>NC_137798.1:6018530-6386030 GCF_963383645.1 Muscardinus avellanarius
TCATTGTAAGTGGAGAGTCGGGGGCAGGAAAAACAGTGTCCGCTAAGTATGCCATGCGATACTTTGCAACCGTAAGCGGCTCAGCCAGTGAGGCCAACGTTGAGGAAAAGGTCTTGGCCTCCAACCCCATCATGGAGGTAAGTCGGCAGCACCCTGCACCTTCACACTGGATTCTCTTATTAGGAAACTTCAAAAAAATTGGTGGGTACAGCTTGTGTCAGAAAGTCTGGAGTCTCCCAGCCACTAAAATGTAGGAAAATACTTTTCTACATGTTAGTAAGAGATCTAGAAAAAGTGAAAATTCTGTACATTTTGAGTAAAGCCCAGCTATAAAGGAATTTGCTTTCATCAGAATCTTGTAATTTTAACCTACCAACAGGATTGTTGCCCATAATACTAGCCACAGTGCTTCATTTTGTAGTTTCTCTCTCTTAGTTAATTGATTCATACCTATTGTGCCTTGTACCAGAAGTACAAGTTGCTCACTTTTCTCCAGTCCTGAGTTCTTGTTTCTGTTCTTTCCAAACACAGCACTCACTCTGTTTAGGCCAGGATGAGCTCATTACCCTCCCACAGTTCGCTGGCTGCGCTTAGTTCAGCCTATTTAGTTGCAAATTTTAATTTATCCCAAGTTGGAATCATAAACTTAAACGGTGGCATCATAAACATTTTTCTGTTTCCTTTCGCCAAGCGTATCACACAAGTAGAGGTTAGTAAAAGAAATTCAACACTTATATATATACAAAGTAGAAATTCCTAAGCCAAAGAAAATGCATTTGGTTGTGTGAGAATTTCAGTAGTTTAAGATTTGTAGCTAGAGAATTATTAATGACTTTAAGAAAGTTTTAGTTTTGTAAGAAAATGGAGAAAAATACGTTTTATTAAATGGAGAGTGACTATTTTGGACATGAAAAAAACCAAACTTTTCTTGTTAAAAATTTAAATGGGCAATTTTTTTATTTCTGTCTTTTCCTTTTGTTAAGTCTTATTTATTGCCTGAATACAGATGGAGTTAAAAGTGGCCTGCTGTACCTGTAGTACAAGTGATTTTTGCAATAATCTGTCCAGAGGTAATTGTGCCTGGTTTGCAGTGCTGTGTGTGACCCTTAAAAACAGAGTGCTGTGAACCTTTTGTCTCCCAGCTGCCTTCTAAAGCAGCAGGACTTCTGCTCTTAGAACCTAAAGACATGTCTTGCTGGTGAAGTCCAGAGGCCTCCGGACCACAAAGCTCGGTGTCCTGTGGAAAGAAAACTGGAAAGTCCTCTGAAATAGGTTGGACGAGAAGAAATAGATGTCTATGCCCAAACAGAATAGTGAGCCGGCTGCAGTGGTGCACACTTTAATCCTTGCAACTTGGGAGACTGAGGCAGGCAGGTCACAAGTTTAAGGCCAGTTTGGGCAACTTAGTGAGATCCGGTCTCAAAAAAAATAATTAGAAAGAAGGTCTGAGAAATAGCTCAGTGGTAGAGTGCCCTTGGGTTTAATCCCCAGTACCAAGAATCAAATAAAGAAGAAAGAGTAGTCAAAATCACCATCATTATCATCATCTTTATTATCGTGTGTGTCTGTGTCTCTATCTGTCTCTCTGCTGGGCAGTGGGGATTGAACCCAGGGCACTCTACCTCTGAGTTACACCCCTGGCCCATTTCTTTTCTTCTTTTGAAACTGGATGTCTCCAAGTCGCTGAGGTTGGCTTTGAACTTGCTCCTGTCTTAGTACAAGCATGTGCCATGGCACCCAGCTAGAATAGTAAAGATTTTAAGCAAATTAAGACTTTCATAAAATTTAGCTACTGATAAGGGGTGGGTGCTACTGATAGTATTATTATTTAGATGAACACACCTTATGGAGCCAACCTTTTATTTTGGAGTAGAAAGCAACAAAGAGCTTTGTTTTGCTCGGTTTGGTTATGACAGTGAATTCCTGGTATCTGGGGACAGTTGAGGCCCTTGGAGTCCCAGAGCCAGACGAGGGGGCTCCGGTTGGCAGGCAGGACAGATGCAAAGCCTGACAGTGCACGGAAAGAAGTGTCCGTAGCCTTCTGAGGTAGCGAGCAAGGCAAGAACAGAGGGCCTCTCATCCAGCAACCCGGCCAAGCTCTGATCCTGGGCAAGGCTCGCTTCCATTTAGAGAGCAGCTGCCAGGGAAGGGCTGGGCTGCTCCTCAGCCCCCGCCCTGTAGCTCCTGAGCCGCTGCAGAGCTATTTCCCAGCCATAAGCAGGGATACTGACGTCCGTAGTCACAGCCCAGTGTGCAGTCTCAACAGCACCAGACCCAGTGGCACAAACAAAATCCTGGGGCACTCCCCAGCCAATGCCCACCCCTCACGGACTGCACCGGCAGGGTCTCTCCAGTCTGGATAGTCTCCAGGCCCTCCTTGGCATTCCCTTCCCTGACATAACAAAGGAGTAGAACTCATCGTAAGCAAGGCCCAGGTGCTCTTAGGCCACACAGCCAGGATCACTAAGTCTACAGATGGGGAGCGAACCTGCTCCTCTCCCGCCAGTGCAGCATCGCAAGTACCTGGAGCAAGGAATAATCCACAGACCTAAAATGAGTCAGGAAGGAGTCAGGAATGACCTCAGTGTGTCCTGCCTAGACCCAGCTTGCTAAAGGATAGAGGAAACACAGACTCTCAGGTAGGAGCAGAAGTCCTTAACCATCCAGAGCAAGAGAGGATTTCCTCATTGAGACCGCACTACCAATAATATCAAGTCCTCACTCGAAGTAAATTTTTTTTAAAGAATTAATTTTCTTAAAATTTTTATTGTAGCCGGGTGCTGTGGCGCGCGCTTGTCATCCCAGCATTTGGGAGGCTGAAACTGGAGGATCGCAATTCGCAGACAGCCTCAGCTACTTAGTGAAGCCCTTTGCAACTCAGTGAGACCCTGTTTCAAGATAAAGACTAAAAAAAAAATTGGGGAGGGGGTGTAGCTCGAAGGTCAAATGCCTCTGGGTTTCATCCCCAGACCTACTCCCCCAAAAAATTATTAATTAAAATATATTTTTGCGCCGGGCGTGGTGGCCCACACGCTTGGAAGGCAGAGACAGGAGGATCGTGCAGGTTTGAAGCCAGCCTCGCTGGCTTAAGAGACCCTGTTTCCAAATAAAAATATAAAAAATACGTGTCTGGGAGTGTATCCCGGAGGTAGAAGGGTTTCCAGGAAACATAGTACCACACACACACACACTCTCCCCCCTCTACATTTATATATATATTAATCCTTTTGAAAATTTTTAATATTTTCTGTTTTGCTATTTTTATTTTTTCTTATTTTTTATTTCACTTCTCTTTCTAATAAATAACAATTTTTATTTGCTGTTTGTATTTTGGTGGGTCACTCTAGTGATGTCACCATTTTGCTAGTTTTATCTCTTTCTCTTCTCTTCCCCTTTACTTTTTTTTACTCTTTATCTAATAATCATTTTTAGGTTGGCTTATCATTTTCTCAGGTTGTTTAAGTGGTGCTAGTTTTGTCCAAGGCGTCTTCTCTTTCTTAACTGGGTCCTTTGTGTGGATGTGTCTTTCATAGGTTAGTCTAAGTCTGGTCCCAGCTGAGTCTGTACCTTTGTTCTCATTTTGTGTTCTCTTTCTCTTCTTCTCTTCCTATGCATTCATTTCTCTATGGAGGATACCACAGTCATCTCTCTCTCTCCTTCCAGTTTTTCTCTCTTGTACTAACCCTGTTCCAAGTGTCATCTCCCTAACCCTCATTCTACAAAATAATAGTGTTCACCCAGATAAACTTCCCAACTTGGAATAAAAACTCTGAATTCCAGAGATAAGACTTCAAGAAATAAAGACTGTGCTGCCAGTATGCCAAACACAGAACATGCTGGAGGATAGCCCCCGAAGTCCATCCATGCGCTGACAGCACACCAGGAGAAGAGGTGTATCCACCTACAATTGGAAGGATGTCTGAAAGAGTAGCTGCTTCAGACAGCACTCCCAGTATCAACAGTACTCCCGAACTGAAGATGGGCCACCTTCTTGCAAAGTCAGTAAGCCCTGCTCAACTCATCTGGCAGCTGAGAGGAGATAACCAGCAAAGCAGACACTGAAAGGACAGAGAAAACCTAGAGAGACCAATAGGAAGTAAGGAGACCAAAACAGCAGTAACAGGCCTCCCATCAAAGGAAAGTCCGGGCCCAGATGGATCCTAGCTAAGACCTTCATAGAAGAACAAAGTCTAGTGCTCCTCACATTATTCTGTGAAATAGAAGAAAAACTGCCAAACTCATTCTGTGAAACCAACATCACCTTAATCCCCAAACCAAATATAGATACCTGAGAATAGAAAGTTACAGACCAATATCATTGATGAACATAGGTACAGAAATGCTCAATAAAATATTAGCAATTTATATTCAAAACTACATAAAGAAAATAGTTCATGATGACCAAATAGGCGTCACCTGCAAGGCTGGTTTAACATACACAAATCAATAAATTAATGGAGCTCCACATTAATGGAGCTGAGGACAAAGAATCACATGATTATCTCAATAAATGCAGAAAAAGCATTTGACATAATTCAGCTTTTATGATTAAAAACGCTGAGAAAATCAGGAATAGAAGGAACCTACCTCAGCTTTGTAAAGGCTATATAAAATAAAACCAAAGCTACCATCATTATGAATGAGGAAAAACTGACAGAATTTACCTTAAAATCAGGAACAAGCCGGGCATGGTGGCGCATGCTTGTAATCCCCGCGCTTGGGAGGCGGAGAGAGGAGGATCTTACAGGTTCGAAGCCAGCTGTGCTGGCTTAAGAGACCCTGTTTCCAAATAAAAATATAAAAAATAGGCCTGGGAGTGTAGCCCAGAGGTAGAAGGGCTTCCAGGAACCCCAGTACCACCAAAAAAAAAAAAAAAAAAAAAAAAAAAATCAGGAACAAGACAAGGATGCCCACTGGCACCACTCTTGAATATAGTACCCAAAGCTCCAGCCTCAGCAGCAAGACAAGAGAAAGGAATCACAGGCATACAAATATGGAAAGAAGGACGGAAACTGTCTTTGTTTGCTAATAACATGATCCTTTTACTGAGACGACCTAAAAAACTCATCCAGGAGACTTGATAGTTTCAGCAAAGGAGCAGAAAAAAATCCATCTACAGAAATCATTAGCATTCTTTTACACCAATCATGAATCCACAGAAAACAGTTCTATTCACAACAGCCTCAAAAAGGATAAATTACTTGCTATGCTTCTGATACACTAACCCTAATACTGGCTTTGCATGAATGACAGATGTCAATCTTATGTGAAGTAAGTTTATTAAACACTTACTATGTATATTATGTGAGTACTGCTTTTCTAACCACACAACTTTTTTTTGCTTTGCTTTAAGACTTTATAGAAGCATGTCACTTAAATCAGAAAGAAGGTGTGTGCCATTTTAATTTTAAGGTTACATATAAAATTTAGCAGAAAGGTAATTCTCTGTATTATGTAGCAGAAATTTTGCAATTAGATACAACCATCAAAACTAAAGGCCAGCCAGGCATGGTGGTGCATGCCTGTAATCCTAGTACCTGGGAGGCTGAGGTAAGTGGATTGCAAGTTCAAGGCTAGCCTCAACAACTTAGTGAGACCCTGTTTCAAAATAAAAGAATAAAAAGGGCTGTGGGGATAGCTTAGAAGTAGAGTGCCTCTGGATTTATTTGCCAGTGCCAAAAGGGAAAACAAGAGGTGGAAGAGAGAACTAAAGAGGAGGCGGAGGAGAAAAAGAGAACTCAAAACCAAATTGTACTTTTTAAATTAAGTGGACAGTACTGAAGTCTGTTAGTAATGCAGTTCACCTAAACTTCCTTTGTTGCCCTAGGTGATAGAAACTTCTGATTTCTAAAGAGACCCTGAACAACCAGAGCAGTATTTCCAGGAAAATACGAGTTTGTTTTACTCATCTCAGTCATGTTAAACAGTGTTTTTCAAGAAATAAAGAACTTGGGAATACTTAGCTAATAAGGCTGATTGTGGCATCTCTCAACCCCCGTCCTCTTTCGTTGCCATGGTGATTGTATGAATGATACATGAAAACATCCCAATCACTGGGATTAGGTTTGCTGTTTGAAATTAATTTTTGTAAGACTAACAAGACAAATAAGGAATGTTAGTATATATCCACATAGTGGTGTAGTGGGCAAAGCATGCATCTGTGTCTGCAGGGGGAAAATTGATTCTGTTCTTAAAAGACTCTGTTTTAAAGAGTTTTGTTCTATTCTGGCCTTTTTCTGAGCAAACCTGGTAATTGTCATGTCATAAATTGTATTTCTAAAATCTTATTTTCCCCTTGTTTCTTAGTCAATTGGAAATGCTAAAACAACCAGGAATGATAATAGCAGCCGTTTTGGGAAGTATATTGAGATTGGTTTTGATAAGAGATATCGAATCATTGGTGCCAATATGAGAACTTACCTTTTGGAGAAATCCAGAGTGGTGTTCCAGGTAAGCTGGGCATGCACACATGTATATTTACTTGTGTTAGGGCATCATATGCAGAGCTCATGCTTGCTGGTGTTGTATGCATTTTATTTCTAGACACTCCGAAGGGCTTATTCTTTAATATGACTACAAACTACGCTGGCAGGAGAATACCCCTTGGACTTACAGGTTTGGGGACTAGGCACTGATTTAGGTCTAATGATTTGAACTTTTTCCTGCATGTGCTTGTTGTAAAGCTTAGTTAAGAAGAGAGGGTATTAGTTTAGTCTTAGCTCTCATATTTTCCGGTTGACAAGACAGCATGCCTTAAAGGAATTATAATTTAACTCAGCTCAAGAGAGAAAAATGGCCAGGCGTGGTGGCGCACGCTTGTAATCCCTGCGCTTGGGAGGTGGAGACAGGAGGATCACGCAGGTTCGAAGCCAGCCTTGCTGGCTTAAGAGACCGTATTTCCAAATAAAAATATAAAATAGGTCTGGGAGTGTAGCCCAGAAGTAGAAGGTTTTCCAGGAACCCCAGTACCACCAAAGAGAGACAGACAGACAGACAGACAGACAGACAGACAGGGGTCCTTGTCTTCTTTTCTTCCTTTTTCTTGGAATATGATATTGTTTAGATAGAATATGGAGGGTTAAAAAAATCTCCATAACTCAGTTATAAATTACTGTCTAAAAATACAGTTATTGGGTGATATGTACATGTATGTCTCCACCATCTTGCATCCCAGTAAGATGTATGAATACAATACACCAATAAAAAATTTAAAAAATTAACAATTAAAATACAGTTGATGCATTTGTGCATTCACATGTGTGCTCTTGGTACATTTTATCTAAAAGGTCAAAATACTATACATTTGCAATACCAGTAAGCATACATTTATAGGTATGAAGCGAGTCTGTATTTATCATTGGGAATTCCCAGTAGAGGGCTCCTACTCATGTGAGTGCTGGAGTTTCAGCTGCCCCTTAACTGGACACTCACTGCCTTGAGGTCGACACCTGCATTGAGGCCAGCCTGTGCCTTGAGGTCGACACCTGCATTGAGGCCAGCCTGTGCCTTGAGGTCGACACCTGCATTGAGACCAGCCTGTGCCTTGAGGTCGACACCTGCGGTGCCATGCAGTGGTTCCGAGTCTCATCGCGCCTCAGGCTGTCACGGCTTTGGAAGTGTCTGGGACATATTCAGCCTTCGGTACTTTAGGGTTGCACCTAAAATATAATACTTGATCTGTATAAGAAAATAGTCATCTTCCACCATCATTCTAATGTGTAGGTGCACACAAAACACGTTTTCCCACACGCTAATCTTCCTGCAGGTCTTTAGGAAAGTGTCTGGTTCTCAGAAGAAAGAGTGACTTAGACATAAGAGGGGATTGAGCCCAAATAGTAATTTATTTATTTATTTATTTATTTATTTATTTATTTATTTTTATGGTACTGGGGGTGGAACCCAGAGGCTTTCTACCTCCGGGCTATACTCCCAGACCTTTTTTTTTTTTTACATTTTATTTGGAAACAGGGTCTCACTAATTTGCTGAAAGCCTCACTAAGTAGCTGAGGCTGGCTTTGAACCCGTGCGATCCTCCTGTCTCAGCCTCCCAAGCGCGGGGATTACAAGCGTGCGCCACCACGCCGGGCCCAAATAGTAATTTATTCTTTTCTTTTCTTTTCTTTTCTTTTCTTTTCTTTTCTTTTCTTTTCTTTTCTTTTCTTTTTACAATACTTGGAACCCAGGGGCATTCTACCTCTGAGCTATACCCCTAGCCCTATTTTTTAATTCTGTATTTTGAAACAGGGCTTCACTAAGTTGAGAGGGCCTCACTAAGTAGCTGAAGCTGGCTGTGATCCTCCTGTCTCAGCCTCCCAAGCACTGGGATT
Organism: Muscardinus avellanarius; assembly: GCF_963383645.1. Taxonomy (NCBI): domain Eukaryota; kingdom Metazoa; phylum Chordata; class Mammalia; order Rodentia; family Gliridae; genus Muscardinus; species Muscardinus avellanarius. The sequence goes on from NC_137798.1 coordinate 6,026,858, forward strand.
ACACACTTGCACCACCATGCCCAGCCCAGATAGTCATTTCTATTTAATCAGATTTCCACCGATTGATAGGTAAGTGAATAAAGGCAAAGTGGATAGGAAAAACCGTTCTTGCTTAGGAGATTTGCCAAAGGCCAGTAGTGCTTAAATGGTAGGCCTAATCCTCATTCTAGCTGTCCCCTTGTTCCCAGGGGCTATAGAATATTGAGAATGTTTGGTATGTCAAAATGAATCATACAGTCAGAAAAAAAACCTGCTTAAAGTTGTCCTTCAAGTATAAATATGACTAGAGTATTTCTGCAGACCCACCTGTTTTTCTAGTTTCGGTGTGTTGAACCACCCAGTAATCTCTTGCCTAATTATGTTGTTAATCATTGTTTTTATTTTATTGATTTATTTTTTTGTGGTACTGGGGATGGAACCCAGGGGCATTCTACCTCTGAGCCACACCCCCAGCCCTATTTTTTAGTCCTTTTTATGTTTGAAAAATAACTGAGTTGTGAAGGGCCTCACTAAGTAATAGCTGAGGCTGTCCACGAACCACGATCCTCCTGTCTCTGCCTTTCAAATGTTGGGATTACAGGTGTGCGCCACCTCACCCGGCTGTAATCATGATATTTTGTTCAGTATCTTCTGCCTTATAACAGTTTTTTTTTCCCTTTTTATTGTGGTATTGGGTGTTAAACCCAGGGGCATTCTACCTCTGAGCTACACATCCAGCCTTACTTTATTTTTTGCTGTACTGGGGATGGAACTCAGGGGAATTCTGCCTCTGAGCTATACCCCCAGCCCTATTTTTTATTCTGACTTTGAAACAGGGTCTCACTGAGTTGTAAAGGGCTTCACCAAGTAGCTGATACTGTCCACAAACCCGCGATCCTCCTGTCTCAGCCTCCTAAATGCGGGATTATAAGTGTGTACCACCATGCCTGGCTCTTAATTTTATTTTTATTATATTTATTTATTTATTTATTTATTTATTTATTTATTTTGGTGGTACTGGGGTTCCTGGAAGCCCTCCGGACTACACTCCCAGACCTATTTTTACATTTTTATTTAGAAACAGGGTCTCTTAAACCAGCACGTGCTGCTGGCTTCGCAGCTACACGATCCTCCTGTCTCTGCCTCCCAAGTGCAGGGATTACAAGCGTGCGCCACCACGCCCGGCTGGCTTTTAATTTTATTTTGAAACAGAATCTCACTAAGTTACAGAGGGCCTTGCTGAGTTGCTGAGGCTTGTCCTGAACATGTGATCTCCTGTCTCAGTCTTCCAAGTACCAAGATTACAAACATGTGCCACCATGCTCAGCTAATAGGTTTTTGTTGTTGTTATTTTACCAGATACTAGTCCACTTTGGGCATGAAGCTCAATCTTCACCTTAGTAATACTAATTTTAATCCAAGTGGAAACATTGCAGAATTCAAGGGTAGGATGATAGAATATTAGGATTCAATTTTGTATGTATAGTATCATTGCAACTGTAATTTTGGGTATATACGGAAAAAGACTCTCAGTAAATATCAAAAATTGACCTTAGAATTATAAAGGAAATGATTCTCTACTTCATATAATAGTTACTACTTTTAAAATATTTAAACTAAAAAATACAGAGGACCTAGTACATTTGTGATTTCTTACAAATAACGACAGAAGGCGGTCTGCTCTATAGTATGGCAAGGATAGGATTTTTTTTTCAAAGTGTTGGGTAGACCATGCATCATTAAAAATAGTATTGAGTATTGCAAAAGAAAGAAAGAAAAGGAAAGAAAAGTTTTAGTTTCTCCAGAAAGCACTGCTTTCTTGAGTATGGCTATAGATGAAGCCATTCACTAGCTCAGAACGTATTACTGTCAGATCTTTATATTGTATGTGGCTAACACACATGTACACATATGCATATGAACTACATTTTATTTATGTTTGTTTTTTTCCGAGAGCCGATCTCACTGTGTTTCCAGCCTCCCCAATCTCCTATTCCCCAGAGTCCTCCTCCCGACCTCCCAGGAGCTGGAACTATATATAGGTTCATGCCCCTCATGTAAACTACAAACCGTAAGGTTTAGTAATCATAAATAGGTATATTAGGAAATTTGGGGAAGTATAGTTTATTTACCAACCAAGATATTTAAGTGTTAGGATTGTATTTTGTGGTAGAATGTTTTGAGTTTTAGGCAAGGTGCTGTAATTAAAATCTTTCTTATTTCAAAGGCAGAAGAGGAGAGGAACTATCACATCTTCTATCAGCTCTGTGCCTCAGCACAGTTACCTGAATTTAATATGCTGCGGTTAGGTATGAATGTGACGCTAGATTTATTATGTTGGTATTGTTTTCTCTTAATTTCTGAGTTTCCAGACTTCCTTGTTAAAAAATATCTCATCTCATACTGACATACTTATGTATAAAATGATTTAAAAGGTCATCAGTTGACTTCAGAATGACCCGTGGGGGCGGGTAGAGGGTGAGCGGCTGCAGGACAGGCTTGGCCTTGAGGTGATAGTTGTGTACGATAGGGATGCTTCCATACGGCTGCATCATACCACACTCTACTTTTATATATGTTTAAAGCTTGCCTTGATTAAAAGAAAAAGGTTAAAATAGTTTATTAGATGTAGGCCTGTAGGGTTTCTGATGGGAGAAGTTAAGATGTCTGAAGAAATTGGCCTAGCATATGGTTTAGAATGAAATCTTTAGGAAATTACTCTTCATTTCACCAAACTAAGATAAATAAATTATAAATATTTTACTCCATTATTTAGTTTATACTTTTATATTAACATACAGTTGAAAACACAAACAGTTAAACTTCAGACCTTGTGTACCTTTTACCTTTCAGTGTGCCATCCCTGTCTCTAATTCAGAGTGGTCATATGGGTAGAAGTCAAAGCTTTTTATAGAAAGTTTTAATTTTCCTTCATTTCAGGAAATGCAAATAACTTTCATTACACAAAGCAAGGAGTTAGCCCTGTGATTGAAGGGGTGGATGATGCGAAGGAGATGGCACACACCAGGCAGGCCTGCACGCTGCTAGGTAAGCTCACTTCAATCTCGAGTGCTTGTTAGCAACAGCTTTTTGATTCGAGCACCCCGAGGTTTGGAATGTCAGTTTGCCTTTGTATTGAGTGATGACCATTGCTGGGAGATTAAACAAAGCTCATAGAACACAGCTGTGCACGAGGTGGTTTTGTTTTGGTTTGTTTTTTTTTAAGTGATGAAACTATTTTAAAATTAGATTGTGGTAATGGTTGCACAATTTTGTTAACTTACTAAAAATGATTGAATTAAAATAGGTGAATTTTATGGTTTTCAAATTATACCTCCATAAAAATGATTTGAAGAACACATTTGAGGCATCAGGAGAGAGAAGACGAACTGGAACTTTTTGCTTACATTTTTATAAAAATCTAGAACCTAAAGCTACTGAAACAGATTTCTGTACAAGCTTGCATCTTGTGCGAGTTTCTGCTTTTTATTTCAAGGTCTTTGTATGTCCATTTGGAAATGTAGCTAAGTTGGCACAGTGACAGAATGTTGTGTTGAATGTCATTTATTCCAGTGCTTGGTAACAGCCCAGATGTCACTGTTTTGTTTCTGAGATTTTTTTTTTTTTTTTTTTTTTTTGTGGCTTTTTTTTTTTTAATTTTATTTTATTGGTGCACTGTATTCATACATCATAGTGGGATACAGACTTTTGTAGACATACATGCACACATCGCCCAGTCAGCCCCCACCCGATCCCCACCCCATTCTCTCCCCATCCCTCCCTCCCATGCTTGGCTTAGTGGTTGACATCTAGTATTATAGCAATTTATCCAAAATTAAAAATAATAATCTCACATAACAGTTTCATTTGTCTGATACCAAGCTTTTGATGACTTAAAGATAACATTTCAATATTTCCTTTCGCTCTCTTTCCCACCAGAGAACATTCCTTTCTTTTTTTTAGGTGAAACTATCATATATTTATTTTTCAGAAAAAAATCTATCCTGATATGGAATACGGACTCTAGATACCCAAAACAATCTTGAAGCAAAAACAGAGCTAGAAGATGTATATTTTCTGATTTCAAACCATATAAAGCTACAATAATTGAAACAGTGTAGTACTGTTCTAAAGGCAGATATATAGACCATTGGAGTTAAATACAAGCCTAGAGCTAAATTCTTCCCTATATTGTCAAGTTATTTTTGACAAGGTTTCCACGAAGATTTGGTGGTGGAAATAATAATCTTTTAACTAAATATTGTTGAAAAATAATAATTACATGGAAAAGAATAAAATTGGACCCTTACCTAATCCCACATACAAGTATTAACTCAAACTAGATAAAAGACCTAAATATAAATCTTAAGACTATAAACTTTTAGGAGAAAATCTGGGTCATAAAACCTCACAACATTGAAATTGGCAGTGATTTCTTGGATATGATTTCAATGGCACAGGCAACAGAAGAATATACAAACTCCCTAAAAAATAAAAGAAAATATTGTATATCCAAAGACAATGTAAACAGAGTTAAAAGTTACTAATAGAATTGGATAAAATATTTCCAAATGCTATATCTGAAGGTATATTAATATTCCAACTAGAAATCCTAAAAATTAACAACAATAAAGGCAAACAATACATTTTAGAGATAGGTAAAAGACTAACATAAATAATGAATCTCCACAGATAACCAATCTTAGTTGTCTGTTGGATGGAAACTCTTGTTTCTCTGGTTCTGGTGAGTGTTACCTATTTCTTCTTTGTAGTTAATCTCTTTGAGTATTTTCTCTAGTGCTGGTTTTGAAGACATAAATTCCTTCAGTTTCTGTTTGTCATGGAAGCTTCTTATTTCTCCATCTAATTTGATAGAAAGTTTTGCTGGATAGGAAATTTTTGGCTGGAAGTTGTTTTCTTTCAGAGTTTGGAATATGTTACTCCAAGCCCTTCTGGCTCTCATGACTTGGTTTGGGAAGTCTGGAGTGATTCTAATTGGTTTGCCTCTGAATGTCACTTGGCCCTTTGTTTTTGTTGCCTTTAAGATTCTCTGCTTGGCTTCCACATTGGTCATTTTGACAATTATATGGCGTGGGGATCCTCTTCTCCGATCCTGTCTAAAGGGAGTTCTATAAGTTTCCTGGATCTGTGTATCAACCTCTTGCTCTATATTTGGAAAATTTTCTGCTATTACTTCCTTGAAGAGATTGTTGATCCCTTTGGTATCACTTTCTTTTCCCTCCTCTATTCCAATTATTCTTAGGTTAGCTCTCTTAAGATGGGCCCATATTTCTTCAATGTCAGATTCCTGCTGTTGGATATCTTTTTCTAGATTAGAAACTATGCATTCATTTTTGGATTGCTCATCTTCTAAGAGCGAGATTCTGTTCTCCATGTGGTCTAATCGGTTGTTTGTGCTTTGAATTGAGGCCTTTACTTCATTAATTGCATCCTTTATCTCTTTTTGGCTCTCTCTGAGTTCTTTTCGAAGCACCTCTATTATTTCTACAGTTATTTTCCTGATTTGATCTTCTAGAAATCTCTGATTTTCTGTTTTATCAGGTTCTGATGTTGTGGGGTTGTGCACATTCATTACTCCAGTGTTATTCCTCTTTCCCATGATTTCGGATGTTTGTGCCTTCTCTGGGTTCTTCCCTTGGGTCACTATGGCTTCACTTAATGTGCTCTGGATCTCGAGTCTGTATTATCTCAGACCCTACTACTCCTTTACTGGGTTGTATCACAGAGTCTCCGACCCAGGTCAATAGAGGCTGCTTTAAACTATGGGGGGTGCCAGGTTGCACGCTCTCCTATGGTGTGATATCTCTGCCACCACCACTCCCTCACTGGGTCAAGTCCCAGGAGGCACAATACTGGGATTTCTCCTCTGTGGCCCGCAATTTGACTCACTGTTCTTGAGTACGTAGATGTAGCTGTACTGGACTCGGTGAATTCACTGCTGCTGCCGCCGCCGGTGGCAATATGGCGCCTCTGCCACGCCCTCGGCCATGAGGCTGGCGTATTTTTTCTTCTCTGGTTTTGATTTCCACTCTGAATCCCTGCAGCGTGTGCTGAGCTCAGCCACTGGGAGCTTTAAATGCTGTCTGCGCCGAAAGATCCCGCCTGGCTGTTCCGCATCGGCTCACCTCGGCTTGCTGTAGCCGTCCGCTGAGTTCGCCGCTGCCGCCGGCAGTATGGCGCTGCTGCCGCGTCCTCGGGCGCGTGTGTCTCCTCTGTGGCCCTGAGCTCTGTTCTCAGTCCGCTTTCTCTCTAGAGCCTGGTGTTTTTTTTGTTTTTCTGGTGATGGTGTTTTCTGGCTATGAAAGGCGCTCTTTTTGTGGTAATGGAGATTGGTTGTTAGCGGGACTCTTAAGCCCCGCTTTTCTCGGTCGCCATCTTCCTGTTTCTGAGATTTAAAAACTGCTGGGTCTCTATGTGTGTTAATTAATCTTTAGCACTGTAGCCTACAATTTGTAGAGGTAAATTATCATTTTTTAAAAATCCCAGAATATAAATAACTCAACATAGTACATTGGTATTTTGAGAAGTAGCCTTGAATGAACGGATTTCATTTAAAAGTAGTAAGACTTTGTAAACAATGCGGACTCTCATACTCCTTCTCAGACCCTGAATCAGAATCTGCATTTTAACAGATCTCAGTAATTTATACGCATATTAAAGTTTGAAACACACTGCTTTATTTCTAGGGCTGGATATAACAAAGACATTTTAAGGTCAACTCCCAGTTACCCTACGTAAGATTACATATTTAGAAATAATTTTACTGCTTCTACTTACATATAATTGTGTTTAATATCCGAACATTCTTTCCTTATTAAAAAATGAATCTAGCCGGGCGTGGTGGCGCAGGCTTATAATCCCCGTGCTTGGGAGGCAGAGACAGGAAGATCGCGCAGGTTCAAAGCCAGCTGCGCTGGCGTAAGAGACCCTGTTTCAAAAATATAAAATAGGTCTGGGAGTGTAGCCCGGAGGTAGAAGGGCTTCCAGGAACCCCAGTATCACCAAAAGAAAGAAAGAAAGAAAGAAAGAAAGAAAGAAAGAAAGAAAGAAAGAAAGAAAGAAAGAAAGAAAGAAAGAAAGAAAAGAAACTAGGTCAGATAACAGCCAAAGCTGTCCAGCTTTCTCATCCTACTTGGTCATGCTCCAATACCATGATTGAACATTCACCCATCAGGCCAGGGAATCACCAGTCTGAACACTTCTAATCTTGGGATTGCTTTGATTTCTATTTGGCCTGTAACGAGAAGAAGTAATTAAACATCTAGACTTAAAACAGCTTTATTGTGCTACAATTTGCATTTGAAGTAAAAGATAAAAAGATAAATTATAAAATATTCAAATCCAATTTGTGACAATGATGATCATTTGTTTAGTACTTACCTTGTCACCTAGTGTGGTTGATATGCTGGGTGCATTGCCTCATTCACTATAAACAAACCCTCACTATTATTCCCATATCTGCAGTGAGGAAACGAGAGCGTAGGAGGGTGCAGTTGCCAGCCTTGTGAGGTGGCAGGTGGTAGCAAGCCAGGCCTTCATCCCACATCTGTCCCTCTCCATGCGCGGCCATCACCCGGATGCCAAACGCCTACTGAGGTGATGTCGACAAAGATGGAAGTGTCGGTGGCCACGACTCATTAGATGTGTATAACATCGGCAATATCCAAGAATTAAAATGGGCTTAACGTGTCTGCTCTAATTGTCGTGTTCCTCTGAAATGAACCACTTATTCATTTACTGTTTCAGGAATCAGTGAGTCTTATCAAATGGGAATTTTTCGAATACTTGCTGGAATCCTTCACTTAGGCAACGTTGGGTTCACATCTCGAGATTCAGACAGCTGCACAATACCTGTAAGTTCAGAACAAGGTTGGTGTAACGGCAGTTGGATCGTGTTTTAGTTTGTTGCTTCTTTACAGCAGCAACGTATTTTAAGTCTCTCTGACATTATGACAGAGATTATTATCAAAGAGATATATTATCATATTATCCCAAAGTAAAATTTGAACTGACAGTAAAGGATGTGGGTTCTAATTCCTGGTGCATAGAGTTTGTGTGTTTGAGAGAGAATTTGAATATGGACGTGGATGGATGTCCTATTTTAATAACAGAAATGGTAAATATTAGATGTAAACTTAGTAAGCATAGACAGAAGGGTTCATTTGGCCCATGGCACAGTTACAAAGAATTTATAGCTTTGTGTCTTTAACACTGGAGGTGTAATGTGTAATATGGTTTAAAAGTTATACAAGAGCTGGTGTAGTGGTGCACGCTTGTAATGCCAGTACTTGGGAGGCTGAGACAGGACTGAAGGTTCATGGCCAGTCTTAACTACTTAGTAAGGCCTTCCTCAACTTAGACCCTGTTTCAAAATATAGAATAAAGGTTATGGAAGAAACTGTTAACAGTGTTTTCTCTTGGAAAGAGAAATTAGATACCTGAGAGTGGGTAAGAAACTGAACAGTCCCTTAATTTTATTGAATGTGATACATACATACCTGTTAAAATGTATAAATTCTCAGATTGTAGGAGTAGGAGAGTTTAGAATGTACAAGGCTTTGGGTTCAATTGAAAAAAAGTGTGGCCGGGCGTGGTGGTGCACGCTTGTAATCCCAGTACTTGGAAGGCTGAGACAGAAGGATCGCACAGGTTCGAAGCCAGCCTCAGCAGCTTAGAGGCTCTCAGCAACTTAATGAGACCCTGTTTCCAAATAAAATATAAAAATAGGTCTGGGGGTATAGCCCAGAGCTAGTACCTAAAAAAAAAGTATGAATTCTCACTGTTACCCCCCAGATAGTTATATAGGAATAGATAGGCAGATGAAATTAGTGACTGTGATATAAAGGACTCAGACAAGGAGACTTAGGGAATTTAGAGCTATCAGGGCCTACTATCACAGAGCTATCATGCCCCTACTTAAAATCCCTCAGGACAGCCGGGCGTGGTGGCGCACACTTGTGATCCCCGCGCTTGGGAGGCTGAGACAAGAGGATCGCACGGGTTCGAAGCCAGCCTCAGCTACTTAGTGAGGCTCTCAGCAACTTAGTGAGACCCTGTTTTCAAATAAAATATAAAATAGGTCTGGGAATATAGCCCAGAGGTAGAAAGCCTCTGGCTCCACCCCCAGTATCACCAAAAACAAAACAAAACAAAATCCTTCAGGACATCCCTCTGTCTCCATTCTGAGTAGCAGGAGGAAATTCCATTCTGTCTTGCTCCATTCTTCCTGGGCCATGAATCGTATTCTTTGCCCAATATATCCAAGCTATGTAGGTTATTACCTGGTGAGTCCTTTAGCCATCACTATTACCAGACCCACTCCTAAGCATAGTGCTTGTTGTCAAGTAACTTTTGCATAGTTAACATCACAAGGCCTATATCATTCTCTTTACTTCATCTCATAACAGGCATTTTATCACCTCACAGCATCACAAGATGCAGGGCGAGTACATTGCAATAAAATATTTTGAGAGGGAGAGACAAACCACACTCACATAACTTGCATTACAGTATAGTATTATAGTTGTTCTATTTTATTATTAGTTGTTGTTACTCTCTTCCTGTGCCTAATTTATAAAGTAAACTTTATCATAGGTATGTATGTATAAGGAAAAAGACATAGTATATATAGGGTCTAGTCTTGTCTGAGATCGCAAGCATTTTTCCAGGTGTGCAGATAAGGGGATCTGTGTACGTGTCACAATATGGGAAACGTACTCAGCTTACCGCTCATCCACATTCATACTCCAGCCCTTTACAAGATTTTTGTTACTAACTAATCTCACTTAGCCTAATATTTTCCAGTTCCATCCTTTTCCCTGCAAATGACATAAATTTGTTCTTTATGGCTGAGTAAAATTCCATTGCATATATATGACATAATTTTGTAATCCATTCATCTGTTGTTGGACATTTTGGCTGGTTCCATAGTTTAGCAGTTGTGAATTGTGCAGCTATAAACATAGATATGCATAGCTGGGTCATATGGTAGGTTCATTCCCATTTTTCTGAGGATTCTCCACACCGTTTTCCAAAGTGGTTGCACTAATTTGCAATCCCAGCAGTGTATCAGAGTTCCTACTTCTCCACATCCTCGCCAGTATTTGTTATTGCTTGAATTTTTAATGATTGACATTCTAATTGAGGTTAGGTTGAGATCTCAGGGTAGTTTTGATTTGCATCTCTCTGATGCTAATGATGTTGGATATTTTTTCACACATTCATTGGCTATTTGTATTTCTCCTTTTTGAAGTGTCTATTTAGTTCAACTTGTCCATTTTTTTATTGGGTTGTTTTTTGGGGGTTTTTTGGCAGTGAGTTTCTTGAGTTCTTTGTATAGTGTAGATGTCAGTCGTGAATCACAGGAGTAGACCTCCTCCTATTCTATTGGCTCTCTATTGGAGGTTCTTGATAGTTTTCTTTGCTGCTCTTCAGTTTAATGCAATCCCTTGTTTTAATTTCTTGTTTATTTGGAGTCTTGTTGAGTAAGTTTTAATCCATGGGTATATTTTGGAGTGTTGGTTCTATGCCCTCTTCAAGTGACTGCAAAGTCTCTGGTCTCATTTCCAGGTCTCTGATCCGTCTTGAATTGACACTTGTGCACAGTGAGAAAGAGGGATTTATTTCCATTTTTCTGCATGTGAATAAGCAGTTTTGCCAACACCGTTTGTTGGAGAGGCTTTTATTCCAGTGTATACTTTTTGCCTCTTAGTAAAAAATCAGTTGGCTATATATATAGATGCTGGATTTGTTTCTGAATCTTCTATTCTGTTCCATTGGTCTGTGTGTCTGCATATGTGCCAGATATTTGGGTTTGTGTTTTTATTACTGTGGCCCTGTAGTAGAGCTTGAAGTCAGGTATTATGATGCCTCCTGCTTGGTTCTTATTCTGTTTTTGCCATTCTAGGTTTTTGTTTTTCCAAGCGAATTTAAGAATTGATTTTCCTATATCTGTGAAGAATGACCATGGTATTTTAGTGGGTATTATTTAATTTTAATGGGAATTGCTTTGAATCTGTAGATCATGTTTGGAAGGATGATCATTTTGATGATATTTATTTATCCAAGAGCATGGGAGATACTTCCACCTTCTAAGATTTTCAATTTCTTTTTGCAATGTTTTATAATTTTCCTTGTAGAGGCCTTTTACCTCCCTGGTTAGGTTTATTCCTAGGCATTTTATTGTTTTTGAAGTTATTGTGAATGGAGATGTTTTGCAGATTTCTTTTTCAGTGGATTTATGGTTGGCATATAGAAAAACTTTTGATTTTTAAAAATTGATTTTGTATCCAACACGTTGCTGAATTAGTCACTCGTTTCTAAAAGTTTTTTGTTGAGTTTATTGGATCTTCCAAGTATAAGATCATGTCATCTGCAGATTTGAAGTAGGGTCTTGCTAAGTTGTCGAGGTCCTCACTAAGTTGCTGAGAATGGCTCAGACATGTGATCCTCCTGTCTCGGGTTCTCAAGTACTGGGATCACAGGCATGCACAACCATCCCAGCTTGGCCATGTGATTTTTGACAAACTCTTTGTTCTCTTAGGGCTCATTTCCTAATTTTTCCATTTGAGATAACAATGTTCACCTTGCCTTTTCCCCAGGAATACTATCAGATTCAGTTGGTACATGAATAAGATGTTGAAAAATATAGTGTACCAACAAAATTTAAAAAATGAGTATTTATCCAACACTTACTCATGCAAAACCCACAAAAGGCACTCCAGAGGTACAGGGATATGTAAATCATTAAAGAAATTTTCATCTAAAAAGTGACTCAGCCGGGCGTGGTGGCGCACGCTTGTAATCCCCATGCTTGGGAGGTGGAGACAGGAGTATCGCACAGGTTCGAAGCCAGCCGCGCTGGCTTAAGAGACCCTGTTTCCAAATAAAAAGTATAAAATAGGTCTGGGAGTGTAGCCCCGAGGTATAAGGGTTTCCAAGAACCCCAGTACCACCACCAAAAAAAAAAAAAAAGTGACTCAAATAACATCAAGTTATCTGCTTAAAACCCTTGAGCTTCCCATGGCTCTGAGAATAAAGACCCCTGTGCTTGTCTCTACACATGTTACACATATCCTCCCTCACTCAGCTTCAGTCTCTTCCATTGGTGGTTTCCCTCCTATCATAGACCCTTCTTTACAGCAGCTTCCTGAGCTTGGGGTACTCCTTCCTCCACTGTAGCCCAGTAGCATCTTTTTTTCCTTCAGATATCAATTCTACTTCTCTAGGCAACTGTCTCCTGCCTGCTTTGATAGAGCACACCCCTTAATTGGACTCTTAGCATAGTGTCTTTTTTTCTTGGTAGTATTTTATATTTTAGGGACCCATCATTGGATTAATATTCATTTTCCCTGGTAACTATAAGTCCTAGGTGAAAAGGGACCATGTCTGTTTTTGTTTATTGACACATATTGGTACTCAGTAAATTATTTGTTGACTAGCTGACTGATTGAATTAATGGATGAGTGTATCCTAAGAGAGATACAGATAAATTTGTGAAGAGGCGAGGAGGAGGGAACTTTTGAAATGAACACTAAAAGATATTGCAAAAAGCCACCCTGATGCTGGTGCGATGAATGATTGTGATTATTATCACAAGTGAGGTTTGGAAAATTGCCATGTTTGTTATAGCAAATAAATTGCTAAGTTTTATTTAATATCTCTTTGTAGATGTTTTTCAGTGAGTTCTTATTTGATGGGTCTGGCCATATGAAATAACCCATTCTCTTTTGACAGCCTAGGCATGAACCTCTCAGCATCTTCTGTGACCTCATGGGTGTGGATTATGAGGAGATGAGTCACTGGCTCTGCCATCGGAAGCTGGCTACGGCCACAGAGACATACATAAAACCCATCTCCAAGCTGCAGGCCACGAATGCTCGCGATGCTTTGGCCAAGCACATCTACGCCAAGCTCTTTAACTGGATTGTAGATCACGTCAATCAGGCTCTCCATTCTGCCGTCAAGCAGCACTCCTTTATTGGCGTGCTGGACATTTATGGGTAAGTGTGTGGCTAACTGGTCTGCCAGAGATCACTTCTTTGTGGAGATTCTTAGCAGTTCTGAGAGGGTGTTTAATTTTGTCTCCTACTAATCAGGAGAAGAAAAACTTGCCTAGGACAAGCCAGGAGTACCTTGATGGTGGCAGTGTAATCGCATGGTACTTAAAATTTAATTAAAGCAACAACAAAGAAATCAGCTCAACACCAGACCCAGTTTATTAAACAAATGGACGAAATAAATTGGTTTTCAAAGCTCACGTGATAAATTATCACTGGATTTCTGAAGATCTAATTTCATTTGCTAGTTCTGCCTCTTTTGGAAATCCTTCTTTGACTATTAAAACCCTCTTTACATATTGTATGGTTTAATGCCTGCGTTTTCATCCCCTGGGTCAGCTTTTCAAAAGAAACCATGAGATGTCTACTCCTCTTCCTTTCTGCACATGTGGGATGCTAGGAGTCTGTGAATTCTCAGGAGCAGTGGCTTTTTTGTAATTCTCTTGTTCCTTACTTGGGAATAAATGAACCTCAAAAACTCATAGTGTTGAACTTCTGCATTCTGGGGCCTTAAAAAAAAAAACTCTGCCTTTTGGCAGATGCTTGTCTGTGTGGTATATATTCCATGTTCTTGACTTATTAACCTTTATTTTCATTGTCATGTAATGTAAAGAAAGTTGCCTGATGTTGGGGAACTCCTTATTTCCTCCTAGTGTGCACATTATGAATATTTTAAAACTGTATTCTCTTCCTTGCCTTTCTATTTTGTTTTTGGTATTACAGATTTGAAACATTTGAGATAAATAGTTTTGAACAGTTTTGTATAAATTATGCAAATGAAAAACTACAGCAACAATTCAACATGGTAAGAATTTTTTTCTTTGAATAATACCCTTCTATAACTTATTCTTTTGAATTTCTGGTTTTTGTTTAAAGCCTGGTCCATGGAATGAAGTCCTGAATTATAATGATTATATCTGAAGTTTAAAATAGCCACACAGCTGAGGAACTGAGTGAAGAAAAAGGAGGCAGCATTAGCAAAATCTTTGGTGGTCATTCCTCTGCCGGAAGTAGAGAACTCTGGGGACGTGTTGGAGGAGAGAAGCGGGATGTGTCAGGCAGTAACACGGGGTCTGAAGCCTTACGTCTCGGGTGCCCTTCAGTGTCGTGTTCTGAAGCTCTCACCACCTTAACTCTTGTGTTCTGCACTAGCAAGATGATAGAACTACACACCAGAACCCCATGTATTCTTTTTTCATCAGTCTCAGCCATTCACTGAGACAGTGACAGAGGGAATATTTTGAGGGTGGCTCTTGTGAAGCAGTAATATCAAATATCCTAGAGGATTTTCATAATGATGGGAGATTTGGACGTGCTGAAAAATGAGCCGTGGTAGATTATAATAGAGAAGGATGCAGACCTGACGGGTGAGCTTCTGGGGTTGAAATCTCACTCTGTCTTGATTGTCCAGGATGTTGAGCAAGTTAATTGGCCTTGCTGGACCTTAGCTTCCTCATCTAGAAAATGGAGAGAGGAATTGTACTTACTACAATTTTTTTGTGGTTTTATGTATTAAGTAAATCGAGATATATAAACTGCTCATTGCATGTCAGATACAGTTCTAAGTTCAGGATTGGCGGGTGATTACTAGTATTGATAAAAGAAGATATTAAAAATGAGCTGTCAAGCCAGGCATGGTGGCGCGTGCTTGTAATCCCCGTGCTTGGGAGGTGGAGACAGGAGGGTCTCGCTGGTTCTAAGCTAGCCGTGCTGGCTTCAGAGACCCTGTTTCCAAATAAAAATAGGTCTGGGAGTGTACCCTGGAGGTAGAAGGGTTTCCACAAATCCCAGTACCACCAAAAAAAAAAAAGAGCTGTCAAGCTGGGTGTGGTAGTATATGCTTGTAATTCCAGTGTTTGGGAGACTGAGAAATGAGGATCACAAGTTCAAGGCCAGTATGCAGTAACATAGCAAGGATCCTATTTCAAGATTTAAAAAAAAATCTTTTAAAGGGCTGGGTATATAGTTCAGAGGTAGAATACCCCGAGTTCAACCCCCCCAACACACACAGCCACGCAGGACTGGGGATGTGGCTCAGTGGTAGGACATGCCTGTACAAAGCTCTGGGTTAAATCCTTAGCACACAAAAGGGGGGGGGCACCTGTAGAAATTAAAAAGATATAGAAAAGAGCGGAAAGGCAGAAAAGATTCCCTTATAAACCTTATATGAAAAGAGAGGTCAAGTTTATGATGTGGTCCATGGATGATAAACAAAAATTAGAAGTTGGAAAGTATTATTGTAAATTACAAAACTAATAAAAGTCAAAAGAAAACCCAAAAGCAGTAATATTGGGAGGATAGCAAAGGAACAGTAGTGAGGTCATATATATGTGAATTTAGCCTTGTCCAATCAGAAAATAAAGTTTCAAGTTGATAAAATAGAAAGTAGCTGATAAGCATGTTCTTTAGAAATATGCCAGTAAGCATCAGAAGAAATAGCTCAAAGAATGAAAAGTTCTTACCTCTAGAAAGTCAGATTGAGGTTCAGAGGGATAGATAATTTTCTAATCCCTGACTTGAGAGGTTGAGACAGGAGGATCTCAGGTTCATGGCCAACCTCAGAAACTTAAACCTCAGAAACCTAGCAAGACCCTGTTTCCAGATTAAAAAAATAAAGGCTGGGGGTGTGGCTCAGAGGTAGACCGCCCCTGAGTTCAGTCTCTAGTACCCCTTCCAACACACACAGGCCTGGAGCGGAGCTTCTGTTGTGAGTATGGAGACTGCATATAAACAAATTCAATACTGAAAGACAGAAGTCATTGTTTTGGAAGGCGCTAATGCCATCAGTCAGGGCATGCTGCTGACTTATGGTGTCCTACTTGCCATCCCAGAGGACAGGGAAGTTGCTGATTTACATGATAAATATGCATATGGTGGCAGCATCGAGCGCCCCACCCCCTTTCTCTGCGGACTCACCATGGCCGCTGGGACCCTGCACACATATCCTGAACACTGGGGGGCCTTCAAGGCCCTCATTGCTGCTCAGTACAGTGGGGCTCAGGTCCGCGTGCTCTCCGCACCACCCCACTTCCATTTTGGCAAACCAACTGCACCCCTGAATTTCTCCACAAATTTCCTGCCGGAAAGGTTCCAGCATTTGAGGGCAATGATGGATTCTGCGTGCTTGAGAGCAACGCCATTGCCTACTATGTAGTAACGAGGAGCTGCGGGGAAGTGTGCCAGAGGCGGCCGCCCAGGTGGTGCAGGGGTGAGCTTGGCCGGCAGGGACATCCTGCCCCAGCCAGTACCTGGGTGTTCCCCACCTTGGGCATCGTGCACCACAACAAACAGGCCACCGAGAATGCAGAAGAGGAGGTGAGGCGAATTCTGGGGCTGCTGGATGCTCACTCCAAGACGAGGACTTTTCTGGTGGGTGAATGGGTGACGCTGGCTGGCATCACAGTTGTCTGCGCCCTGGTGTGGCTCTATAAGCAGGTCCTGGAGCCTTCTTTCCACCAGGCCTTTCCCAACACCAACCGCTGGTTTTCTCACCTGCATTAACCAGCCCCAGTTCCAGGCTGTCTTGGGGGAGGTGAAGCTGTGTGAGAAGATGGCCTAGTTTGATGCTAAGAAGTTTGCAGAGAGCCAGCCTAAAAAGGACATCCCATGGAAAGAGAAGGGTTCCCGGGAAGAGAAGCAGAAGCCCCAGGCTGAGAAGGAAGAAGAGAAAAAGGCGGCTGCCTCCGCTCCCGAGGAGGAGATGGACGAGTGTGAGCAGGCACGGGCTGCTGAGCCCAAGGCCAAGGACCCCTTTGCGCATCTGCCCAAGAGCATCTTTGTGTTGGATGAATTTAAGCACAAGTACTCCAATGAGGACACGCTCTCTGTGGCGCTGCCATATTTCTGGGAGCACTTTGACAAGGACGGCTGGTCCCTGTGGTTTGCTGAGTACCGCTTTCCCCAAGAGCTCACGAGTTGCAACCTCATCACTGGAATGTTTCAGTGGTTGGACAAGCTGAGGAAGAACGCCTTTGCCAGTGTCATCCTCTTTGGAACCAACAATAGCAGCTCCATCTCTGGAGTCTGGGTCTTCCGAGGCCAGCAGCTTGCCTTTCCGCTGAGTCCAGATTGGCAGATGGACTACGAGTAATACATGTGGCGGAAGCTGGACCCTCGCAGTGAGGAGACCCAGACGTTGGTTCGAGAGTACTTCTCCTGGGAAGGGACCTTCCTGCATGTGGGCAAAGCCTTCAATCAGGGCAAGATCTTCAAGTGAACACCTCTTGCCACCACCTAGCTGCCTGAGCCTGCCCTTCAAGGAGATGGGGGTCATTAAAGGAAATTGAACATTGAAAAAAATATGCATATGGGTGACCGAGGCTTATTACAACTTGGTTACATTGCAGATACTATACATGAGCCAAGAGTGACATGCCAGTAAATACAGGATAAAGTGGGAAAATCCCAGGTGTATGAGGAGTGTCTGTATAAGAGATCTCCGTGTAGCCTGGTTCCTAAGGCTTGGGGTCCTAGAAAGCATGTGTTGTCTGGTTTTCCTAGAAAAAGAGCAAGATATGAGAGAGACCCAAAGGAGACAAAAGAGACCAAAAATAACAACAGAAACCCTCGTAAGAACAAGTAATTATTATTGTCATTTATAGGTTAAGGTGCAGCTGGGTGTGAGCTGTAGGGCTAGGGAGGCCACCTGGATCAGGAGCTCTGGTGGGGTCTGAATTGCCCTTCCCGTGTGGACCAACTCTCATCTGTTTTCAAAGCTCTGAGCCCAAGCTCTTCCCCAGGGAGACCCACCCTGACCGCCATGTATCCAAACCGGAAGAAGAACGTTGCTGTTCTTTCAGTATGCAAGACCTTTCTTTGTATAGTTATAGTTTGTAATTGTGTTCCTTGTGATTATTTGATTTCTTGCCTCTCCCACTGATCCCCCAACTCCATGTCTATGCTGTTGATGATGTGCGGTGACTGACACCCAGGGTACAGTCTAGGCATATCTTTGGTTAAGCGAATGCAGATGAGAAGCAGTGGTGTGGATGTTGGCTGGAGCCTTTAGCCAAAACAGCAATGGGTTTGTAGTTCTTGTAGCTACTTGCAGCATGGGATGAAGAGCCCAGAGAAGTGCACTATAGATTCCCCGACTGAGGAGAATAATCAAGTAGATATAAAAGATCAAATGTCTTCTAATTCTGAGGCACGTGCACCTGGGCACCGCAGTCCCTTGAATTGTATTGTTACGCTCAGTGCAGTGCTCCCACTGCTCAGTAGCCTGGAGAGCATCGCTGTTCAGTGCCAGCTAAGCTATTTCTGTGTCTTACGTAGTTAACAGCCTGAAACCATACCTTAAGAAGCCAAAAATATAGAGTGCAGTTTTAGAAATATACATAACCAAAAAACCCCAAAGACTCCTCCATTTATCAGCTATTTAAATCATTCGCGTGCCTAGATTTCCTTGTTCACTAAGAATTCTATATAGCTGATGTTTCACTGTCTGGATTTTATTGACTTTTCTGTGTGTGAATACATACCTCTCCCATGAGATTATTGTTGCTGGAAACTGAACTGTCTCTAGTTATTTTGGCATCCTCTAGTATTTTATAGAATATTGTGTCTTAAGTGCATTTCTTATAATAATGATCCCATAATGGCTGCACTTTTCTTTTTCATTTCAGCATGTCTTCAAATTAGAACAAGAGGAATATATGAAGGAACAAATTCCATGGACACTCATAGATTTTTATGATAATCAGCCTTGTATTAATCTTATAGAATCTAAACTGGGCATCCTCGATTTGCTAGACGAGGAATGCAAAGTAAGTCTAATTTTCTCGGGAATCAAAAAGATGCATCAAGGTCAAAAGACAAGTGGGTTCAAGCAGGCATTTATTAGTACACCATGAGATGCCAGTGTGACGGGTGGGGTTCACTCTAACTCATTCTGTAGGGATACTAGACCCCAAGGATTCTAGTTAAAAGTGAAACAGGGAAAAATGTCTTTCTTTTTCCAGCTATTTATAGATTACGTGAAAAATTGGCATTAGATACAATTGCTACCAATTTTTATGACTGTGGTTAATTTGCATACTTTAACACTTTTTATTTAGTGTTGGAATGTACTTAAGGAAATGCAAAAATTCTGTAAAATGAACTAAATAGACAGTACTCAAAAGGAGAAATAGGGACAGGCAACAAATATATGAAAAAATGTTCAACTTCTTTAGCAATCATGGGAGTGCAGTTTATACTGAGAGTTCACATAACTGTAATTAGGATGGCAGTCATCAGAATACAGACAATAGTAAGTGCTGGTGAGGATCTGGAGATAAGATTACTTACACACTGCTAGAGTGTAAATTATACAACCACCGTGGAGATCGGAATGGAGGTTCCTCAAAGGACCAGGAAGGGAACCTCCGCCTGACACGGCCAGACCACTCCTCCGTATCTTCCCAAAACAATGAAAATCAGAAGACTATGGCATGTGAATACCTGTGTTTATAGCAGCATAATTTACAATAACCAAGTTATAGAATCAACTGAATGTCTATCAACAGACGAATGGATAAAGAAAAAGTGGCATAAACACACAGTGGAGTTTTATGCAGCCCTAAAGAAGAGCAAAATATGTTATTAAAACAGGAAAGTGCCGCGCTTGGTGGCTCACGCCTCTAATTCCCACGCTTGGGAGGCTGAGACAGGAGGATCGCGCAGGTTTGAAGCCAGCCTCAGCTGGCTTAAGAGACCCTGTTTCCAAATAAAATATAAAATAGGTCTGGGTGTGTAGCCCAGAGGTAGAAGGCCGCTAGGTTCCATCCCCAGTACCACCAAACAAAAACAAAACAAAACAAAAAAGAAAAGTAGACGAAACTAGAGGATATTATGCTTATATCAGCCAGACTCAGACAATCAAAGACTGCTTGTTTGCTCTTATATTTGGAAGCTAGAGAGAAAGTAGAAATAAAAGGGACGTCATAAAAATGAGGAGCAAGACAGTGGGCCAGTGGGAATGGACTAAGGGAGGCAGGAAGGAAGGGAACTGGGAGGCTTGGGAAGGAAACGACAGGTATCACTGGGAATCCCCCTCAGATCTGCACTTAAAGTGCACCAATAAATAATAAGGAATTGTGCAAAACATGTTTTGAATAGTAGTTCTAAATAGCCATCATCTAAAAATTAATTGTTGTATAATATATGATAAGGATGAAGTTTTAGCTCTAATATTTGAAAAATTGCAGTATGTTAGAAAAATACTAGATCCCTCTTTAGTACTGACTGAGTAATCTTAGGCAAATAACCTCTCCTTTTCCTTAATCTTTCTTTAGGTTATATGCAGTAAGTTACAACTTATCACAGGTTGCTCCTTATAAACATCCAGACTTTCTAAACATTAAGAATATATATAATGAAAAGTGCTAAGCCTCACTTGATATTAAAAAAAGAATACAAAACAAAATGGGTTAATCCACTTTTCCCCATCAAATGGGCAAGCTTAAACTTAATACCTTTCATTTGATAATACTAAATAATGAATATTGCACATGTACTCTCAGTGGAGGATAGGAATTCATACAGTCAGGTATGGTGGGGCACTCCTGTAATCCCAGTATTTGGGAGACTGAGACAGAGATTTGCAGGTTAGAGGCCAGCCTCAGAACTCAGTGAGGCTCTCAAAAACTTAGTGAGACCCTGTTTCAAAATAACAGGATAAAATAGGACTAGGGTGTAACTTAGAGATAGAATGCCCCTGCGTTCTATCCCCAGTACCAAAAAGAAAAAAAAATTTATACAGCATATGTGAGGTGAAATTTGACAACACTTATCAGAATCGTATGTACATATACCTTTTGATGTAAGAATAGAACTACTTAGACCTTAACCTATTAATATAATTATAGAAGTATCCAAGAGATATACACATATAAGAAGAAAGCTATAGCAAATTGTCTTAATAACAAAAAATTTATAATCTAGTGTCCATAAGGAAATGTTATTAATAAGAAAATGCAAGGAGTGTATATAATAATCCCATTCTTGTACATGTCTTAGAAGATAGAGATAGGAATTTGAAGGAATCAGAAAAGGAAATCACCCTCCATTTCATAACCTTGTGAATTATGTAAACACTCCACAAAAATGTCACTTTTAGCCAGGCATGGTGGCGCATGCTTGTAATCCCAGCGCTTGGGAGGCTGAGACAGGAGGATCGCACAGGTTTGAAGCCAGCCTTAGCTACTTAATGAGGCTCTCAGCAACTTAGTGAGACCCTGTTTACAAATAAAGTATAAAAAATAGGTCTGGGAGTGTAGCTCAGAGGTAGAAAAGTCCCTAGGTTTACATAATTCACAAATGTCATTTTTATTTAAAACATACATGGTAGCTATGATATTTCTTCCTCAACTCATAAGACCTTCATTGTTTTAAAAACAGATCAAATGCTGGGCATGGTGGTGCACGCTTATAATCCCTGCGCTTGGGAGGCTGAGACAGGAGGATTGCACAGGTTTGAAGCCAGCCTCAGCTACTTATTGAGGCTCTCAGCAACTTAGTGAGACCCTGTTTCCAAATAAAATATAAAAATAGGTCTGTGAGTATAGCCTGGAGGTATAAAGCCTCTGGGTTCCACCCCTAGTACCACCAAAAAAAAAAAAAAAAAAAAAAAAAAACCAGATCAAATATTTATTTGATGGTTCCTTGTTCAGGCATGTTTTCACACAAAGCTTGGGCTGGGTCATCCATAGGAAGCTCTTGGTCATGCCCTTCATTAGTGATTGGTTTTTGGCCTGCAAGAGAGAAATGTAGAAGAAATGAATTCTTAAACTGAATATAGAAGTTTTAGGTAAAGCCAAAAAAAAAAAAAAAAAGATTTCTTGGCAGCTGATGCATCAAAAATGTCTCAACATGCCTCTTATTTTCTTTCTTTTTTTTCCCCCCCTCAATGCAGATGCCTAAAGGTACAGATGACACTTGGGCCCAAAAATTGTACAACACACATTTGAACAAATGTGCACTCTTTGAAAAGCCCCGTCTATCAAACAAAGCTTTCATCATCCAACATTTTGCTGACAAAGTAAGGAAACTTTGTAACTTTTTGCTTTTTAAATATTTAAGTTAAATGAGAAGAAAAAAATCAATAGTCAAGAAGTATTATTTTATTCTTTGCTGATGGTTGCATTCTTGAGTCCTTATAGGAAAAGCAATCTCCAGTGTTGGCTTGTTGATTTTCTCTTCCTTTATCTTAAATTAAATATATATGAAATAAGTATGGGTCTACAATCTTCTGTCTATAATTATGAATTCCAGGAAGCCAGCTTTCTGGGTTCCCTTCAGGGTTTGAGGACCATCTGAGTCTGCCTTAGTCTTGGTTGGAAACCTTAGGATGACCACAAGTTCACCTAAGGATTTGAAGGATTCATGTAGAGCTCCTTGAGTGACCGATGGCAGAAGTTGCTGAGGTTTTGGAAGAGAAGTAGTCTGTTCTCAAGGAACTTCACTTTACCAAATCATGCGGTATCTCCCCAGCTTCTCCCCCCGTCCTTCAATAGCTCCTCAGTTCTTTCCCATCAGACAGCCATGTGCTCCTGCTGATGGTGGGCTAGCTTAGGAGATGCACTTGGTCAGGCTGGAAGGAGCCTCTGGGCCATCATGGGGAAGAGGACCAACTTCTCATGAGTCCGCTTTCTCATGATGTCAGAGGGACGTTTGGGCCACAGTTAATAAGCACACATTGCCGGGCGTGGTGGCGCACGCTTGTAATCCCCGCGCTTGGGAGGCGGAGACAGGAGGATCGCGCAGGTTCGAAGCCAGCCGCGCACGCTGGCTTAGGAGACCCTGTTTCCAAATGAAAATGTAAAAATAGGTTTGGAGTGTAGCCCGGAGGTAGAAGGGCTTCCAGGAACCCCAGTACCACCAAAAAAAAAAAAAAAAAATAAGCACACATTACCACTCTTTCCTTGGGAAACAATATTTGGGGAGTTTTACTGTGAGGTTAATGTACTTCTTAACCAGGAATGGTATTGATTACTTAGAAAATAAATGATGATTGTTGAGAGATAATCATATAGCCCGAACTAAGAAATGTTTTTGTTGATGATTCCTATGTTCTCAGGTGGAATACCAATGTGAAGGCTTTCTTGAAAAAAATAAAGACACGGTTTTTGAAGAACAGATTAAAGTTCTTAAGTCGAGCAAGGTAACCAGAAATAGATCTACTCCAATCTAGATATGTTCAATAACATGTTAATTACTTAAGTATTAGGTGTGTGTGTGTGTGTGTGTGTGTGTGTGTGTGTGTGTGTGTAAGTATAACTAGGCTTTGAACTCAAGGGCACTTTACCACTAAGCCCCCCCCCCCCGGCCTCTTTTAGTTTTTAGGGTTTTTTTTTTTATTCTTCAGCTAAGCAGAAGAGATGATTTATTGTACACACGTTACACTAGAGACCTGGTCCAGAATGCCAAAGGCCCAGCACAAAGGACTAAAGGGTAGTGTGTATGAGCAGGTGTCTCTCAGAGGTGATTGTGGTGATGGAAGTTGAGGTTCTTGGTAGTTTCCTTTGCCGCACAGAAGCTCTTCAGTTTAATGCAACCCCACCTATTGATCCTTATTTTAGTTTCTTGTACCTTTGGAGTCTTGTTGACGAAGTTTTTATCTGTGCCTGTGTGTTGGAGTATTGGTCCTATGCCCTATCTCTGGTCTGATTTCCAAGTCTTTGATCCATCTTGAATTGACTCTTGTGCAGGGTGAGAAAGTGGGGTTTATTTCCAGTTTCTACATATGAATAACCAGTTTTGCCAACACCATTTGTTAAGGAGGCTATCTTTTGTCCAGTGTATGTTTTTGGCCCCTTAGTAAAAAATCAATTAGCTATAAGTATGTGGATTTGTTTCTGAATCTTCTCTTCTGTTCTGTTGGTTTTATCTATTTTTGTGCCAATACCATGCTGTTTTTATTTACTGTGACTTCGTAGTATAGTTTGAAGTCAGGTATTGTGATTCCTCTTGCATGGTTTTTATTGCTGAGAAGTGTTTTTGCTATTCTGAGATTTTTATTGTTCCAAATGAATTTCAAGGCTGGTTTTTCTACCTGTGAAGAATGACCTTGGTATCTTAATGGTATTGCATTGAATCTGTGGATCACTTTTGGAAGAATGGCCTTTTGATGATATTTATTCTGCCTATCCAAGAGCATGGGAGGTTCTTCCATTTTCTGAGGTCTTCAGTTTCTTTCTTCAATATTTTATAATTTTCCTTATAGAGGTTTTTTCCTCTTTTGTTAGTTTTATTTCTAAATTTTTTTTTTTTTTTTTTTTGTGGTACTGGGGTTCCTGGAAGCCCTTCTACCTCCGGGCTCCACTCCCAGACCTATTTTAACATTTTTTTATTTGGAAACAGGGTCTCCTAAGCCAGCGCGCGCGGCTGGCTTCGAACCTGCGCGATCCTCCTGTCTCTGCCTCCCAAGCGCGGGGATTACAAGCGTGCGCCACCACACCCGGCTCTAAATATTTTATTCTTTTAGGGGATATCATGAGTAGATTTCTTTTTCAATAGATTTATATCTTCTTTATAGCCAACCTAGCTAGAATATGTTATTTTTTCCTAGCAAGGAATATATTTAATCATTATTGTTATGTATAGCAATCCGAATTGTTTTCTAAGTTACCCTTATCATTGATTTATTATACATTAATAGCAAATGAAATTATAGGATTTTGTTTCTCAGTAAAAGAACTCTCATAAGAAGATTATTTTCTGGAAATATTCTGAGCTAATTACATAAATAAATGGTAGTTATAAATGTAACTTGATTTACACAAATAATTTATTTCATTTATATGGGATATGACTCATAAAGATATGTATATATATTGAATTCCTGTGGACTAACTAGTTTGAAGTCTCTTGTTTCATAAATTTTCTTCCAACCATATTAATTAATATCTTCTACCCACTTATATAGCAGGTGTGTGTGTGTGTGTGTGTGTGTGTGTGTGTGTGTGTGTGTGTGTGTGTGTTGCTGGGGATGGAACCCAGGGTCATTTCTACCTCCAACCTACACCCACAGCCTGATTTTATTCTTTAATTTTGAAACAGGATCTCACTCTTTTGCAGGGTGTCTCACTAAGTTGCTGAGCCTGGCCGTGAACCTGTGATCCTCCTGTCTTAGGCCTCCCAAATGCTGGGATTACAAGTGTGCGCCACCATGCCCAGCTAGCAGTTCTCTTAATAGTCTTTCATAACAAGATTGAACAAAAATTGATTACAGAGTCAAAAAAGTTCTAAAACCCTTGAAAACAAATATAAAAATACTCTGAATAAGGGCAAGGTTTCTTCTGTTACTTTTCTATAACCCACCTTAAAAGCCTTTTTATTTTTGGTGGTACTTTGCATGGAACCCAGGGGCATTCTACCTCTGAGCTGCATCCGCAGCCCTATTTTTTTTTTTTTTTATATTCTTTATTTTGAAACAGAGTCTCACTGAGTTGCACAGGGCCTCACTAAGTAGCTGAGGCTGTCCGTGAAACACGATCTTCCGGTGTCAGCCTCCCAAATGCTGGGATTACAAGCGTGTGCCACCACGCCCGGCGTAATTATTTTTAACTTATAAATTTAGAGAACTTGTTCATGACAACCTCCTGGTGAGATTTTTAGTGGTGTTTTTTAGTTGGTGCTTACCATTTGAATTTCTGAGTAGATGGGTAAAGCAGGTGAGGAAACACTGGATAAATAACTTGCAAACTTGCACTGGTAATTTTCTCTACCTTATGATGAATCTTTTTGTGATACTGAAGTAATACGATACAAGTTCCATCAATTTTGCTCGTAAAGTAATTATAGTTATAACTATATATACATAACTAGTATATAGTTATAATATATTTATAGTGGCAAATTTTCTGTTTTCAAGGCTGGGTGTGGTCATTTTGATTCTCTTTTACCTTAAACATGGTGGCAGAATCCCTATTTTTTTCTTTTTTACAAAGCATTTATTTTACCTTTCTTTAATATTTTTGGCTCTTAAAACAGATATTATTTCTGGAATGTGACTTTGACAGCGATTACTCAGTTGAAAGAGTCATTACTTGGGGCATTCTACCTCTGAGCTACTCCCCCAGCCCTATTTAATTTTTTATTTGGAAAAAGGGTCACTAAGCTTTTGAGACTGTCTTTGAACCTGTGATCCCAAGTACTGGGATTCTACGTGTATGCCAGCATGCCTGGCCACGTCTCTTCTGTGAGCATTTGTTTGAGTGTGGAGTTGCAGTATAATTTCCTTTTACTCTTCCTGGCTCAGTTCAAGATGCTGCCAGAACTGTTTCAAGATGATGAGAAAGCCATCAGTCCGACCTCCGCCACCTCCTCGGGGCGAACAGCCCTCACACGTATCCCTGCCAAGGCTGCCAAAGGCAGGCCAGGCCAGGTGGTCAAAGAGCACAAGAAGACAGTGGGCCACCAGGTGAGTGGGGGCTGCTGTGCGGCCTGCCCATTGGGCCCCAGGTGAGGAGAGGCTGCGCTCCCACCCTGAAGACACCCCCCCCCCCCCACGCACACATGCTTCTCTCCACCTGCTCGGGTGCCAAGACTGCATCAGCCTTTCCAAAAATAATTTTTCTGTCTTAATTCTTCTGGCGCATATCCTCTTTCTCAGACCACTGTTGTCTTTGTTTCATTCTCCACTTGTTTGGTCTCTGAATTTGTACAGAGCATCAGTTAGCTCCTTCAGTGCAAGAAGGAGCCCGCCCCTTCCTTTGTGAGGCGCGGGAGACGTCGCACGCAGGGGCAGTGCCTAGCTTGGTGGGTTAGGAGCGGCTCTGTTCAGGCTGCCCGCTGATCAGTGTACCGTGTGTTCCCGTGTGACACCTGTACCCGGTGTGAATAGGAGCGGGGCTGAGATGGCCCAGAGCCTCCAGCCCTGATCCCGTGTCCCTTCTGGAACCAATCTCTGGCCACCCTCACCCCTTCTCCACTCACTTCTTCTTTTCTAAGACATCTACTTTTTGCAGTATCTTATAGCAAAATTCTTACTTTACATGATGAAATGGACTTAAAATTTTGAACCCAGGGTTATAGATGTTGTGACTCCTACATGACTGCGGTCCGTCACAGCTACAGCAGCCTGTATTAAGAGGGGGCGAGGGAAGGGGCGCGCAGGGCAGACGTGCTCAGCCGAGTGGGCAGGTGAGAGGTGAGAGCTGGCAGAGCTGGACCGGAAGCCCTGCTGCTTGTTTGACTCACAACCCCCTTCTTAGTTCATAGGTGGCAAAGCCACGTCCATTATTGTCAGAGGAAGAGAATTTTAATTGTCTTACATTATCTCTGACCTTTGACGACACTTTGCCTCTTCCTGCCCCTTTTCGTGCAGTTTCGAAACTCCCTCCATCTGCTGATGGAGGCCCTCAATGCCACGACTCCGCACTACGTGCGCTGCATCAAACCCAACGACTTCAAGTTCCCCTTCACGTGAGTACCGCTCAGCTGCCGAAAAGGACGCGTCCACACTGCAGAGGATTGCCGAACCAAAATAGGGGGAAGTGTTGGGGTAAATCTCCATGTCTCATGGAGGGAACTAGCAGTTAACAGAGGGTTTTGGTTCCCTTTTCAGAATATGAGAACCAATTAGCTGTTAGTCTTCTGCGGATTTCAAGTCAAGGACAAACAAGCATATCTGCTGGTTCTGTTTTCTTTTGCATTTGCCTCGGTTCAGGATCTTCTGGCCTCTTGTTAATTTGCGCAATAGTTAAAATCGGAGCTGGCTCAGGCTAACGCTGCTTTGGGAAAGGTTTACCTGCCACTTTGTACCCGTTAACGCCATCGGAGAATGTCTACTTTTGCTAACACCTCATTCTATTTCAAATACCATGTAAGAGAGGGGAATGAGTCTTTCTGGAGTATTTTTTCCTGAAAACAAATACTTCTATAATTTTGAAAGAAATAAGTTTATATTATGAAAACAATTTTCAGGAAATATAGAATGGCACAAGAATACATGAAAAAGCATCCATAATATTCAGAGAAATAATTGTTATTACCTGACATAGATCCATCTTGACTAACCAACATTCCTTTATTCCTGCTGTGTGTGTGTGTGTGTGTGTGTGTGTGTGTGTGTGTGTGTGTGTGTGTTAGAGAAAAAGAGAGAGGAGGAGAAAAAAACTAACAAAGGGAGTGTCTCTTTGTAATTGATGTTTTATTTTTGCTTTTAACTTAATAGATTGTGAACATTTTCCATTTAGTAAGTGAAGATTCACATCAGCTGGGTGTGGTGGCACAGGACTAATCCCAGGGCTTCAGGAGGCCGAGATAGGAGAATTGCAGGTTCAAGGCCAGCCTCAGCAACCTAGCTAGACCCTGTTTCAAAAAATAAAAAGGACTAAGAGTGTAACTTGGAAGTAGAATGTGACTGAGTTCAATCCTCAGCACCACACACACAAAAATTCACATCATATTTTAATGGCTACAGAGTATCCTATAATACAGATATATGCTGTCATTTTAT
The DNA here is from genome assembly GCF_963383645.1 of Muscardinus avellanarius. Taxonomy (NCBI): domain Eukaryota; kingdom Metazoa; phylum Chordata; class Mammalia; order Rodentia; family Gliridae; genus Muscardinus; species Muscardinus avellanarius. Next base: position 6,055,358 of record NC_137798.1, read on the forward strand.
TTTAATTATTATTGATAATAATCATAATGATTATTATTGATAATCATTATTGAATATCATTCTTCCAACAGTGCTATAATAATGTTGTGTGTGTGTTTATATGGAGGGGTACTGGGAATGCAACCCAGGGGCCTCTCCCTTCAAACTACACCCTCAACCCGATTTTATTATTTGTTTTGAAACAGGGTCTCTGGGTTACTGAGAGCCTCATTTAGTTGCTGAGGCTGTCCTTGAACCTGCGATCCTCCTGTCTTAGTCTCCCAAGTACTGAAGTTACAGGCATAATAATAATAAGCCATGCCTGGCTTATAATAATAATCTTTTGCCAAACATTTTTTACACATTTTTCCGATTATCTTCTCAGAATCATGTATTTTTAAAAGTGGAATTTTTGGATCAAAGACCAGGCACTTGATCTGTTATACATTGTATGCATGTTTTAAATATCATACTACTTCTTAAATATGTATAAATATTATGTATGACTTTAAAAATACATTTTAAAAAGACCAGGCACATAAACTCCAGGTTATAATCACACCACTCCCCGGGCTATGAGTGCCCATTTCCCTCTCCCCTGCCTTTCCCTGCCTCCGACTGGAGGGGACTGGAAGCCTGCAGGCTCTGTGTCCCCTCATCACCAAGAAGCCCTCTGTGGGGGAGGCGAGAGCAGGCAGACGCTGCGCACCCTCAGCGGGGGCCTCGCACCACAAGGCCTGTCTCCCACCAAGAGTGCACCTGGGAAGGGGGCAGGAGCAGGTGTGGACGCCTAGAGCAGGGGCGGGGCCCACCGACCCGGGAGACCTTTCTGCATCCTCTTTTGGCATCATTTTAAGTTGAAGATGTCAGTGCTTAGAGTGAAGTAAATATAAAATGTAATGCAAAATAGGAATACATAAGAATATTTTCATTGATGAACACACTGTGAGTGCTTAATATGCACACATTAAGTAGTGTTTTGAACACCAGTAATTTTTTTTTTTGTGTGTGTGGTACTGGGGTTCCTGGAAACCCTTCTATCTCTGGGCTATACTCCCAGACCTTTTTTTTTTTAATTTTTTTAGTGGTACTGGGGGTGGAACCCAGAGACTTTCTACCTCCAGGCTATACTCCCAGACCTTTTTTTTTTAATATATATTTTTTATTTGGAAACAGGGTCTCACTAAGTTGCTGAGAGCCTCACTAAGTAGCTGAGGCTGGCTTCGAACCTGTGCGATCCTTCTGTCTCCACCTCCCAAGCACGGGGATTACAAGCATGCGCCACCACGCCCGGCTGAACACCAATAATTTTTAAAAAAACAAACAAATGATACATATTTAATTTGTTCTTCCTTTTAGAGAAATCTTCAGGCTGGCTAGTCTCTATTCCAGGTATAGTGAGCTAATGATCTGAAAATTAGTCGGGCCAGTCCATGGGCAGAGTACGGAGGAATTTCATGTACTTTTCTTTTTGTAGTGTGTCCAGTGGACGCAGGAGTTTGTGGTGTGAACCTTAGGGCATATTTACAGCTCTTTATTTTGGCTTCTAATTCTGTCCCCACTTCCCTGTGGCGCTTCCCACTTCAATCACTGCTCCAGCTTTGGAATGCTTTCTTTCCTAACCTGTCCACCCGACTCTTCACAAGAGTTTGAGTCCTGAGTGGGCGAGTGGCTGGCGTGGCCCCTGAGGTGGACGGCCTCTCTCCACAGGTTTGACGAGAAGCGGGCGGTGCAGCAGCTGAGGGCGTGCGGGGTCCTGGAGACCATCCGGATCAGCGCGGCCGGCTTCCCTTCCCGGTGAGCCTGGCCGTCCAGGAGTGGGATGGGGAGGTGCCCGGCTCTGCACAGAAGCTCATGTGATTTTCTTTCCATAGATGGACTTACCAAGAATTTTTCAGCCGTTATCGTGTCCTAATGAAGCAGAAAGATGTGCTGGGTGACAGGAAGCAAACGTGCAAGAATGTCTTAGAGAAGCTGATAGTGGTGAGGAAGATTTTCACTTGCCTCTCTGAATAGATGCTAGCCGGAGGGTGTGTGCTTCTGACCTGTGAAGGCCCGGGGAACTTCTAGCTAAAATATCGCTAGTCAAGAGTCCTTGGAGGTGTTCAGGTGGAGAGGCACGGTGTCCGAGAGGCTGAGGCTCACCGTGCTAGGGTGCCGGAACTGCTGGGGGTAACGGTGGTCAGCATCATGAAACAGAATTGGAAGGCCTGGGCCCACGCTTGAGACACACTCCTTTCCAAAGTTTGCATCATCAATAAGACTTTATATAATACTTACTTATGAAAGATACCAGCCAGGTGATTTTTTGTGTGTGTGTGTGTGGTACTGGGGGTGGAACCCACAGGCTTTCTACCTCTGGGCTATACTCCCAGCCCTCTTCTTTATTTTTTTTATTTTGAAACAGGGTCTCACTAAGTTGCTGAGAGCCTCACTAAGTACCTGAGGCTGGCTTTGAACCTGTGCGATCCTCCTGTCTCAGCCTCCCAAGCGCGGGGATTACAAGCCTGCGCCACCACGCCCGGCGGTGATGTGTAATTAAAAAAAAGAAAAAAATAAGTCTTTAACTAGGTGTAGTAATTGCCTATAGGCCAAGCCACTGAGCAGGCTGAAACAGAAGATCACTAAAGCCCATGAATTTTAGGCCAGCCTGAGCAGTAGAGTCCCTTTCTATAAATAAATATAAGCAGAAAAATCAGTGAACATATGTATGTTTTCTCAAGCAGTAGTCTATTTTGACAAGTAATATATTTTAAAGATCATTATACCTTAGTGTCCATATCTAATGCTGAGTTAAATGGAACAAGAAATCAGAGGAAGGCAAGCCACGTCCAGCTATGAAAAGGAGGAACAAATCCATGGGAGAGGTGTGTTCTGAGTCAGGCCCTAAGAACGGGCAATAGTACATAAAAATGGAAAAGGACTATCTGAAGGGAGACCATTGTGTAAGAAAGTAAGAAGGTGTAAAGCCTCGGGTTTGCTCAGAAGCAGTAGTGGGGTTTCTGGTTTTAAGCCTTAAGGTTTGTGAATGGGACTGTAAAGAAACGGTTAGGACCTGCACAGAGTTACGCGTTACACAGAGCCAGGCATGCCAACCGGCGAGCTCTCAGACATGCACGAGAGTCACCTGGAGGTTTGCTAGACACAGACTTCTGGGCCCCACGCCCGGAACTTCTGATTCTTCCCTAAGAGTTTCCATTTCTAACAAGTTTCCAGGAAATGCTGATGCTGTCTGAGGACTGACTTTGAGAATTACTGGTCTAGGTCTTGGAGAATTTAAGATTCATGAAAGTTTTTTTTTAATATTTTTACTTGGATGACCTCATAATTACTAGCTATTAACTAGATGCAATTTTTCTTCTTTGGTAATATTTTTTTCTGTGAAAGAACTAAGGCTCCTTTCTTGGTCATGTTTAAAGTCTGGTGTTTGTTGAGTTTGACGAAGTCCTTTCTGCCCTGAGTACAGATAGGATCATGGAGCAGAGCTGAGGTGGTCCTGCTGGCGTCCTCCCCAGACCCCCCAGTCCTGGCCCAGGGCTTCTCAGGGAGATGGCAGAGGAGCCTATGACACTGTAGGCAGCGTTGGAGGTTGATGTGGGACAAAGGTGATTGGAACATATTTTTTTAGCTATGGTTTCTATGTCAACGTTACTGAATAGTTTTAGATTTTTTTAGATATGCTTAAAAGATTTTTGACTTTCTAATTTCCTGTATAAGATAGGAAATGTCTGCTTATAGTGAAAAGTGCTTTTGTCTGTGTTTATGTAGTATTTCAAATCAGTGATGATTATTGTACATAAATTCTACTTCTTGATATGAGAATGGTTAATAATTTCCATGCTTCCAGATAAGGTGAATCACCAAAAATAGCATACATAACCTCAATTTTACTTTTGTAAAGTCAGAAGTCAATGAGCAATATAAACGATTGTATTTTTGTGAAAAGAATTTTCGACTTATGGAAGGATTTTGAACACGTAAAGTTTTTTGTTTGTTGTGTATTGTTGATGAAGCCCAGAGATAACCATTTAGAAACTTAACTCTTAAGATGAGTCCTCAGGATCTTGGTTTTGCTTTCTCATTTTTATTTCGTGTGCCTTATTTCCTGCCTTATTCTTCACTCTGGTGTTTTTGTCCCTTCAGCCTGCTCATGGAATATACAGCCTGATGTAATGCTCACAGCCGGGGTCACTCAGAGGGAGTGTCAACATCTCCATTTCCTTGAGATGTTTAAAACACAAACAAGCAAATAATAGCTGCCTATAACCCACAGCCAAGTTTTGGGCCTCAGATAATAATTCCAGGTAGAATAATTCTGGAAAATAACTCTTAAACTACAATTTTCCTTAAAATACCTTCTATTTGCTCAACTTGCATAGGATCAAAAATCTGGCTCCATTAGTTAATTTTGACATAGCCCAAGTTTTAGCTAATAGACTCATCCCTTTGCTGATTCTGCTTTTAGACATTTTTTTCTCTTAAGTTTCTTTTACATGGTCATTATTTCTGAGAATACAATTTCTTCCTAGGACAAGGACAAATACCAGTTTGGTAAATCAAAGATCTTTTTCCGTGCGGGTCAAGTGGCCTATCTAGAAAAATTGAGGGCAGACAAGCTGAGGGCTGCCTGCATCCGAATCCAGAAGACCATCCGAGGATGGCTGCTGAGGAAGAAGTACCTACGCATGCGGAAGGCAGCGGTCACTGTGCAGAGATATGTGCGGGGGTACCAGGCTCGATGGTAGGTCTCCTTGGGACCTGTCCATTCTCACTCATGAGCCCCTAAGTCTAGGTTGCCTCTTCAACCCATGATCCAGCCTCAAACAGGTTCAAGTGGTTGCCCTATCTGAAAAGTCGCATATCACCCCTTCTCAGTTTCAAGGGATAATAAACTAACTCATAGGACTATTAAATAGGATAAAATTTCACTTAGTCTTATGAATAATTCTGATTCATCCTCAAAAAATTAAAAATTACTAGCTACTCAGGTCCTCAACATTTTTTATATTTTATACTTTCATGTAGTGTTTGAAGAAACCGTATATAAATTAAAATAGTCATGAATATGAACTAGTTAATAATTTCATTGAGCAGCTTTTAAGAACACTTAACTGAAAAGATCTGGAAAAGAATTTTACTTCAATGTGACTACCTATTAGGACAATTTTAAGTTAGAAGTATAAGTAGAAATAATGGTGAAGAGCATGTACTTAAACAGATTCAGAAAAAATGTGGCACATTAGTAATGATAGATCTAAGAAAGCTGGAAATAAGCATAGGATTACTGTGTGCATTGTCTGCTTTGTAAAGGGGACATAGCCTGGGGTACTGAGCCCTTTCCTAGAAAGAATGAATCCTTATGAACTTGACTTTTTTTAACGTAAAATCTGGAGATATGGGACATCTGTTTTTCAGGACTAGGGAAGGATCACATGAGATGATGCAAAAATCACTTTGGGAAATATAAATTGCTGTGGAGATATTAATAAATATAAATGTTGACTATACACATTCTTAGAATGATCCGGTGGAAGGTATTACTCATTATGCCAGACATTGACGCTGAGTTTTTACATTTCTCTGATTACTGATGGCACCTTACTGTGTTTTTTGGCTAGCTATGCTACATTTCTACGCAGAACCAGGGCGGCAACCGTCATTCAGAAATACTGGCGCATGTACGTGGTCCGCAGAAGGTACAAGATTCGACGAGCCGCCACGATTGTTCTTCAGTCTTATTTGCGAGGCTATTTGACCAGAAATAGGTATCACAAGGTGAGGCCTTATTTTCCACTTTTTTATTGACATTAGTTAAAATCCACATCTGTGCGTAATACCACAGGTGCTGCTAGGACATAGGAGCTGTATGGAGACAGTTGAAATGTATTTTAAAATAGTAAATTACAAGTTAGGGATAGAACCCAGGGGCATTCTACCTCCGAGCTACACCCCAGCCCTATTTTTTATTCTTTTTTTTTTTTTTTTTTTTTTTTTGGTGTACTGGGTTCCTGGAAATCCTTCTACCTCCGGGTTACACTCCCAGACCTATTTTATATATATATATATATATATATTTTTTTTTTAAATTTGGAAATAGGGTCTCTTAAGCCAGCAAGGCTGGCTTTGAACCTGTGTGATTCTCCTGTCTCCGCCTCCCAAGCGCGGGGATTACAAGTGTGTGCTACCACTCCCGGCTTCTTTACTTTTGAAACAAGGTCTCACTAAGTTGCAGAGGGCCTCAATAAGTATCTGAGGCTTTCCACAAACTGAGAGCCTCAGGTTTCAGTCTCCCGAGCGCTGAGATTACAAGCATGCGCCACCATGCCCGGCAATTATATGTATTTTCAGCAAAAACATAGAACATGAAAATTTCCCTTCTTGCCAACATGATTTAATTATGACGTGAAGTTGTGATGTACCAACAAGAACAAAAAGAAGTCTTGGTAGATTTAACTTTATATCAAAAGTTTCTTAAAATTAAAAAAACATTTTTCCACATATATAATTAACAATAAATTAACATTCTGAAATTTGATTTTTTTTTTTTTTTTTTTTTTTTTTAGTTTTTAAAAATATACTTTTATAAACCAGGCATGGTGGCGCATGCTTGTAATCCCAGTACTTGGGAGGCTGAGACAGGAGGATCGCAGGTTCAAGGACAGCCTCAGCAAGTAGTGAGACTCTCATCAACCTGGCAAGACCCTGTATCAAAATATAAAAACTTTTGAAAAAGGCTGGGAGTATAGCTTGGAGTTTGAACCCCCCTGAGTTTTATCCTCAGTACCACAAAACAATAAAATATACTTTATTGGCACCTCATACTCATACGTCCTAATGAGGTTCAGAGTGACGGGGACGTACACACACGCGTACTTGGTGCTTCCCTGTGGACCCGCCCCACTTCCGTCTTTCCCCGTGTTTTTGTGATTGGAATTGACAACTTCATAATGTACCAGCATTATTTGAGCTGTCGCTCACCAGGCCTCCTCGCCAGACCCCCTCCATCGCCCCTGGAGTCTCCTCTGTCTGAAGTCCCTTCTCTCTAGCTTCCACATATGAGATAAAACACAAGCGTTTGCTTTCTGAGATGGGCTAAGCTCACGGAGCATAATGTACTCTAGTTCTATCCACTTTTCTGCAAATGACATAATTTTTGTTCTTTATAAATTGAGTAAAATTCTATTGCATGTATAAGCACAATTTTGTAATCCAGGGGATACCTAGGCTGGTTCCATGGTTTGGCTTTTGTGAATCGTGCTGCTCTAAGTCTGGACATGCATATATCTCTATTAAGATTCTGACTTCAGCACTTCGGGTAGGTACGGAGGGTGGTGCAGCTGGGCTGTGTGGTAGCTCCATTCTCAGGCTTCTGGGGAACTGCCACCAGGATCCTCTGAGCAGCCAACTTACAGTCCCATCATCGGTCCTGGAGAATGTGCATGTGTTAGCAAGACCCTCTTTCAAAAAAAAAGTAGAAATAAAAAAGGCTATATTTGTAGCTTGGAGGTCGCATGTCCCGGGTTCAATCCCCAGAACCCCCCCCCTCAAAAAAAGAAAGCAAGGAAAAAGAAAATGTGTATATAGCCTATGCTAGACCATCTTTAATGGCAAGAAAATTAATCTCATAAGGTAGCCTTTTTTCAGTTTAAGGGAATATCATGACTTATATTTTTAGAAAATATAACATTAAAATTAAGAGCTGGGCGTGGTGGCGCACGCTTGTAATCCCCGTGCTTGGGAGGCGGAGACAGGAGGATCGCACAGGTTCGAAGCCAGCTGCGCTGGCTTAGGAGACCCTGTTTCCAAATAATATATAAAAAATAGGTCTGGGAGTTGTAACCAGGAGGTAGAAGGGTTCCATCCCCAGTACCACCAAAATTAATTAATTAATTAATTAAAAGTAACAGTATTTATTTCACATCTTCATACTTTTTGCTTTCCTTTTCAAGCCCCATCCTTCCCACCTTTGAATCTCATAAGTGGATTGATTTTTTATTTAAAACAGGAATTAGAAATCACACTGTATTGTTATTCCTCAATATGGCCAACAAGAGTGTGTTTGTTTTCTTTCTAGGGGAAAGCATCAGTATATCAGTAAACAAGTTTTAGTCCCTCAAGTTCGGGCTCTACAGACAGCCTGCTGGCCACGCCCCGTGTCGTCACTCACTCCTCCTCGGCAGCGAGGCGGTGCCGGCTGAGGGTCGGGGCGCAGGCTGGAGATTGAGCTCAGGGTACAGCACTTGGCTATCAAGCGCAAGGCAATAGGTTCCATCCTCAGTATTGCAAAAAAATAGAAAAGGAAAGGAAACCAGAAGCAGTGGAGAGATCTAATTTTAACATTTTGTAGTTCACAGTACCTGATTCGGGTAGCTTTATCTGGTGTTAACAAAATCACACCAAGAAGAAACCTAATATATATTTTCTCTTTTTTTTTTAATTCTTATCCTTTTAGTAACCGGGTACCTTTTATATAGACAGCTTCCACGTGTGTACTCTGCTTATATCACATGTGACTTTAACATTTTTATATATGTTTCTCAAGTCACCTTACAACGTCCACTTTGTGTTTTTTTGGGGGTCTGGGGATGGAAGCCAGGGGCATTCTACCTCCAACCTACACCCCCAGGCCTATTTTTTATTCTTTATTTTGAAACAGGGGCTCACTGAGTTGCAAAGGACCTCACTAAGTAGCTGAGGCTGTTCGTGAACCCACATCCTCCTGTCTCAGCCTCCCGAATGCTGGCATGACGAGTATGTGCCACCACGCCTGGCTGACCTTTTAAATCAATTTTTAAAATAACATTATGCCTCCATACTTCTGTGGTCTATATATTCCACATATTACTTCCTTGTTGAGGGACTTCTGTGTCTTTCCCTTTAGGTAGCTACCCGTGATTCTCAGCGTGGACATGGTTGGTAGGGCTGACCCTGGGGTCGAGGCCGAGCCCTGACCTTACGCGCCTTCACACTTTTCTGCAGATACTCCGCGAGCACAAGGCAGTCGTCATCCAGAAGTGGGTCCGGGGCTGGCTGACTCGAGTACACTACAAGAAGAGCATGCACGCCATCGTATACCTTCAGTGCTGCTTCCGGAGGATGATGGCCAAGCGTGAGCTGAAGAAGCTTAAAATCGAGGCTCGCTCTGTGGAACGCTACAAGAAGCTGCACATTGGCATGGAGAACAAGATCATGCAGCTTCAGCGCAAAGTGGACGAGCAGGTGTGTTGCTCTCAGGCGCTCTGGAAGCCAGCGTGCCTGAAGACACCCGCCAGGATTATTTTCAGAGTTGTTTCCTTGGACTTTCCCTTCGGTCTAAGCAAAAAGTAAAACAATGACAGAAATGAGCGTGTTAAAATGACGAGCTTGCTCCTTAGATTGCGGTGGCGAGGAATGAGGCAGGATGTATTGTAAGACACCCCAACCTTCATCCACCCCACGCCCCGTGACAACAGCCACTCTGTCCTTCATACTTCACAGAACTCGTCCACATTAGCATTTATTTGCATGTGGCATAATATTCCTTTTGTAGATGAATTGTTTAGCACTGAAATGGAGAAAGAAGCAGGGAGATGTCCATGCTTCTGAGGAACTTACAGTCTATTTGCACAGATATAAATTGTTTAGAAATTGTTACTAAATAAAAGTTTGGCCTATATAGATGACATAAAGATAGTAAGAAAATGTAAATTATAAGGATAGCAAAGAAAAACAGGACATGGAATGAATTGAGATTTATCAGAAAGGTTTTCTGAATGAGGTAAAAGAAATTTTGAGTTACTAAACAAAAATTTGAAAAAAAAATTGTGATTTTTAGTTCATTTTATCATTCTTATGTGTCATTTAGCTGGTACATGATTTTTAGTGTCATTCTGATCGATTTTCAAAAGCAAGTATATCATCTCGTATTTCTGGATTAAAAATCAGGAAGTTAAGAATTTGCTGTGTAACTTGCCTTGGATTATGAGAAACCACAGCTACGTTGCATATCACATACCATAACCAACTGCGGTGCTGCACACTGCGAAGTATAGACGTTGAGACGACGGGAGCTAGTGTCCACATCCCTGTCCACTCCTCCAAGGACACGTGCTGTCATCTTGACCCGGCCACGTAGCTCCACGTGGGCATCGCGCAAGGAGAGCTGGAAGCGCGTTGGGGTTACAGATTTGGTTAGATACCAAGTCAAAGCCATGATGACACAGCATGAATTCATTAATGTGCATTGCTCTCACTAAATATATTTGGCTTTTCATATTATAAATGCATATTTACTAATCGATACTTGTGTGTGTTTAAAGAATAAAGACTACAAATGCCTCATGGAGAAACTGACCAATCTGGAAGGAGTATACAACTCTGAGACTGAGAAACTGCGAAGCGACTTAGCACGCCTGCAGCTAAGTGAGGAGGAAGCTAAGGTCGCCACTGGACGGGTGCTTAGTCTACAAGAAGAAATTGCCAAACTAAGGAAAGACCTGGAAAAAACGCAGTCAGAGAAAAAATCCATTGAAGAACGAGCAGACAAATACAAACAAGAAACTGAGCAGGTAGAAACTAATGTCCATTTTTATCCACTCGCCACGCAGAGTCAATTGACTGTCATCCTTATCTGATCCCTGTGGCTCAACATTCATTTTAATTGACGGTGTAATAAAATTTCAGTTTGTTTACTATTCACTTTAGTGCTTCCCAGGAGCTCCTCCCATATGAGAACTGAATAGGCTATAGGTCTTTTGGTAGAACCTTTTGACTCTAGTAAGAACAGAGGCAAAGTAGTATTTTTTTTTAACAATTTTTTTATTGAACATAAATAGTATACATTTAAACTATATTTGGTGTCCTCTCCCCCCACCCCCATTTTCCCTTCCCCCCTCCCACCAATGGTTGTCCAGGGTAACCATGTCATATTCATAATTTTACACATATTCAGATGTAGACCCTCATTAATCAAGATCAGCCTTCCTCCTCTCCTATCTTTCCATTCAAGCTTTGCTGGTATTTCCCCTCCATTATCTGGAGTCCCACTGGTATCCTCTGTGTTTCCTTGTTGGGCATATTAGAGGAAACATTTGTACCTTCTCCTTCTGTGTTTGGCTGATCTCACTTAACATAATGTTCTCCAGGGCTTTCCATCTTCTTGCAAATGATATAATTTTGTTCTTCTTTATGGCTGAGTAGAATTCCATTGTGTGTACTTCCCACAGTTTTGCAATCCATTCATCTGTTGATGGTGGTCTGGGTTGGTTCCATATTTTGGCTATCACAAATTGTGCTGCTATGAACATAGGTATGCATATGTTGCTGTAGTTCTCTGAATTCAGCCCCTTTGGAAAGATACCCAGGAGTGGTATAGCTGGATCATATGGTGGATCTATTCCCACCTTTCTTAGGAATCTCCACACAGATCTCCATAGTGGCTGAACTAGTTTGCACTCCCACCAACAGTGTAAAAGAGTTCCTCTTTCCCCACATCCTCTCCAGCATTTGTTGTTGTTTGATTTCTTTATGCTTGCCACTCTGACTGGGTGCGCTGCTATTACTGGACACAGGTGTGGGTGGGTGCAGCTGCCTAGTGCTTGCTGCTGTGCTCCTCCACGGTGCATTGGGCTGTGTTTTAGACTAGAACTGAGTATCAGGCTGCCGGGTGGGCGGGAACTCCCAGCGGTGGGCCAGGGGCGCGGGATAGGTGCACAGGTGTCCGGGGGGCACAAGCGCTGCGAGGTGTCCAGCAATGATCTCTGCCTCCCACGGGCCGTAGAAGCTGGGTGCCTGAAGAGATCTCACGGGCTCACAGAGCTTTCGCTGCCTGGAAAGCAGGCCTACGGCAAGGTGGGTGTCTGGGCTCCAATGGGGGGCAGGAGCTAGGCACACAAGGTAGGCTCCGATTTAGGGGTGGGGGTGGCGCAGGCACTGACTACTAGCGGGGGTCTGGGGCGCAGACAGGGTGTGCGAGGACAGTGCTGGGTTTTGAGGTGTGGGACAGATGCCCCGGGCCAGTGCTGGGCCTGGGGCGCACGCTAGGACCCGCACTTTCCCTGGACGCACTCAGGTACCTGGCTTCCTTGGTCAAGGCGTCCGTGGGAGTCTCTGTGCCGTTGTGATCCAGTCGCTGGTGAGTACACAGAATTCTGACGTGGGTGCTGCTCGCTGCTTAAGATGAGGCCCTATGTCCGTTTTCAGTCTCGGATTATCTTGCCGCGGTGGTTTCAGTCAGGGCTCAGGAGTGCAGTTTGGGCGGGCCGGCAGCCCGCCGGTGGGAGTCCCAATTGTATCTGCAGTAGGTCTGGTGCCCGATCTTTGTTCTTCTTCTTCTTCTTCGAGTTCAGGGTTTCTGCCGAGGTACCTGGATCTGTTTTGGTTCCTGGGATGTATTTATTTTGTTGATTAAGACACTGCTAATCTAAGTAGTTGAACTTTATTTGTTTCAGCTACAGAGAAGTGCTGTGTCCCTCAGTCGCCATTTTTGCAAAGTAGTATTTTAAAAATGGGATTAATGGCCAACACCTACTGTCTTAGTCTGTTTTCTGTTGCTATAATAAAATACCTGGAGCTGGGTAATCGATAAAGAATGGAGGTTTATTTACCCCCAGTTCTGGAGACTGGGAGTCTGTGAGCATGGGAGTAGCATCTGGTGAGTCTTCTTGCTGCATCATAACATGGCAGAGGAATCACATGGTGAGACAGAGCAAGTGTGCCACACAGAGCTTGCTTTTATCACTAAGCCACTTCCTCCATAACCCATGGAACCAGAGTGGGCTAATCCATTCTCAAGAGCAGAGCCCTCATGACCCAGTCACCTTATCTCCAAATGTGCCTCTGACACATGAAATCTAGGGGACACATGCAGACCATAGCACTCACCATGCACCCTTATTCTTTAAAGGTGGTCTTATGACTCCTTAAGCAGGGATAACATGATTACTAAGCAAATCAACTAATCAGCTGTCAATGCCTAATACTAGGGACACTTAAGCCTGCATTGAAACTGTGTTCAGAAGTCTATCTAAGAGAAATCCAGATGTCTACTCTACATGTTGATTGCAGCCAAGAGTCACTATGCAGATAGAACCCGCTAAAAAAAATTCTTATAGACAAATCAGTGCTTCCATGCTATAGATTTAATTGATATCAAAACTTTATTAAGTACAGAAAACAGTACATGTAAAGTATATTATTTAACCATTTCTAAAAGTACTTCAATATCAGGCTTACTCAAAAATAGTAGTTGATTTTGAGAGAGTGTGCCGAGATGACTGTCTGTAAATGAAACAGAGTTGACTGCACGAGCTGCAAATGCTGGCGAAATCCTGATGCTCCCCTTCTGTTGTAGAGCATTTGAACTTGGTGGGAAGACTCCCCTTTACTCTAAAAGCCGTGTTCTTGCCTTTCTAGTCTGATAGAATAGTGCACATGAGCAGAGTCAGATTTCTCCTTTCTTTTTACTTTATTCTCTCTACTCTTCACAGGAATAGCTGTAGGCACTACCACTAAATCTTTTGATGGAGTGTAGGATAGGGAAAAAATGAAACCACTTTACTATGACAGCCAGCTTCATGGCTAAGAAAAGGACATTCTAAGACTAATCAAGATTCCTAGAAAGTGAATGGGAGTTGAGATTGTTTTTTGTTTTTTATTTTTCTGTTGGGGATTGAACCTAGTAGTGTTCCGCTTGCAAGCTATGCTCTCAGCCCGTTTGTAATTTTTTTGTTTTGAAACAGTCCTGCTGGACTGCTGAGAGCCTCACTATGTTGCTGAGGCTAGTTTTGAACCTGTGGCCCTCCTGTCCCAACCTCCAAGTACTGGGATTACAGGTGTGCAACACCATGCCGGGCCTAGAGCTGATTTTTAACCAGGAGTATATCAGAATCTTTTGGAGAGTTTTTAAAAGTGACCTGCCCAATCTCCGGAGTATGAGATAGGCACCTGTATTTTGAAAAAGTGCTACAAGTAACTGGTTGCACACCCCTGACCAGGAACAGCTCCTCTTAAGAGCCCACAGGGATCTTGGGCCTTCCTAATAGTGGATATTCATCTCAGGCCATATCAGTACAGAGAGAAGAGTGAAGAGACAAGGTCATCAGAGGGGTACTTTATAGGTTGACTGTGTTCGTAGCACAGGGCCGCTACCTACTCCCTAGTCTCCAGGGATCCTTAGTCACAGAACCCTCTTTCCCTGTCAGTAACCCCTGTGTGCTGAGAGGTTTTCTACCACCTTTCTCTTCATTATTGATAATTTCATTGTTCCTGGAGTTTAGAGAAAGGAATTCATATTTTGCTAATCACAAGCACACATTTTGTTTTTAAGATGTTATGTACTAGCCGGGCGTGGTGGTGCACGCTTGTAATCCCAGCATTTGAGAGGCTGAGACTGGAGGATTGTGGTTCACAGACAGCCTCAGCTACTTAGTGAGGCCCTCTGTAACTCAGTGAGACTGGTTTCAAAAAATAAAGAATAAAAAATAGGGCAGGAGGTGTGTAGCTTGGAGGTCGAATGCCCCTGGGTCCATCCCCAGACCTGCAAAAAAAAAAAAAAAAGATGTTATGTACTTTCACAAGTTACCTAGTAGTGTTCCGCTTGCAAGCTATGCTCTCAGCCCTTTTGTAATTTTTTTGTTTTGAAACAGAGTCCTGCTGGACTGCTGAGAGCTTCACTATATTGCTGAGGCTAGTTTTGAACCTGTGGCCCTCCTGTCCCAGCCTCCAAGTACTGGGATTACAGTACTTGTTTTCTGCTCCCTAGGAATCCTTATCTATCTAGACATGAGAAAGTTAAAGGTCAATGCTTTTTTTTTTTTTTTTTTTTTTTTTTTTTTTTTAGTTTTATTTTTGTGGTCCTGGGGGTTGAACCCAGGGACCTTCTACCTTCAGGCCACACTCCCAGACCTATTTTATATTTTATTTGGAAACAGGGTCTCATTAAGTTCCTGAGAGCCTCACTTAACTGCTGAGGCTGGCTTCGATCCCACATGATCCTCCTATCTCAGCCTCCCGAGTACTGGGATTACAAGTGTGTGCCACTACGCCCGGCTAGAAGTCAATGCTTTTTAAAAAATCATAGTAAAATATGTGGAATATAAAATGGGCTTTTTTCACACATGTGGTTCTGTGGCAGTAAGTGTACTGACATGGTTACAAGGTCAGTGCTTAGTTAAAAATGAAATGAAGCCGGGCGTGGTGGCGCACGCTTTTAATCCCCGCGCTTGGGGGCAGAGACAGTAGGATCGCACTGGTTCGAAGCCAGTCGTGCTGGCTTAAGAGACCCTGTTTCCAAGTAAAAAAATAAAAAATAGGTCTGGGAGTATAACCCGGAGATAGAAGGATTCTATCCTTAGTACCACCAAAAAAAAAAAAAAAAAAAAAAAAAGGAATAACGCTCTTAAAAGGATGTGAAAAGGAAATTATATTTTTCAAGATATATAGTAAGGAGCATCAGAAGGTCTAAAGTGAATTGCCAGGCGTGGTGGCACATGCTTGTAATCCCAGCATTCGGGAGGTGGAGACCAGAGGATCGTGGTTCACGGCCAGCCTCAGCTACTTAGCAAGGCCCTTCACAACTCAGCGAGACTCTTTCAAAAATAAAAAGACTTGCCAGGTGTGGTGGCGCATGCCTGTAATCCCAGCGCTTGGGAGGTGGAGACAGGAGGATTGCGCAGGTTCGTAGCCAGCCACGCTGGTTCAAGAGACCCTGTTTCAAAAATATAAAATAGGTCTGGGAGTGTAGCCCGGAGGTAAAAGGGTTTCCAGGAACCCTAGTACCATCAAATAAATAAATAAATAAAATAAAAAGACTAAAAACTAGGGCTGGGGTGTGGCTCAGAGGTACAATGCCCCTGGGTTCCATCCCTGGTACCACACACAAAAAAAAAAAGGGTGTAAAGTGAATTTTCAAAACTTAAAAACATTCATCTCCTTCTTAACATAATCTCTCCATTTTAAATCCTGAATACATTAAAATGAGATACACTGTATCTGGCCTGAAATTACAGAATTATTAAGTATATTAAAATTTCTAGCATTATATGTAAACTGAACTATTAACATAATTTAAAAACTAAATATACAGGAAAGACACTAATGATATAAGGGATACTTTACATTCTGAATCATGTGCTAACACAACACAGCTTTCAACCTGTTGGTAAAAGATCAAATAATAAAAATATATTGCAACGAATTTTTCAAAATGAGCTGAAAAATTTCACATGGACTTGTTAAAATATGGGATTGTTGAAACATCCCAATCCAGTGTTTAGTCTACTGTGTTAAGCAGCAGTTATTTCAAGAAATAAGAGTCACAGTACGGTATTTGTGTATGGTATAATACAGGCCTAGCAATTATAGATGTATTGTGTAAACTGTGATTTTGCTAGTTGACAAAGCATCCCTTTAAGTTTTATTTCGGCTGGAGCCACAGGCTCAGTGCAGACTGGACACCAGACATCTCTCATTTATAAATTCACAACACATAGCACATAGTCTTCCAGTAGATGTACAGTTAAAACGTAGGTTCTTCCATGGTCTCCGGTAACATATCAGAGTCTCCAGTGGCTTTGACAGCAGTGTTCTTGGATGTTTCCTGAATTTCTCCGCCTATTATAAATTCAACAAGGATAAAATACGCCTTTTAAAAATAAAAGATAATATCCAGCTCGCACACATTTCCAAAGTATTTGTCCAGCACTTCACATAACCATGTACAATCTCTAGTGTCAAGAGCTCGTTGTCTTGATTTTCTACTGCACAGCAAAAATATATTTTTTCTTTTTTTTTGGTGGTACTGCAGGTGGAACCCAGGGGATTTTCTACCTCCGGGCTATACTCCCAGACCTATTTTATACTTTTTTTGGAAACAGGGTCTCACTAAGTTGCTGAGAGCCTCACTAAGTAACTGAGGCTGGCTTCGAACCTGTGCGATCCTACTGTCTCAGCCTCCCAAGTGCTGGGATTACAAGCGTGCGCCACCACGCCCGGCTTGCACAGCAAAAATATAAACTAGCATACCTTTCATAAACAAGTTTTAGCCCCTTCCAGTCAGTAAAACTGCTCATCCTGTGCCCTCTAGAGAGGATGATCTGGACAATTTCCCGGTGATCTTTTTCCTCTCTTTGTCAGGAAGGGTAGTGTACCATTTCAGCAGCCACAACTTACCCTGTCGAATGAAGAACAATATGAAACGTACCACAGGGGCCAGGCCCGAGCTCAGCGGAGGACGTGGGGGCCAGGCGAGCCAGCGCAGGAGCCTGCGGGCTGACAGGCGCGGTGGCCGCCTCAGACCATGGCTGTTCCCACAATCATTTATTTTATTTCAGGATTGTAATTAGGGAAGATATCCAAAGAAAGTATAGAACTTAAGTGTTCTGACGCCTTAGAAGCTGCTATCTAGGCTAAGGCTTTAATTTTGCCTTTTAATTGAATATAAGGGACATTCCCATAGGTTATGTGTTGTACAAACTCTATTAAGATTTAGAGAGATCGAGAGATACAGTGTCTACAACATCACTCATTACCCTAAACATGCTATAATAGGGATCAGGAGCAATAGCAGTAATTATTGTTGCTACTATATTTTTAAATCTCTATGTTCCAAGAACTCTTAGTTCCTTGAGAGATTTGATTTCTTTAAAATCAGCCTAATGTATTTTAAATGATTGTTTATTGGGCTTACTTTGAAAATTTATTACCTCTCACTGCAGCCTAAATAGTAGATGCCTTTCCTTTTCCTCTGCCCTCAAAGGGTGTGTTTGCTGCTGTCGTCATTATTGTGAATACGTAATCCTTATGCTTCCTAGAAAGAAACTCTACCTGATCAGGTACTATGTGATCAGATCTGTTAAGGAAAATAGCTCAGGCTATTCTGTCCTGGTATGTGTTTCTGAAGTCTTATCTGTGCCTTTTCAATGTCAGTTTTAAGGTCTGGTGTCACTCATATTGGAATGGCTAGGGACCTTCCAGTGCTTTTCCCAAGTCAAGGTTTGCTTGCTGTTGAATTCTATAAGAGACTTTTTAAGAACATAATGGAAAAATGTTCTCTGTGGCTCATCTCAGCAGACATATTTCAGAGAAAACGGTCAGACAAAAGCAGAAGAACAGAAGGATAAATTCGTCAGCTCCTTGATTTAACTGTTATTTGAAGGAAATAGTCTGGAGTAGTATCACTGGGCTTTCAATGTGGACTGCTTCCTCAGATTAATGATATGATTATGGCACCAAATTGAAGAGTACGCATCATTTTGATCACTTTTGTGGTTTAATTATTTTTTTAAAAAATATGGAAGAACTCTTTATTTTTTCAAAACAAATTTTGTAGCACTGACCTTTCATGCATATCTATGACAGTTTTTCTAGTTCTGTTCCAGTATTTTTGGATGGAGGCACTTCTTGGTAAATGTCCTCTGTTGTGGCTAATTCCATATTAGACATTGCTCAGCATCAGACTTCATGTCACTCACAGAAAATGATCTGTGTGTGTGGCATCCTGGGCTAACTTTGGGAACTTTGGAGGACATCGTGTGCGGGCATTGGCGGAAATAATCATTATGTTTTCTTTGTATTGTGCAATTATAATAAAATACTGAATGAAAAACAAGATAATATTCAATTTGTATAAAACTTCAAAATAAGATGTTTAAATTTTTTTAAAAATCATGAGTACACATAAGTTTTGTGCTACGGTATTAAGATGAAGCGATGTTATCGGTGCTCTGAGAACAGAGATGTTTAAGCTGCAAAATGCAAATTACTTTACAAAATACAAATTGATTTACAAAAGTCAGTCGGTTACAAGGGCTACCAGGAGGCGTGTACAGAGCCTTGCAGTAAGTAGCCCAGGGAAGACATCTAATGGAAGGGATTTCCAGCAGGGCCTCTGGAAGGAGTAGCCGAGCCACGTTGACAGATGGCTGGGTATAACAAGGCGAAACAGTCTCAGAGACAGTGGGAGCGGGACCTGTGCATGGTCTTTGCACTCGGTGATAAGGCTCCTTCTCTTCCAGCCATCTCAGTTTATGGTTTCATTTTATAGCTGGTATCAAATCTGAAGGAGGAAAATGCTTTGCTGAAGCAGGAGAAAGAGACCCTCAATCACCGTATCGTGGAGCAGGCTAAGGAGATGACAGGTAAGCTCAGGTGGGCCGGCTGCTGCACACCATCCAGTACCCCCATCCGACCCCACGCTGAAGTTTACCACCTCCAACATCGCTGAGAGCAGTTGAGGCTGTCGTCAGTAAATTTACAAGGTTAGAGGCAGCGAGGGCCTCAGATACTTGGATTAAAGCAGTTGGCCACGTGTAAGCCTGTTCTCTCTACCTAGCAGTCAGTGTGAACTCATTTGCAGCCAGTGTCATGTGTAATTTTTTAAAAGTTAGTTTTGCATGTATGATTTATCAGGATTTATGGGATTTCTATTGATTTAGTAAGAATTCTTTTTTTTTATGGTACTGGGGATGGAAACCAGAAATGAGTATATCCTACACTCCTGCACTCTTTGGAACCGCCTTTGGTATGCATGTTCTTTCTTCCAGAAACTATGGAGAAGAAGTTAGTAGAAGAAACAAAACAACTGGAACTTGATCTGAATGATGAAAGACTGAGATATCAAAATCTCCTGAATGAGTTCAGTCGCCTAGAGGAGAGATATGACGACCTCAAGGAAGAGATGACTCTCCTGGCGGTGAGTCCACGCTTTCGCTTTCTTTGAAATGAAAAATTTTAAACATTAACAAAATAAGTAGGAAGCAGAATCGATCTCTATATAACTCATGTGCCCATCACCCAATTTCAGAATGGTCAGCTCATCTTTACTTGCCTTTTACCCCATCCCATCCCATCCAGTGATTATGTTATCCTAAAGTAAATCCTCAGAATCATACGGCTTTACTCATTAAGTACTTCAGTAGGGTCAGACATTTTAAACATGAGCTGATAGGATAGCATATAGCCAATGCAATAGGACTTTGTTTTACATATTAAGTGGCTTAATGTCATTTTGCATTTTTATAAAGCAAATACTAATTTAACTATTTCCTCCACTGCATTTTATTGTAGTTTCCAAGATAAATTCCTACAAAAAGGAAAGTCAGCCTTTTTTGTAACAAATCATCTATTTCAAAGACCTGTCTGCATTTGCCACGGTACCTTTTTGTACTTGGAATAGTTCTGCACCTTTCTCTTCTACTTATTCCATATCAGAAAACAGTCCTTACCCCAGCAGTGTCAACCTTGAAGTTGACTAATGGTCCCAATAACCAGAATGCTAAAAAATTTCTCTTTTTACAAAAAAACAAAAGAATTTGCTACCTCTGCAGGAGAATATTTGCTTCAAATTTTGTTTCTATCTGAATCTGCTTGACAAAGTTCTTTAAAATGTGACACTTAAAAAAAAAAAAAAGAGCTGGGTATGGTGGTGCATACCTGTAATCTCAGCACTTGGGAGGCTGAGACAGGAGGATTGCAGGTTCAAAGCCAGCTTCACCAACTTAGCGAGGAGTCATTTAATGACTGCCTTTTAGACATCAGATGTTCCAGTGTTCCAGTCAGCATTTTTGCACCTATAATCTAAAAGACTGATCGCATAATTTAGAGGAGAGAAGACTTGTTTTCTTACGGTTTAGGGTGCAGTCCGTGTGAGGCTGGGGACCGCGAACTCAGGACATGGCAGTGGGAAGTAGGAGAGGGACAGCACGTGGGCTGCACTCCTCACATCATGGAGGCCAGAGCCAGAGAGAGTGAGCGGGGGGGGGGGGCAGCCATCCGTGCATCCCCGAGGCCGAGCACGTGGGCTGCACTCCTCACATCATGGAGGCCAGAGCCAGAGAGTGAGCGGGGGGGGGGGGGGGCAGCCATCCGTGCATCCCCGAGGCCGAGCACGTGGGCTGCACTCCTCACATCATGGAGGCCAGAGCCAGAGAGAGTGAGCGGGGGGGGGGGGCAGCCATTCGTGCATCCCCGAGGCCGAGCACGTGGGCTGCACTCCTCACATCATGGAGGCCAGAGCCAGAGAGAGTGAGCGGGGGGGGGCAGCCATCCGTGCATCCCCGAGGCCGAGCACGTGGGCTGCACTCCTCACATCATGGAGGCCAGAGCCAGAGAGAGTGAGCGGGGGGGGGGCAGCCATCCGTGCATCCCCGAGGCCGAGCACGTGGGCTGCACTCCTCACATCATGGAGGCCAGAGCCAGAGAGTGAGCGGGGGGGGGGGGCAGCCATCCGTGCATCCCCGAGGCCGAGCACGTGGGCTGCACTCCTCACATCATGGAGGCCAGAGCCAGAGAGAGTGAGCGGGGGGGGGGGGGCAGCCATCCGTGCATCCCCGAGGCCGAGCACGTGGGCTGCACTCCTCACATCATGGAGGCCAGAGCCAGAGAGAGTGAGCGGGGGGGGGGGGGGGCAGCCATTCGTGCATCCCCGAGGCCGAGCACGTGGGCTGCACTCCTCACATCATGGAGGCCAGAGCCAGAGAGAGTGAGCGGGGGGGGGGGGGCAGCCATTCGTGCATCCCCGAGGCCGAGCACGTGGGCTGCACTCCTCACATCATGGAGGCCAGAGCCAGAGAGAGTGAGCGGGGGGGGGGGGGGGGGGCAGCCATTCGTGCATCCCCGAGGCCGAGCACGTGGGCTGCACTCCTCACATCATGGAGGCCAGAGCCAGAGAGAGTGAGCGGGGGGGGGGGGGGGGGCAGCCATTCGTGCATCCCCGAGGCCGCATCCCAGGGACCCACCTCCAGCCATGCCCTGCCAGCCTGGGCAGCCTCTCAGATAAACTCATTCAGTGGACTTACCACTGCTCGGATCATAGCCCTATTGAGTCAGTTGCGTCAGCTCCAAATGTTAATAAATAAGCTCTGTAGGGGATATTTTATATCTGACTGTAACACCCAGATTGTTGCAGTAGGTGTTTGTGGTTTTCAAGAATGGCAAGGCATAGCCGGGCATGGTGATACACACCTGTAATCCCAGTACTTGGGAGGCTGAGACAGGAGGGTCCTGGATTCAATATGAGCCTCAGCCATTTAGCAAGGCCCTGCTTCAAAGTAAAGATAAAATAGGGCTGAGGGTGTAGCTCGGAGGTATAATGCCCCTGGATTCAGTCCCCAGCGCCACACAAATAAAGAGATTATGCCGGGCGTGGTGGCGCACGCTTGTAATCCCCGCGCTTGGGAGGCAGAGACAGGAGGATCGCGCAGGTTTGAAGCCAGCCGCGCGCGCGCTGGCTTAGGAGACCCTGTTTCCAAATGAAAATGTAAAAATAGGTCTGGGAGTGTAGCCCGGAGGTAGAAGGGCTTCCAGGAACCCCAGTACCACCAAAAAAAAAAGAGAGAGAGATTATGTAACATAAAAAGAATGTTCTCTGTCATCTTGTAGATGAGAAAACCTGTCTAAAAGAGGTTAAATAGCTAATATAAATCCCAGGTTGGACTATTATTTCAAACCTCACTAATCCACTCTGTGACAAAATGATATTAGTCAAGTCCGGAAGCCCTTTGAAGCCTGTCTTTCCTGGTCCACGCTGCACTTGGCACTAGTGAAGCCTTTTCTTCATATATTGTCATGCTAGGCTTTCTCTGGAGCCCTTTTCCTCTCCATGTTCATGTTCCCCATGAGTGTTCTTTGGTGTATTTGTATTTGCTTTTTATATTAGCCAACCATACCAACATATATGGTTCATCTCTGCTTCAAGTATAGCTGAGCTAGACTTTGTATCCCACTGGTTGTTTCTGAGGTCATTAGTTAGCATGTTACTAAGAAGCATTGGAAAAGAAATTATTCTGAGGTCAAATAATTATGCTAATCAACCAAGTTAAACAGATTTTTTCTACAGAATTTTTTAGGTTCTATAATAGTGTGCACCTCATGAATTACAGGAAATAAAATGGAAGAGGTATATGCCTTGTGTACATCACTGAGAGCATATTCCAGTTGTCTGTGAGATTCTCTGTAGTTAACAAGGTAGCCATCTCTCTAGATAAAGACCTTCCAGTAATGGCCCCTCTCCAGCACCGTAAGACAGTCATTAGATTTGCTAAGCAGTTCTGCCTGCTACCCATTCTGTTCCCAGCAGTGCTGCAAGGGCAGTTTAGATACTTGATTTCTTGTTCCTCAGCCCTTGGACTCTTCACTGTATTCCTGTGACTCTCTCCTTTCTCTTGAAGAAGATCAAAGGTCTCTTGCTTCCTGCTTAGCTCTTTGTTGGGTCTCACTTCCCAGCTCTGTAAATAATCAAGATCATGCTCTTTGTAGAAATATTTCCCTAAATTTGTAAAGAATAAAAAATTTGACAATATAATTTATTATAACTAAACTATTAATGGCAGTATCTAACTTCAATGTTTAGTTAGAATTCTGCAGCTAACATGGGTACTTACCTAATCTTCCATTGACACTTATGCAAATAGAGCTCTAAGTGCCACAATCCAGAGCTAATGAAGCATTTTGTAATAAGCAGACTCTCCAAATGGATGGGGGAAACTTTTGGGAGGGGAACTGATGATGGCCCGGAGGGCTTCCTTTAATCTGTGTCATGTGTGGGCTGAGGGGCATTGTGAGTTAGTTGTGTCTTGATTGCCAGGGTCTAGAGTGGCCCTAGTATAAGAAGTGCTTTTCTACAAAAACAGTCCTTTGTCCAAGGATGATAGGGAGGGAGGCAATCAAGAAAAGACTGTGTTAGGGCTAAAGAGTTTCAAGCAAATGATAAAAGTGTAATGGGGCAAGGGAATCCAGACTCATTCCCTAGAGATGGGAATCCAGCATGTTAATGATGGGATCGCTAGCCTTGGCAAAGGAAATAAAACAGGTCTGGGAAAGAAGAGATTATGGGAGAAATGGCTAGGAGCAGAAGAGCAACAAGGTGCAGGTCTTGAAAGACAACACAGTGACCAAATCAAATGTATGTCCTTGGGACTCAGTAACACACGACTGCAGACACATCCTGAAGAATAGAACTAGAGGCCAGTCTTTGATCCTGCACAAAACTCAACTCAAAGTGGACCGTAGACCTAGAAATTAGAAACTGCAGTTACTAGAAGAAAATAGACACTAGCAGGGACTTTAAACAAGACCCTACAGTTCAGAGAATGAAACTGAACCAACAGCTAGGACAGCATCAAATTAAAAAGTATCTGTGCAGCAAAGAAAACCATCACGAGTCCTAAGAGAGAACATGTAGATTGGGAGAAAATATTTCCCAGCTATTTCTCCAGTAGAGAACTAGTATCTCGGAATATAATGAAGAACCCAATCCAGAATGGGCAATTGAACTTGATAGACACTTCTCAAAAGAAGAAATACAAATAGCAAAATGATATGAAAAAAGTGTTTACCCTCTTTAGCAATCATGGAAATGCAAACAACACCAAGATTCCATGTGACTCTGGTTGGGTTGGCAGTCATCAAGAATACAAGCAGTAATAAATGTGGGCGAGGGTATGGGGAGAGAGGAGCACTGTGCACTGCGGGTAGGGTTGTAAATTAGGGCTGTGACCCAACTATATCACTCCTTGTTATTTTGCCAAAATTAAAGTTAGAATACTATAGTGATACATTCACAATAGGCAAATTGTAGAACCAACCTAGGTGTCCATCCACAGATGAATGAATACAGAAAATTTGGTATATACACACACTAGAATTCTACTCAACCATAATGAAGAACAAAATTATGTCAGTTGCAAGAAAATACTTGGAACTAGAGAACATGCGAAGTGAGATTAGCTGGACTCAGAGTCAAGGGTCGTATGTTTTCTCTCATATGTGAAAGCTAAGAGAAAACAGGGAAGAAAAGGCTTCATGAATATGAGGGGAGAGGCCAGTAGAACTGTGGCAGGGGTTCAGGAGGGGAGGGAGGGAGGGAGGGGAGAAAGGAGGCTTGAGGATGGAAACAAAGCAGCTCGTGTCTCCGAAGGTATCGCTGCCAGTCTCCCCAGCGTGTACGGGAGAGAAGCAAGGGCTAGCGAGGTGGGCTGCAGAGGGACACCGAGAGTGATTGCATATGTCACTGCAGCACTGAACACACTGCTGTGATGTATGATCGCATCGCACCAAGAAAATTCTAAAAAAAATAGCACAGCAAAACTTGAACTGGAAGGTCTACAAGGAAATTGTTGAATTACTGCAGATCCCTAACAATGATAGCAGCAGAGGTTGATGTTAATTGAAGGCCTGCCGCATGCCAGGCACTATGCTGAACTCTTAAACTCTCATTTCATTCTTGAGTAAACCCTAAAAGAGAGATAATATTATTTATATTACTTATTATCACTTTCCTCTCTTGATGAAACTGAGGCCTGGAGAGGTTGGCAAGGGACAAGTAAGTGGCAGGGCAGGGACTCATCCAGACCCAAAGCATTTAAACACTGCCCTGTAATCAAAAGTTATATTAAATAACAAATAGGCAAGGCTTGTAGCTCAGGGGTAGAGCTCTTGTCTACCATGTGCAAGGCCCTGGGTTTAGTCTGCAGCACCAAAAAAAAAAAAAAAAAAATAGCAGTATTTCTGCCATTCAGACCTTAAGGTATTCATTGCCACCTGTTTTTCTTAATGACACAACCCATTTATTGAATGAATGCCGTCCACTCAGGAAAGTCCAAACCAAAACTACTCTGAGATTCCATCCACCCCTCAGAGTGGCAGGCATAAAGAAGTCAAATAACAACAAATGCTGGCCCGGATGTGGGAAAACACAGCAGCACAATTCACTGTGGCCAAATTATGGAACCAGCCTAGGTGTTCACCAACAGAGGAGTAGATTACAATTATGGGATATCCACACCATGGAATTCTTCTCAGTAATAAAGAACAAAATTAAATAATTTGCAGGAAAATGGAAGGACCCGGAGAGCCTTGTGTTAAGTGAGATTAGCCAGGCAAAGAAAGTGAAGGGTCACATGTTTCCTCTAATATGGGCAAGCTAGGGAGTAACTGAAATACAAGAGGGACTCCAGAGACTGGAGGGGAAACCTCAGTAGAGCCGGGGAGGTGACCTAACGGGAGGGGCGGAAGAGTGAGGTTCATTGATAGAATCACTACCATCGACTGTGTGTACATCTGTGAAGATCCAACGCCAGTCTCAGTACTCTGTATTGGGAAGGGGAGGAGGGGGAGGGGCACCTCGTGTTGTGTGCATGATGTTACTGTCATTATGATTTACATTATGATGTGAGACTATATTAAAATCATATTAAAAATAAATAAGTGCCATCCCATACAACTGTGGCAGGCCCTCTTGAATAGAGTAAATGGGTTCAATCTGCCTTTGACTTCATGTTTGCGATTCTCCCCCATGGAAGTATAGACCTCTGCTTCTGGGTAGTTTCAGAGGTTCCGGGGTTTCTTGGGGTCTTCCGTCTTCGTTGACTACAGGTTGGGCTGGGCCAGGGCTGCAGTTGCTTAACTTCTCTACCTCGTGAGCTTTCTGAACACTGATTTCGTAAGGGTCACGTGTCATAAGTGCCACTTGGGCTCCCTGCATGGATAGCCCCGGGGTCTCTAGAGGATGCTTTGAGCAGCTTCTCACCTCCCCAGTACCGTCCATCCTTCTCACTACTCCAGAAATTCACACCATGCATAAAAATGACAGCAAGTATAGTTGCCTGTGTGAACCCCATCATTTTACCATGTACGCTCAATTGCCGTGTAGTGGAATGATTTTGCGTGTCATACATTGTACGTTATGAGCTTTGTGGACTAAAGACGTTGCTTGGATGGAGCGCCACACCTCTGCTTCTCCGGGGCAAATGCCCACTCCACACGAAAAACTTGAAGGAAACTCTGCTAATAATCACAGCTAGTTTTTATTTACGTGTTTGCCTTTACAACTCTTCTTGTCACGCTCTGCTGGTATAGCTTTCTCTTTGAGGTATACAGACCCTTTGTAGGGATTTGATCAAGGTGACATGGAGCAGATCGTTCTGGGCATCAGTACGAGTCAGTGAGTGGGAATAAGAATTAAGTTAAAGTGGTTGTTGTCTTAACTATGCTACGTTGGTAATGTCCTGTTAATTATAGCTGGCTTGTTTGCCTTGCAGAATGTACCTAAGCCTGGGCACAAGAGAACAGACTCCACCCACAGCAGCAATGAATCTGAGTACATCTTTAGCTCTGAAATTGCAGAGATGGAAGACATTCCGTCCAGGACAGAGGTACACTTTAGTTATCTGTCACCAAAAGAAGGATGCGGCCATGTTGTTGTTAAAAGGAAACACTTCCAATACGGGACTTGTGGGTGCCTAATTAACTATGTCTGTATGTGCCCATTGCCTGTATTTTTGTCAGTATACCTCACTGCCGAGTGGCAGAGCCAGTATCCTAATTGAGGCCCATCTCTGTGGGATTTCTGTTCCTGGCCTTTGCACTCCTCCCTCCCTCCATCCAGACATTCTGCACTGCACCTCTCCAGTCCTGTCCTTTCAGAGCCGTATTTGGCTGGGCTTACGGAGCCAAAAGTATGGCCAGCATTTAGTGGGGCTGCAGTTGTTCCAGTTATTTTGTCATTCAGTAAGCCCCCCACATCTTAGTGCGTTCAGATAATAATAATTTAGTATTGAGTACAGTTCTGGGGACATGCCCAGCAGCTCTCCTGCCCACTGATGGAGAAGGAGCACCTCATGCGGGTGCTTTCAGTTAGACTCGGGTTCTCTTCCGGGGGCCTTTCCGTGTGGCCACTCTTTATAGCAGGTGGGTGAGCTCTAAGAGGTCATGGTGGCATGTACTTGGGAGACTAAGACAGAGGCATTGCATGTTTGAGGCCAGCCTCAGCAGTGTTGAGTCTCAGCAACCTAGCAAGACAGTGTTTCAAAACAAAAAAATTTAAAAAGGGGTGGGAGTATAGCTTGTAGGTAGAATGCCCCTGGATTTAATCCCCAGTAACACAAAAAGAAGAAGGAAGGGGGGAGGGGAGTGCTAGGCCTCTACTATGGCTTTTTTTCTGGAAATAGGATTATGCCTTAATTTATTTTTGTATTTTCCTTATATCCTAAATCTTTTATAAAAGTTAGGTGTTTAGTTTTTGTTTTAGTTTTAGGTACTGGGAATGGAACCCAGGGGCATTTTATCTCCAAGCTACAACCCCAACCCTTTTTTTTTTTTTTTTTTTTTTTTTGTGGTGGTGGTGGTACTGGGGTTCCTGGAAACCCTTCTACCTCCGGGCTACACTCCCAGACACCTATTTTTTTAAATATATTTTTTATTTGAAAACAGGGTCGCTTAAGCCAGCAAGGCTGGCTTCAAACCTGCGCGATCCTCCTGTCTCCGCCTCCCAAGCGTGGTGATTACAAGCGTGCGCCGCCATGCCCAGCCCCAGCCCTATTTTTTATTCTTTACTTTGAAACCGGGTCTCACTGAGTTGCAGGGGCCTCACTGAGTAGCTGAGGCTGGCTGCGAACCACGATCCTCCTGTCTCAGCCTCCCAATGCTGGGCTGACAAGCGCGCCCACCACGCCCGGTGAGAACTAAGCATTTTTCAAGGACAACTGGAATGACACGATTTGTCATCAGTTAAGAATTGCTCTTGGTCATTTAGTGATTGTCTTGTGTATTGGTTGATGTTCCTATCTCTTCTATAAATGTGCCTGTTTTTCTACCGAGCCGCTTAGTTTCTCACTGGCTTGCCTCTTCTGCGACGTCTGGGGTTTAGGAGTCGAGCGAGAAGAGGGTGCCTCTGGACATGTCGCTGTTCCTCAAGCTCCAGAAGCGGGTCACAGAGCTGGAGCAGGAGAAGCAGGCGATGCAGGACGAGCTGGACCGCAAGGAGGAGCAGGTGCTGCGCAGCAAGGCGAAGGTGCGTGGCGCCTCCCCAGCGCCGAAGCCAGGCCCAGGACGCGTCCTTCAATGTGAACTTGGTCTAGAAGTGCCTTAAACCGGCAGTGTTAAGTTGAAACAGCAAGGGCTCCTTTTTTGCTGTTTTCTTTAGAACAAGTAAATATTCTAAGAGTAAAATTGTGACAATTAAAACTTAAATTTTTACTTAATTTTCCCCCCAGGAAGAAGAAAGACCACAAATTAGAGGTGCAGAACTGGAATACGAGTCCCTCAAGGTAATGGGAATTTTTTTTTTCATGTAATTTTTTTTTCTTAATGGTACATTATAGTCATACATCTTAATGGGGTACAAGATGGTAGAGGATACACACATACGTCTCCCATTTAGCCTTTCCCCAATTCCGCCCATTCTCTCCCCTCTCCCTCCTGCTCATGTTTGGCTTGGCGACTGGCTTTGATATTTTGTGGATGTACATCATGGACATCAGGGAGCTTCCCTCTTCCCCTCCCATCCTCTCAGTCAGGTCGCCTTATTTGCTCGTCTATGGTTCCTCCTGTGACCCCTTCCTCTCTAGCTTCCGCATGTTAGGGGCAGCGTCAACTTTTCGCTTTTTGTGACTGACTGATCTCACTCAGCTTAGTGCTCTCTGGCTCCCTCTATTTCTCTGCAGATGATGTACTTTGTTCTTCTTTATGGCTGAGTGGAATTCCATTGTTTTGTAATCTTTCCATCTGTTGATGGACATCTTGGCTGAACTGTGCAGCTGTGAACATAGGTTCTCATGCATTCAATTGGTAGTTTGGTTCTGAAGACTAAAGACCTCATTTTGGCCAGCCTCCTGCTGAGCCCCTCTTTTTCTAAGAAAACATCGTTAAGTGCTGGAGGCTGCACCAGAGGTCCTTGCTTAAGCCTCAGGCATTTCTTCCAGCCTGTGTCCTGTTGTAAGTTCTGTTCTGTGTGTGCTGGACTTGGTTCTTAATAGGGACAGGAGACGTAGTTGCTAATAGTAAAGAATATCAACTCCAGGTTCAGACTCGAATCAGATGCTCCATTTGCCACCACAAAAGTTGGTTGGCTGTGAGGGGACAGACCAAAGGGCGAGGGTAGCCGCCTGCTCCCCAGCTCTCCTGCCTTACACAAACACGGAATGAAGCCCAATTCACAAAGGTTTGTACTAGTGTTCTCAAAGTACAGTCCTCGGGCCTCCCCTGCTAATGTGTTGGAAATGTCAGTTGTCTGGCTCCGCACTACTTGACTCATTGACCAATTTCTAGATGGGGCTAGAAATCTGTGTTTTACACTTTTTCTTCGCCAAAACGCCGAAAAGTGATGAAATCTGTGTTTTAACAAGGACTTTAGATGATTATGATCCTATTAAAGTTTGGGAATCACTGTACCAAAGGTTAGGCATCCAAGTAAAGACAAATTTTTTTCAGTGTACGATGCAAATCTGATGAGTAATTATAGGAGATTGGGGATGGGAGTGAAATTATTGTTCACAGAAAGACTTAAAGTCGTTTTGCTATAACTCAGTGATAGGCCTATTATATTGCTACAAACCCAGAATTATTTCTCTGGGAAGAACCAAAATACTTGATTTTTATACACAAATGTCTCACTTGTCACTGGACTGTATCATGTTAATACGGCACCGTGGCGCTTTTCCAAGAAAGTGGAGTATGTGCATGTCTACCTGGATGGCTAAAGGGGAGACATGCAGCCTCCGGAGGCACAACCAGCCACGCCACAAGCAGGTCACCCAGGAGAGAAGTTCGAAAAGTGTCTTAATTATTGTCGTTGAAACACTAATGGGAACTTTGTCAGTTGAAGTTATGTGCTAAATTTTTAAATTACAAGTTAAAAGCCTAAAATTTCAGTGGTCTTTCTATTTTGCTCTATAAGAGAAATAAGAGGACACTACTAAAGATCTCAGGGTCGGCCCATCTGAGCCACTCCCTGGGAATGTCAGTACCAGCTAGACACTTGGATTTGCTCTTCTATTTACCTATGAATAAACCTGAGTTCTTTGGGACTGACCACCCATCGGAAAGTAAGACTCTCTGGACCTGTAAACGCCCCTTAGCAGTGTAGAAGAAATTCGACTTGGAGTTTGTGTTGCTGATGCAGACTGCAATGACCCTTGCTCATTCCCACTTGATGTTAGACTTCTGAATTGCAGAGCAGGGCTCCCAGTAGAGCCTAGGAAGCCACTCCCTAGCCGAGCGCTGGTGCCCTTTCCCGGCAGAATTCAGTGACCTTTTCTTTATAACTCTGTTCAGCGTCAAGAACTAGAATCAGAAAACAAGAAACTGAAAAACGAGCTAAATGAATTGCGGAAAGCGCTCAGTGAGAAAAGCGCGCCCGAGGTGACCGCACCGGGTGCGCCCGCCTACCGCGTGCTCCTGGAGCAGCTGACCTCGGTGAGGGAGGAGCTCGACGTCCGCAAGGAGGAGGTCCTCATCCTGAGGTCCCAGCTGGTGAGCCAGAAAGAGGCCATCCAGCCCAAGGTAAGCGCGCCCACGCTGCGGCGGGACCTGGCCCACCTGTCTCTTCTCATCGTTCCCTGCAATTTATAATGAAGCAAAAAGTTAAGACCATTTTTTGCCTAAAGGTTGCCTATTTAAGAAATGTCACAGTGTTGTTTTTAAAATGTTGTCAATGGCAATTGGATTTTGTAAAAAAAAAAAAAAAAAACACAAAAAAACATGAAAAAAACTTCAAATTGCAAAAATCAAGTGAAATCCCAAGTGATTATCAGAATTTCATCTCTTACTCGTGTCATCTGACCACAGTAAATTTTTGTCTAGAATAAATTCTGAGCCGGGCGTGGTGGCGCAGGCTTGTAATCCCAACATTTGGGAGGCTGAGACCAGAGGATCATGGTTTGTGGACAGCCTCAGCTACTTAGTGAGGCCCTCTGCAACTCAATGAGACTCTGTTTCAAAATAAAAATAGGGCTAGGGGTGTAGTTCAGAGGTCGAATGCCCCTGGGTTCCATCCCTAGACCCACAAAAAAAAAAAAAAATATATATATATATATATATATATAAATATAAAAATTGTGTGTTAAAATGTTTAATATTTGCTGTGAGGTGACATTAAATACAAATCTAAGGCTGCTTGTTGAAAATAGCCTGTTTAATCAGAGAAGTAACATGTAGAAAGGTTAGAATGAGATCAGCCAGTTCCATGGAGATAACTCCTGCTACTCTAGGGGCTTCTGTTCAACAGGGCGAGCCGTCCCAGCAGGAAGGGCAGCGTTGAGGGGTTTGGCCACATCCCCATGTTGCAGGGGATAGGTTGGGGGGAAAGAGGTGTGGTGTGAAATAATCCCCCCCTACCACCAGACACACAGAGACAAACAGAAAAACCGTGGATTCTTGTCCTAAGCTAAGAATAAGTATTCATCGCTTGGACAGCTGCTGCAGATTTAAAGAAGTTTATTAGAAGGTAGAAATATAGAGGTAGTTACAGCCCTGTGCCGGAGCCAACACAGGGGGGCAATTCGAATGAAAATGCCAACGAACTCCAGTTCACTGAATTTTTATCCTGTCTAAGTCCGAGGAAGGTCCTTTGATCTGTAGATATGCTAGCCCTATCTCTAGTGTGAAATTGTTTCTCCGGCATCTGGGATTTCTTCAGATTTCCCTTAGGCCATTTGTTTCTCTTTCAGAAATGTAAAAGGAGCCTCTCAGGCTTTCTTTCCTTCCCTTTAGAAATGTAAATTACAAG
Organism: Muscardinus avellanarius; assembly: GCF_963383645.1. Classification (NCBI taxonomy): domain Eukaryota; kingdom Metazoa; phylum Chordata; class Mammalia; order Rodentia; family Gliridae; genus Muscardinus; species Muscardinus avellanarius. The sequence continues at coordinate 6,087,816 of NC_137798.1, forward strand.
TCCCTCCTTTCTGCTATCCCTAGCCTTCTTAGTATAAAGGATATATTTTTAAAATTGGAACTCTTTTCCCAATACTTATACCTTAATACATTTTAAACCCTCTTCCCAATACCAGTACACCCACACTAAACATGTGGCCGGTCCTTGGAAGCTCTTCCCTGTGCTGAGGTATTAGAGGCCCAGCGCTGCCATGGGCCGATAAGAAACAGGTCTTTTTGTCATTTGCCATCGTGGGGAATGTGAATGATTACCTCAAAAACTGGTCTGCCTCGCTCCCCATGTGTTTGCAGAAGGATGGGTTCAGGAATGGAGGCCATCGAGTATTGCAGCTGCGTGGCATACCATATAGAAATGTCCGTGCTCTAAAAGGAGCAGAATGCCTGGGAAGGCTGGCAGTGCTTGCGGTTTAGACCCTCTATCTGGCACGTGTTTGGATTCGATAAAGACAACCCACACTTTGGGACCAACACTGACCCAGAAAGTAGCATATTCTAAACACAAGATATTTGACTCAGTGATTGGTGGGGGATCCAGTAATAAGTGAGTTTATATAAAGAAGTGGTGTGTTTAAAACAAACCACGAGCCCCTTGAGTCCAAAGTGAGGGGAGTTCCAAAAGACTCGTCTCAGCGGGCTCCCGAGGCCGCCCATGGCTGGCCGGGCAGCGGGCTCTGCTCCCCAGACACGAAGACCAGGCTTCCCCGCTGGCCCTCTGCGACACACTGAGAGCCTGCCTGCCTGCCTTTCTTCCTTTTATCTCTATTTATGAATAATAGTTTAATATATATTATAGTCATATGTAATGGTGGGATTCGTTGTGACATAATCACATGCATATAACATAAGGTGGCCAATTTCACAAGAAACTTTAATAAAGACTAGGCGAAAGGAAAAGAAAATGAAGAGAGGGACATAAAAATAATGCAGTTAAGCCGGGCGCGGTGGGCACGCTCGTAATCCCCGCGCTTGGGAGGCTGAGACAGGAGGACGCGCAGGTTCGAAGCCAACCTCTGCTACTTAGTGAGGCTTTCAGCAACTTAGTGAGACCCTGTTTCCAAACAAAATATATATTAAAAAAAAAAAAGGTCTAGGAGTATAGCTTGGAGGTAGAAAGCCTCTGGGTTCCACCCCCAGTACCACCAAAAAAAAAAAAAAAAAATGCAGTTAGCAGAGCACATGGTTCTGGTACCACACACTCACCCAGCTCAAACCCACGTAACAACGGTGGCCACTACTCTGCTCCTGACGGGCCGGCCCTGTCCATCCAAGGTCGTTGTTCACCCAGCTCTTCGCCCACACATCTTGTCCCCTCCTAGAAAATGCCCGGGACCCCGATGGAGACCTTCCAAGCCCCTCGGGCTATTTGTCCCACTCAGTGATATTCAGAGATCGGATTTTCCTAACTCCTTTGCAAGGTAGTGGTGAGCAGCACCCAGTGAGCTAGGAGATGATCCGCCCAGCTGGGTCTGGTTCATCTGCTCCACCTCCAGAGAGTTCCGGGAGACTTCTCTGAGGTCAGCGTCCTCCTAGTGGACCATTGCCGTAAGAGTGGCAGACCCAAGATAAAGGTCTCAGCCATGTACATTAACAGAAGGGTACTCACATACTCAAAAGTACTTGACAACCAGAAAAACCAAGCAACTCAAGAGTTTCAAGCATATGTCCCTGAGAAATAAGAGTTTCCATCACTTAAATATACATTAATGTCCACCTTATGCCAATTCCATGAATATTAATTTATTTACAGAGTAACTTTTAGGAGAAATGATTCGTGGTTGTTTGGGCCAGCTTTTACCTGTTATGACGGGAATTCATTGATAGAATTTATTCATGGAACTAAAGATTTATTGTTTTCTTTGTTATTTTTTTGTGCCTGCTAACTTGTGATTTTCAGGATGACAAGGTAACTATAATGTTTTTCAATTTTTAGTGAATATTTTTATTTAATCCTAACTTTTATTTACAAGATTTCCCCCCAGTATGTGCAGTTGATGCTTTCTGACCACCAAGCCTATTTATTATTTACAGATTCATTCTCTATTTGAATTCAGTAGTTGTAGTAGGTTCCAGCCTAGATCACAGAGAGCTCTCCAGGCCGTCTAACTCACTGTAGTAGTGGTAAGCCATACACGAATGGGGAAGGGAATCCTTTAGGTGGAGCACGTGCAGGGGCGCGGCTTTGCCGAGCTCCCTCTAGCCGTCAGACTCGGGGCGCTACCCACGCAGGGTGAGGAGGAAGCTGAGGAGCCGTTCCTGACCGAACGCCTTTGCTGCCACTTACATCTCCCTGAGCACGCGATCACAGCCACACGGGAAGTGACTCCCGATCAGGCTGCAGAGTCGAATTTCTCTGCTACATGTTGTTTTCAGTTATTGAGTAAAAGATATTGTTGGGGTTTCGTGCACGGTACCACTCTTTCAGAGTATCTACTCACTGTCTTGGGGGAGGCCGACTGGGCAGCATAGTCAGGAGCTCCCTGAAGCTGGTGGTCCAAGTCTGATCCATGCCCTCCACCACCTCTTAGCTGAGGCCATAGATGGCCAAGAACCACTGCTTGTTCCCCAGCACAGCTGGACGCCTCTCTCCTTTGGATCAACTAGTTAGACCACGTCACCTCACTCCAAACCACTCTATGCAAGTCCTCTGCTACTAGGGCATGCATGCATCATAACTTGGTGTGGAGTCTTGGTTCTTTGAAAGTTATTACTTATGTATCTTAAAAATCTGAGAATGGCTGGGCGTGGTGGCACTCGCTTATAATCCCCACGCTTGGGAGGCGGAGACAGGAGGATCATGCAGGTTCGAACCCAGTCTCGCTGGCTTAGGAGACCCTGTTTCCAAATAAAAATATAAAAATAGGTCTGGGAGCGTAGCCCGGAGGTAGAAGGGTTTCCAGGTTCCCCAGTACCACAAAAAAAAAAAAAAAAAAAAAAAATCTGAGAATGGCCCTTTATAGAAAGATTTTTTTCTTTCAAGGATAAAAATTCTGTAAAATATGTACTAAATATTTATAAAGTATGTGGCATTTGTAGGAAATATTTTTAAATTCAGTAAACCATAAGCTCTTTTATAAGAGCATTTATCAAATTATAGTTGGTTATCTTTTGTAACCACAAAAGGATAGCATTCGGAGGAAAGTGGGATTTTTTTATTTTTCAAGAACATTTCTGAAATTCGAAACAAGTACTTGTAAGCCTCTAGTTGGCATTAAAGTTGTCTTGGAGCTGGTCTCTAAGATCTTGGTATTTGAAGTGGATTCTATTAAGTTCACTTCACTGTGAGACCTGACTTTAGAACAAATAGGCTGGTTAAAGGATCAGACATAGCCGGGCGTGGTGGCGCACGCTTGTAATCCCAGCACTTGGGAGGCTGAGACGGGAGGATCGCGGTTCAAGGACAGCCTCCGCTACTTAGTGAGGCCCTCTGCAACTCAGTGAGACCCTGTTTCAAATGAAAAGTAAAATAGGGCTTGAGGTGGAGCTTGGAGGTCGAATGCCCCTGGGTTCTATCCCAGTGCCACACACACAAAGGTTCTGACATATACTAACTAAAAAATAGAACAGACCTTGATTTGTAAGCTTGTGGTTACTTAGGAGCCCTAGAGCAGGGGTTACATCTGGTTATATCTGTTCTGCCATCCTCTAAAGAGACGAAGTGGCCGGGCAGAAGCAAGGCTGTGAGGCTGAGCCAGGCAGGGCGGTGCACCTGCCACCCAGGACAGAGGCTCGCAGGGCCAGGCCTGGCTCAGACGCCGAGAGGCAGACCCGCGGCGACTTAGCCAGGTCCTGTTTCAAAAGAAAAGCTGAAAGGAGCTGGGCGTGGCCCGGAGGCAGAGTGTTCTGGGGTGTGATCCCCACTACCACGTGAGTGTTCGACAAATTAGACCAGACCAAAAGGGGAAAGGAAATTAAAACACTGGCAAAAAAGTTCTTTTTAAATAAAGTCATTAGTAGTTGTGACTTGTCAGATATTACTTCAGAAGCTCATATACTATACTATACCATACCAGAGGGAGGAAATAAATAAGCCAGACATGGTGACACGCTTGTAATCCCGGTACTGGGAGGCTGAGACAGGAGGATCGCAGGTTGGGGCCAGCCTCAGCAATGTGGCGAAGTCCTGCACAACCTACTGAACCTTGTTTCAAAATAAATGGGGCTGAAGGTGTAGCTTGGAGGTAGAATCCCCCTGAGTTCAATCCCTAGTACCATATACACAAAGAATTAAATAGCAACCCAACAGATGGTAGGTATTTTTAAAAGGATCTAAATCATTCATATATGTAATATATATAATCTTTCATATATATGGGAAAGATGAGTTAGAAGTCATATATATGTGTGTCTGTGTATTTATATATGTATATATATATATATATATACACACTGATACACACACACATATACATATTCTAAAAAAAATGGGAAAAGTTTTTATTTTGCTAAAGCATGTAATCTGAACACTACCTTCTTTGACCTGAGTTTTAAATTAAAAAATGAGCTTTATGTCAAACTTTCAATCTTTTATTGGGTATTTGTTTCATTTTAATGGTCAGAAAATAATGAAAAGAATGGGTGTGTGTATGCCCTTAAATTGTTGGCTGGTTATTTTTCTAATGTTCTTTATATAATATATATATTAGAACACATATTGCTCATCAGCGATGCTGTTCACAGGCAGTGGTTCTCTGTAGCGTTAGGAGTTCTCAGGGGAGGGATTGACGGTCCCCAGCTCTCCGTTCACACAGAGCAGGGCTGATGCTCGGATGAACACAGGCATGGAAAAACGCATGATCCCCCAGCTGGGGGAAGAAATATGTTAGATGTGTTGTAAAGCTTTTGAGTTGAGTCTTAATGTGGAAATATGTCATTTCTCCTTTCAGAATACAATGACAGATTCCACAATACTTTTGGAAGATGTACAAAAAATGAAAGATAAAGGTGAAATAGCACAAGCATACATTGGTTTGAAAGAAACAAATAGGTAAGCCGATCCTCCCTTCGTCCTTTCTGGCTTTACGACACTGTCTGTAGTTTTTAAGTCGGCCTCTGGCTATTCATTGCTTCATTAGACATCAGCAGATCTTAAGTGAGAACCCAAGGTTTCTGGGTAATTCCAGTGAAAATCCCATTTATAATATTAGTTGTATTCTTGATGAGTGTCAGGGAAGATCTTTTTGTATATGTAAGGTCTTGGCCTTGAGAAGAAAACCCAGGTGTCCCTTTCATAGTAGAGGTATTCAGGATGGTGTTTGGAAGGTGGGCAGTGGCAACTGATGTTTTTAGTAATTCAAACTCAGTGTGGAGAGGAGCGAGGAGATGTGTAGAATTGCACCAGCGTTGACCATGTCACTCCAGGAGAGTTTTAGGACTTTAGAGTGGAGAACAAAGGCTCGTTTTAGGATTCCCTTCAGCCTTACTGCCACCCCTCCTCTTAAAGCCTTCGTACTGCTGAATAAACTTAAAAGAACATATGATACTAGAACACTTTAGGAGAACATGGCCAGTGATGGTCACAGAAAAAGTGTGTGTGTGTGTGTGTGTGTGTGTGTGTGTGTGTGTGTGTGTGTAGAGAGGGAGAGATATCAGTGTTCAGTCTCGGTTTCATGATGCTTAGTGTCAGGATTGTTATACATAGAATCTTTGCAAACTAAAGTTTTTTGCCATATAAAAAGTAAAATACTTCCCATCTACTTCTATAGACAAGGATGGAGAATGCTTATAAAAGCATTTGATTAAGGCCAGGAGTGGTAGCTCACACCTATAATCCCAGTACTTGGGAGACTAAGACAGGAGGATCATAGGTTTGAGGACAGCCTCAGCAAGTAGTGAGACTCATTAATCTAGGGAGACCTTTTTTCCAAATAAGAAATAAAAATTGGGGTGGGGGGGTATATCTCAGAGATAGAATGCCTCTGGGCTCATTCTCCAGTACCATGAACAAAAACATTTGATTACACCTAAATTGTAATTTGATTATAAACTCTAAATATCTTCGTATCTAAGAATATGCTGTCACAGGAAGGGCTGTGTACACTGCTCACCATCCATCCAGCTGTTTAGGCACCCGACCCGTACGGTGAGCTTCCTTCATGCCTCACTCTGCCGCCTCGGGGTAAGCAGGATAAAGGTAGTCCTTGCTCTAGAGATTATAGTTGCCATGTGATAGCCGAGAGTTTGGGTTTTAGTCTCAGGATATGGAAGCCACTGAAAGGTTTTAAGCAGGAGAATGATGTGAAGAGCTTTGGGTGTAGAAAGCCATCCTTGCATTACAGTAGCGAGTAGGTGGCAGTGGGACAAGGCTGCTGCGTGAAGACCGCTTAGCAGCTTTTACAGACACAGCGACTGCACCTGCTCGTGGCCGTCGGGATGGAGGGAGAGGGGCCCTTTGGAAGATCCGTAAGCTGAGGACAGCAGTCTCGTGGCGTATGAGCGGTGTGGGCGGAGAACAGGGAAGCCCGCGGTGTACTGTAGCTCCTGGATGGGATATGGTGAGGCCATTTCACAGTCGTGAGGAGAGGGCGAGGTGAGGTGCAAATTGAATGTAAGGAACCAGGATGCCTTCAAGGAAGAAATCCATTGGGCAGCTGGCCTATGGGTCTGTATTCAGGCGAGGTGTGTGAGCTGAGCTCATCCTGTCAGAGTAGGTGTCTCAAATTTGTGTTATGTAAACGTAGCATCAAAAGGATAGCAAGAGCAAGCACAGAAGCCGGCCGGGCTCTGGAGTCAGGCAGTTCTGGAACCCGCGGCCCACCGCTGTGTGGCCACGCCGGCCTCCCGCCGCTCCCCAGCCTTCTTCTGCAGCGTGGCGAGCGGCACACGCCGGGAGGCTGGGAGGACTCGGTGACAGAGAGGAACCGTGGAGAGGTGTAGAGTAGCACCTGACGCTTGGCAAACACGCACATAGTTATGTTTATATCCTAGGTAGAAAAACTATTGCCAACTTTGCCATTATCATCTGTTATTATTTATTACCTATTACACATTTTATAAAATGTGACACAATTCTAATATAAAGGTAGTTTCTCTAGATCTTAAAATTAATTTTTACAAAATATATTTAAATCATGTCATCAAAGCTGAATATTTTGGACATAGTCTTAATTATGTTGTTCCTATAAAAATTTATTTATTTATTTATTTTGGTGGTACTGAGGATTGAATCCAGGGGCATTCTACCTCCAAACAACACCCCCAAATCATTTTTATCCTTTATTTTGAAAAGGGGTCTCACTAAGTAGCTGAGGCTGGCCGCAAACCTGCAATCCCCCTGGCTCAACCTCCCAAGTACTGGGGTTACAAAGGTGTGCCACCACGCCCGGCTCCTATAAGAATTTTTAAAATGAACTCTTGAATGGTGAATCAGATTTTATTAAGCCAAAATAAGCCCTTACCCAGGAGACTTAAAGCTCCATTTTGAAGTAGATTGTGAAGATTGCTGCACGAAAACAGCGCCTGGAGCTCTCGTCCTGACCGTCATGGCTCCAGTCTAGTGCCTGGCACATAAGAGCATTCAGCCTGCCGAATAAAGTGTTACAGAGTCTCTTTCTCACGTTTTCATCCACTTCTTTAGGGAAAGTAGCTCTAGATTTTTTGGCTATTTCACTTCAATTTCTACTTGTTTATATGTGGTATTACATGTTACCCATTTTTTTTAAAAAAGTAACCAAATATAATTTTGTGGTAATGTCTTAATCCTGCTCATTATAAAATATGGAGACACCGTGCGCTGCTCGTGACCACCGTCATCTCATTGCCATCGTGTATTCCTTTGTGTTTTGCATTGTTTCATTTGCGTGAAGACCGTCCGCCATGGATTGCCGTGAGTTGAATGAGGATGGAGAGCTGTGGCTGGTTTACGAAGGGTTAAAACAAGCCAACAGGTTATTTTGTCTCCTCAAAATGGAATGTTCCTAACGTGTTGTTTTCTTACTAACAGTGTCTGGGGCTTTCACTCTCTGGTTTCTTTTGCATTAATGGTCTCCCTGAGTAAATTAGCTTCAACAAAACCTAGAACATTTAGCCAGACACATACTCAAAACCTGTTCCACTAAAAGATGCTGTTGAAGCTAAAAGTGGTTCATGGTGAGTATGGAAGTTTCTTCCAATAAGTAAAGGATGCTACCGATAGTTTGAGTGTCTAGAAGAAGTTGAGAGGAAAACAAAATCTTGTTTCAAGTATTCTGTGATCATATACAGTGGAAATACATTTAAATATTTTTACATATTCTATTTTTATTAACATGTATTAGTTGTAGAGCTTATTAGTGGGGTTCGCTGTGATTTTTTTAAAAAAGATTTTAAAAACTTTCAAGTAGAGCACACATTATTGGGATAGAAGGACTAATACCTAGGTAACAGCTTCTTGCTTCAAATAAAGATTAATCCACAAGATACATGTGCCTGTGGCAGTGAGGATACTTTCTTATCTATTTGTATGCTGCTTAAAAGCAGTATCAAGCACATGATTTGACATTCTACATAGTTATTGTGAAATTCAAATGGATAAGACAGTAAGTAAGATTTCCTCCATTACTGCAGTTCAGAATGACTACCCAAAGTCAACACGTTAAGTATATTTAGATGAAAGAGACTAAAAGTGAAACGGCAACATCTTTCTAATGTAGATACTTGGCTGTTCTAATCATATTTGTTTTTAAAAATCTCATAGAATTCCATTTATTTATTAAAATTTTAAAACACTTAATACACTGTTCAGGGGGTTTCCTCTTATTCTGCTTTACTTGTTCTAACCATCTACCACTGTCACTAACTTTAAGGTATCATCAGTTCAAATCCATTTGAAATTGTGTAATCACTAAAATATTTTTAGCTGGCGGTTAACAGTTTGCTTACAATGGCATCGTTAAATTTTACCCAGCAGTTGGCAACCAAGGCAATAGAATGAAATAATTCTCTTTCGTTCTCCTTGTCAGTTAGTCCTTAGCCATCCCTGACTTTTGTATTTGGGAAAGGGTGAGTATTAAGGTAGGGACTGCACAGTGAAGGGGAAATGCTCTGGATCTCTTGCCAGGAGCGGCAGTGCATGCCGGTAATCCCAGTATTTGGGAGGCCGAGCGAGGAGGATCGCAGGTTTGAGGCCAACCTCGGCGACTTAGTGAGGCACTCAGCAATGTAACAAGACCCTGTCTCAAAACGAACCAAGGGCTGGGGTGGAGCTCGGAGTAGAACGTCCTGAGTTCTGTCCCCAGTACTGCTCCCCCACAGAAATAAAATAAGGTCCTCTGACTCCCCGGAGTCCTAACTGCCAGCGTGCAGGTCCACTACGGGCACAGCCGGCAGCTGGCCGCATGTTGCTCATTACTCCAGTAATACTTCTAAAATCTCATTAGTAAATAATATTTATTATAATTATTATATGACACGATGGTTATAATATTTGTTATATTATCAGTGTACTACATTATTAACGTAGAATTATTAATACTTCTAAAGCCATTTGTGGAGCCAGTTGTGGTGGCCTGTGCCCGTAATCTCAGTTTGGGGGGCTGAGATATGAGGGTCTCAAGTTCGAGGCCAATCTGGGCAACTTAGCAAAACCTGCTTCAAAAAGAGAACTAAGCTGGGCGTGGTGGCGCATGTTTGTCATCCCAGAACTAGAGAGGCGGAGACAGGAGGATCGCAGGTTCTCATCCAGCCTCAGCCTCTTAGTGAGGCCCTCCGCAACTTAGAGCCCGTTTCAGAGTAAAGGCTAAAGAGCAAGGCTAGGGGTGTAGTAAAAAACAGGGCTCGGAGGGAGAATGTTCCTGGGTTCCATTCCTGGCGTCATAAAAAATTAGTTAATTAAAAATCAAAAGGGCTGAGCCGGGCATGGTGGCGCACGCTTGTAATCCCCGCGCTTGGGAGGCAGAGACAGGAGGATCACGCAGGTTCGAAGCCAGCCGCGCAAGCTGGCTTAGGAGACCCTGTTTCCAAATTAAAAAGAATGTAAAAATAGGTCTGGGAGTGTAGCCCGGAGGTAGAAGGGCTTCCAGGAACCCCAGTACCACCAAAACAAAACAAACAAACAAAAAATCAAAAGGGCTGGAGCTGTAGCTCAGTGGTAGAGCTTCCCTGGGTTCAATTACCAGTATCACAAAAACATAAAAATTAAAAATAAAACTTTGTCTTGTTAGGATTCTTTTTCTGATATATAAGCTTATGGAGACAAAGACGATAATAAATGTGAAATATATATATATGTGTGTCTGTATGTATATGTATGTACATATATATATGAAATTATAGAACTCTATGTCTGAATTTGAGTAAGTTAGTATAATTTTAGAGTAGGGTCCCAGTCTTTTTGTCCTTAAGAGAGAATAGAATATGAAAATGGTACTCTGGCCCTACTCTCTTCTTGGAATTTGTGATTATAATCCTCAGAGGTCCATACTTAAATTTGAGGTTTGTAACTTACACTTTGTAGTACAGAGTCATTTTACGGCAATGATGCCGTCTTTACCAACTTAAATTCTAGTTTGTAATATAGTGAGTCAGATTAAAGCGAGGTCTTCTTACTGCTTTTTATTTTATTTATGGTGTGGTATTGGGAAATGATCCCAGAGGCATTCTACCTCTTAGCTACATCCCCACCCGTTTCCGTTTTTATTTTGACACAGTCTCCCTCGGTTGCTGAGTCTCGGTACTTGCCGAGGCTGGCCTGGAGCCTGTGGTCCTCCTGGCTCAGCCTCCCAAGCACTGGGATTCAGGCATGCGCCACTATACCTGGCTTCATTGATGATTTTAAGCCTTGGGTCCTGTTAATTTTTTAAAAGGACTGAAACTCTTCTGCCTCTTATACCCTCTGGAAATCCGTACGGGTCAGGAAGGCTCCAGGGTGAGAGCGGAGTCTCCATCCTGGTCCTCGCCTTGCTTTCTTGGCGTTATCAAGTAAGAGAAGACGGGATACTTGAGTGCGTTCCAGTCCTCCCTTTGCGAGGCGGGCGAGTGCTCGGGACGCCAGGACAGACCCTGGCGTCATCTCCGCTTCTCCCCTGGTGGCTTCTCTGCAGGCTGCTGGAATCCCAGCTGCAGTCACAGAAAAGGAGCCACGAAAACGAGGCGGAGGCCCTGCGCGGGGAGATCCAGAGCCTGAAGGAGGAGAACAACCGGCAGCAGCAGCTGCTGGCCCAGAACCTGCAGCTGCCCCCCGAGGCCCGCATCGAGGCCAGCCTGCAGCACGAGATCACGCGGCTCACCAACGAGAACCTGGTAAGGGAGCCGCCGCCGGGCCACCCCCGAGCACAGCCGCCCCTGGCTGGGGAGGACTCCGCCGGCTCTCCTGCCCTGCGCCAGAGGAGGGTAGAGAGAGGATGAGCGGCGGCGGTGGGAAAGTGCCTGGGCCGCTAGGTGCTCACGTGCTCCTGCTTAACTGGGAGGGTGTGGACGAGAGCCGCGCACCACACAGGGGTCTTGAGGCTCGGGATGCCCTCCTCTTCCACCGCGCCTAGGGATTCTGCCTGCAGGAGACGTGCCATGTGGCCGCCTCAGAGCCGGGCAGCTCTGTTCATTTTGGTCCCCCAGGGCTACCACCACGGCCGTCTCAGCCTGTCGGTCTCAGCCTCTGTCTGTCACGGACGAGACGGCTGAGCGCGGAAGCCAGGCAGGCTCCACGGAACCTAGCAGGGGCTTTTGTACTGCTGGTGGGGCACCCAGGACAAGCAGGAGGGAGTCAGCACTCAGACTTACTCGGTTTCGTGTGTGTGCGTGTGTGTGTGTGTGTGTGTGTGTGTGTGTGTGTGTGTGTGTGTTGCTGGGAATTGAAAGCAGGGCTGTACAGAAGTAGGGTCTTGATAAGTCGCTGAGAGCCTCACTACGGTGCTGAGACTGACTTTGAACCTGCGATCCTCCCATCTCAGCCTCTCAAGTTACTGAGATTACAGGCGTATGCCACTGTGCCCTGCCAGTTTTTATTCTTCTAAGTAGAACTTGCACAATAAATGAAGAATTTTTTTCCCCAGATTTTGAACACTGGTATGTAGTGCAAGTTTATTTTTCTTTTTCCTGTTTCTTTTGTGCTGTTTTTTTTTTTACCATTTTTTACTATTTATTTTTCAGTCACATCCTAGTTTTTATTACATATTTGCAAAATATGACATATATTTATTCAAATATGTCAAAATGTGACATATATTTATTGCATTAAAAATAATCAAAAGACAATTTTATATTTTTGTATAAAAGCCTGATTTTGAGAAATTTTTTAGGACTTAAAAGGATTTTATTTTTTTTGTAAGTACTGGGATGGACCCTAGAGACATTCTACCTCTGACCTACGCTCCCAGCCCTATTTTTTATATTTCATTTTGAAACAGGGTCTCACTGAGTTGCAAAGGCCTCACTAAGTAGCTGAGGCTGTCCTCAAACTGCAATCCGCCTGTCTCAGCCTCCCAAATGCTGGGATTACAAGCGTGTGACACCATGCCCAGCTGTTATTGAAGTTTTTAATGATCTGTAATAAAATAGTTTTAATTTTCTTTGAAAATATAACAATCTATGCTGGGTGTGGTGTCACACACTTTTAATCCCCGCACTTGGGAGGCAGAGACAGGAGGATTACACAGGTTCGAAGCCAGCCGCGCTGGCGTAAGAGACCCTGTTTCAAAACTATATATATAAAATAGGTCTGGGAGTGTAGCCCAGAGGTAGAAGGGCTTCCAGGAACCCCAGTACCACCAAAAAGAAAAAAGAAAAAAAAGAAAATATAACAATCTGAAACATCTCTCCATTACTCTATTAGTGATACTTTTCATTACAGATAGTTTTTCAATGTAATTTAATCAATCTTTTTTCTTTTTTCCTTTGCTTTCTTTCTTTCTTTTTTTTTGGTACTGGGGATTAAGCCCAGGGGCATTCTTCCTCCAAGCTACACCCCCAGCCCTATTTTTTTTTATTCCTTATTTTGAAACAGGGTCTCACTAAGTTGTGGAGAGCCTCACTAAGTAGCTGAGGCTGGCCATGAACTGTGATCCTCCTGACTCCGCCTCCCAAGTACTGGGATGACAAGTGTGCACCACCACACCTGACTTCAACCATTTTTTATATAGATAAAAAGCGAAATCTAGAGGGTTTTTTTTGTTGTTGTTGTTGCTGCAGTCTGTCTAATGTGTGAGGCTCTCTGGTGAGAATAAGAGGGAGGAAGAGGGTGGAATTTGGACTCTTTCCAAAGTAACTAAAATCTTGTTTTTTTGTGGAAAAATTCTTCTGAATCATGATATATATTTGAAATTTATTTTATTACTGTCAAGTATACTGTTGCTTAAACTAACAATGCTTTGATGACTAAAAATTGATAAATATACTCAATAATATTGATTGATCAGCATACAAATTCTGTGCTTATAAGTGATTGTCATAAAATACAAGGTGAATCTATGAAATAAAGATGCTTTTGGGTGACAGATGCCCGAGCTGCTCACTAAGTCCATCAAGCATTTCCCTTGCAACCTGTCTGCAATATTAATTTTCTGGGCAATTTTTCCTAGTTAACATAAAAATAAAACGAGCCCCCCTTCCTGAAAGAGCCCCTGTGGTTACCGAGTCCGGTACTGGGGAGCACCTGTAGATCAGTGCCTTCCCCCCTTACTGCACCGACCGGCTCGGGGAGGATTCAGACTTCCGTGTGTTTAATAATGGACCTTTTCAAACGCCGTTGGCTCCTGAGCCTCAGCTGTGCGTTTCCGGGGAGGCCCGTGAGCAGAGCGTCGAAGCGCAGTGAGCCCGGGCTGCATGCTCTTGGGAACTCAGCCTGGCACGACGCCTGCCCCCCTCCTCCAGACGCCTGCCCCCTCCTCCAGCCCCAGCACAGACCCAGGGCTGCTGTTTCCCCCTCCAGTGAAGGCTTCACAGGCTGCCAGGGAAGGAAGGCCCAGCGCCGGGCGGCAGCAGAGCAGCCACTCACTCCAACTCCCTCCTGTTCTCCTTCCCTGCCCTTGCCGAGGCTGAGGGCAAAAAATATCTGAGAGCCGGGCGTGGTGGGCACGCTTGTCATCCCCGCGCTTGGGAGGCGGAGGCAGGAGGATCGCGCAGGTTCGAAGCCAGCCGCGCGGGCTCAAGAGACCCTGTTTCCAAATAAAATATAGGTCTGGGAGTGTAGCCCCGAGGTAGAAAGGTTCCATCCCTAGTACCACCAAAAAAAAAGCCTCTGAGAGCCGGCTCCTGTCAACCAACAAGACCCTGCTTTAAAATTAAAAGAATAAAATAGGGCTGGGATGTAGCTAGGAGATAGAATGCCTCTGAGTTCAATCCCCAGGACCAAAAAAAGAAAAGAATGTGAATATTTAGTTAAAATGGTCTATATGAGAAAATAGCAAGTGACAAACCAGAGCTTTCTGAATACATTTTCATGATTTGTGCTTTAGAAGACCTTAAAATTGATTTTGCTGAGAGGTGGCATCCCCTCCAAGACAGGAGGGGTAAACAATGTCCCTTATGCCTGTTTTTTCAGTATTTTGAGGAATTATATGCAGATGAGCCTAAGAAGTATCAGTCATGCCGGATCTCACTTTACAGACGGATGATTGTATGTAAAACACAGAGCTTCCTCTTCCTCGCTACTTTTAGCTCTCTGTAACTGAAGGGCGGCTGCCTCCCCCCAGGAAGTCTCTTCAACACTTTACCAAACCTGTTTCTCCCACAGCTGCCTTTCGAGTGACGCCTCACCCGTGAGTGTCCTGTGTCCATTGTCACGCTGATTTGTTATTAACACGAGACTTACAGTGTGATGGAAGCAAGCCGTGGTTTGAAAGGTCAAATAAAGCGCTCTGGGCCTGTGGCTCCGTGAGGGAGCCCTCGCCCGGCCCAGGTGGGGCCCTGGGTTCAGTCCCCAGGCCTGCCACGAACGGAAAGGAAGCTCCAGGATGGAGCCGAGCACTGAGGTGTTAGCAGCTGTTCCCTCCACCCCACGGGTGTGCGCCTGAAGCAGCTCCCGCTTACACAGGACTGTGCGTGTTGCTCATATCTGTAAACGCGTTCTCCATAACCTCAGCGTCAGCCACAGACATCACCGGCCACTGCATCATCCCCTTCTCCAGCTTCCCTCCCTCCCCCCCTCCTCCCTCCCTCCCTCCCTCCCTTCCCTTTTTTCTTTTCTTTCTTTCTTTTTCTTTTCTTTTTGCAGTACTAGAGATGAAACCCAGGGCCTTCTACACCCAAGCCACACTCCTAGTCCTATTTTTCATTTTTTACTTTGAGGCAGGGTCTCACTAAGCTGCAGAGGCCTCATTAAGTAGCCGAGGCTAGCCTCAAATCTGCGATCCTCCTATCTCGACCTCCCAAGTACTGGGATCACAAGTGTGCACCACCAAACCCGACTTCTTTCTGCTCTTTCTGGGACTGCTTTGTCCATTTTAATAGTTGAGTTTCTAACTGTGCCTGCCATTTCAGAGAATTCTTTTTTGTGGACATAGACATTTCTGTACATGCCCCATAATTATACCGGGTTTTTTCCTCTTTTTGCATTAAGCATTCCCAGTCACCCCTTTTTTCTCTCTATCACCTGCAAGATTTGCTGGGTGCCGCCCGCCACTGGGGTCCTAGGTCAGCCGCTGCCCTTGATCCTGCTCTGATTGTTTTCAGCTTAACTCTTAATTTCCAAAACATCTTCACTTTCGGGGCTCCCCTAGCATCTCCACGGGCAGGCCTCACAGACACAAGGCTCCACACACATGAGCTGGCCGTCCTTCCTTAAATCTCCCCACAGAACTGTGTGCACCCGTGAGAATCCATGTTTGAGTCCCTCTGAACAAGCCCCTGCGCTGCAGCGACCACGCCCACCAGCACCCGCTGTCTCACCCGGGGCTGCTGGAGAAGACACGGGAGCCTGCTGTCCATCACGCTGGCAAGGATTTCCCTGCCTTGTGATTTAACATGGCTGCCGTGGTCACTGAACTCCCCTGCCTGCCAGTTTCAGCCAGTTTTAGCCAGGTGGTGGCTCCACCAGCAAGCTTCGCTGGAGCTTTATGTAAAACTAACTGTGCTGTCTGCATCCTGGCGGCTTTCTCCTGGCACATTTTAGAAGGCCTGTTTTAATTTTATGTGATGTTGTTATATTTCTCATTCTGATCTTTAGGATTTGATGGAACAACTAGAAAAACAGGATAAGACTGTCCGGAAACTGAAAAAACAACTGAAAGTTTTTGCCAAAAAAATTGGTGAACTAGAAGGTATTTAAACTTTTTTTTTTTTTTTCAGAGTTGCTGAATCTTGCTTGTGTATTGCTACACCAGTGACTTAAAAGAGATTTGCATGTTAATATTAGGGATAAAAACAAAAATGAGAACAAAAAAAACATTAGGGGTAAAAACAACAACAACAAAAAACCAACCTTTTTGGAGTGGAAATTTCCATTTCTACCTGAGGAAAAATGTTCTCTTCGTGTAAGAATTATTTGCAAAGGGAGATAATTCATTGAGCAAGCATCTAGAATATATCCCACGTGCCAGGTACTGTAGGAGACTGTGTAGCAAGATGGTTAAGAGCGTGGGTCTAGGAGCCAAGCGTCTCGGGTTCAAATCTTGGTCCTTCCACTGCCTATCATCTGATAGTGGACAGTGACCAAACCTCTCCAGGCCTCAGTCTTCCCACTTGTTGAGTAGGAATGATAACGGCTCTGATATAGCTTATAAGTATTGAATGGGCTGATAGAGATTTAAAAATAGAGTTATTCCTTATACATAGTACATGCCACATACAACTTAGTTGTTACTCTTAAATACTACTGTTAGAGATACTAAGAGGAATAAGAGTGTTCTCTAGGGGATTCAGTTTGATGGAGGAAAAGAGAAACAAAATATGAATTATGACTAAAAGAAATGAATTTTTAAACACCTCACGCTTTCTCAATGCTGATGGTAGGAAATTTTCTTGAAAAATAAGCAAATATCATCTGTTGTTATTACCGTGAACAAGGGAGTCCTAGCTTGTTCATTAAGTGTTTTTTGAGTTCCCGCCATGAGCTAGACACGGTGTAGGTGCTGAGGATCCGGCAGTAAAGAGGACGAAGCCAGACTCTGCGCTTATCCTAACAGCTCCACTGCTCGGGAGATGTAGAGACGCTCCCTGGCGTTAGCGCTGCCGCAGATGTGTGTGAGCTGTCACCGCTCTGACCACGGGTGCACACTCGGCCTGCCCACCATCTTACTCTCTGGATCCACTCTGTAGTCTTGCTTGGTGCAGAGTGGAGAGTCCTCGTCACTGGGATGTCACGACGACGTACCTGATCAGCGCTTCAGTGGTGCTCATCCCCCGGATCGCCAGCCCTGTGCTAACTAGCTGCTCCTTCTGTTTGGCCTTCCTGCTGCTGCTGCTCAAGTCTTGCTGGTCCTCTGCGAGTCACATCCTCGGGAGGAGCCTCCCCAGGCCCCAGACACGCCCACGGCCCCGCCCGCCCGCTACCACGTGGGCCACATCTCCCAGAGTTTTCACTGGGTCGTGTTTTGAGCAATTTTTCCTGTTTGAATTGCTGACTTCCATAATAGAATATGAACTTTCTGAACATAGGCACCTCTTATTTCTCTTTATTTCCCTACCACCTAACATAATGTCTGACCTATAATAATCCTCCCATAAATATTTTTGAGTGAATAAGTTTCAGAAACACTTAGAACATGGCATCATGGATGTCTACTTTGAAAATATATTAAATCCAGGTGTGGTGGTGCACACCTTTAATCCCAGTACTTGGGACGCTGAGACAAGAGGATTGCAGGTTCGGAGCCAGTCTTAGAAATTTAGTGAGGCTCTCAGCAACCTAGCAAGACCCTGTTTCAAAACCAAACAATATGCCAGGCGTGGTGGCACACGCTTGTAATCCCACACTTGGGAGGCTGAGACAGGAGGATCGCACAGGTTTGAAGCCAGCCTCAGCTACTTACTGAGGCTCTCAGCAACTTAGTGAGACCCTGTTTCCAAATAAAATATAAAATAGGTATGAGAGTATAGCCCGGAGGTAGAAAGCCACTGGGTTCCACCCCCAGTACCACCAAAAAAAAAAATAGGTCTGGGGTATAGCTTGGAAGTAGAATGCCCCTAGGTTCAATCCCTACACACACACACACACACACACACTCTTCCCTTGGCCATGAAAATACTGAAATATTTGTTTAGAAATCAGAAAGATTACTTTGTAATCATATTTTATATATAATCCTTTAGCATTTAATGATTTATATATTACATTAAAACCTTGGAACCTCAGAATCACACTTCTTACACTTAACTGTACAGTAATTATATCATGGAACGATAATTAGACAACAGAATATTTGTTCAAAAGAAGCTAATTTTAAAGGTATTAACTTCTGAGATTATTTGTTAAACTCCTAATGACCCTCATACCATACACTAGTTAATTTTGACAAATAGTACAACTATTATTTTGAGTTTTTAATTGGCTTTATTTGATATGTATATTTTTAAAGACAACTTAGAATATTTTGAAATATGACTAATCTTAGGCCATTAACAATCAGAAATTACCCTTCTCAGTTAAACTATCCTGACAACCATAAACTTAAAGTCGCATATGAGACGGTAATCTTGAATTATTAAACCAAAGAGATATGATCCTTCTTTTTTATTTTAAGCTTAAACAATTTTTATTATTACAAAGGCAGAAAAGGGGGACAGAGATTACAAAGCACTACGTCAGAGAGAGATTGACATAGTGGAGTGACTTGAAAATAAGACCGAAGCCTTGGATACCGAACAGTTTTTATAAAGATGATCACCGCCCATCTTTGCTCAACCATTCGTCTTTCTGACCCAGCCAGGTGTGGACCCGCCCGTTCTCTCAGGGGCAATCCTTCTGATGCGAGGATTCACTGTCTTAAATCCTGTGTGACCAAAAGCCTTCTTCCTGCTCATGGGGGCCCACCCTCGTCTCCGAGATGACCCCTCTTAAGAGAGGTTAGGTAGAAGATAAAAATGAAACAGACTCATGTGCCTTGGACACTTGCTGAGGGCCCGGTCCCTGCTCCAGCCTCAGTTAGGGTATAAAAGTCACAAGCAGTTCTAACACTTCTCTCTCAATTTCTGTATCTCCTGTTACACAGAAAATACTGGCAACTTTGGACAGCGAAGAACCTTCTAGTAACAAAAAGTTTATATTTTTCTTTAAATATATTGCAACATAAATCCTTTGGGCTTAAAATAAAACAACTCTTGCCTTCTTCTTTAGGCTACATTTAATTAAGGGTACTTTTTTTTTAAGCCAAGAAAGTTTTTTTATCAACATTTTCAACAAATTACATTACTAAATGGAGCATTTCAAGTTCTGATCTGCTTTGTGCTATATTTTAATCTAGGAGTGGGTGTTCCATCTCAACTTTTATAGTCAAGAAATTTAGGCCTCAAAGTATTCTAGAAATCATTTAATTACTTCATAAGAGAAAAAAAACACAGGTGACTTATCCAAAGTCTCGTCCAGTTAGATGCAGGATTGGAACCCAAGGCTGCTTTGAGGGACACGGATTTCTCTTTGGGATTATATTTTCCACAGACTTTCTCTACTTATAGGAACTTTTCCAACGGTCTCAATCAAACCTGAAATTAAGATCTTCCTGGTGTCAAAGTGAGGCGAAGCAAAACTTTAAAAATAGATTACCTCCATTTCTTCATTACGTAAAACATGGTAATCTGGCAGATGCATGGATTGGTAAATTTTATTATTTTATTTGAGTCAAACACACCAGTGATATAGAATGAAAATAGGCTTTAGGGCAAGAAGAGATTCATAATTACTGCTTTTACTGTTTTCATTCTGTGTCTTGTCACAGACAGTAGTTTCCCTTGATCCAGTTGTTAAGATTGAAGATGGCATGATACCGTGTCCATCAGTCAGTTAAACTGAAAGTGGTCTTGTTCCTTTTTTTTCTTGGCTATGTTCAGTAGTTACTTTCTTAGTGCATTGCAGTTGTACATCATAGATTCCGTGTGATAAGGAAACATGCATTCCCCCACAGCCCACTGCCCTCTGCCCCGCAGGTGGTGGCGTGGCAGTGGCCCTTCGCACGCGCCATGGCGCACTTGAACTGTCTCCACCTCTAGTCCTCCCGCTCCCTCCCTCTGCCCTGTAGGTCTCTCTCTCTGCATTATTTAAAGTCCCTTTTTTATATATAAAAGCTGCTATCTTTTCCCCCCCAGGACAAAAGGATAAAATAATCATTTCCTTTAAAGTTTATAAAGAATTTAGAAAGAATAAATAGTTTAGAAAATGGAGCTAGCTGCCGCTCTTTCTAGCATGATGTCTGTATTAGATAAATCACTGCACTAAATGACTGCTAAGTTAGCCCACATGGTGCTGCTCTAAGAGATAACAGACTGGGAGATTTATAAGCAGCAGACTTTCTCACAGTCGTTGCGGGTGGAGGTTGTAATCCAAGGCGCCTGCAGGCTTACTGCATGGAGAGGGCCTGGTTTCTGCTGCTCACCCTCCAGAGGGGACGCGCGCTGTCTTCATGTGGTGGAAGAGACAGAAAGGCAAAAGGCCTAGCTAGTTCCTTACAGGATTGTGTGGAACCACTGAGCTACACCCCAGCCCTTCTTTATGTTGTTGGGTTTTTTTTTGTTTTGTTTTGTTTTTGAAACATGGTTTTGCTAGGTTGCTGGGAGTCTTACTGTGTTGCTGAGGCTGTCCTCAAACTTCGATCCTCCTATCTCAGCCTCCCAGGTACTGACATTACAGGCGTGAACCACCTGAACTGGTTCTTATGTCCCTCTATAAAGCACAAATGCTGTCCATAAGGGAGAAGCTGCCATGGCCTAATCATTTTGTAAAGGCCCCATGTTTTAATACTGTTGCACTGGGGGTTAAGTTTCAACATAAATTTTGGAGAAATACAGACATTCAGGCCATAGCAACCACCAAGGCCTCTTGAGTGTTTGAAAATGGGGTAGTCTCCTGATCTATCTCTTTCAGATATTATACTATCCAGATTCTACCAAAAAAAGTTGAAAAGTTTTAATCAGTAGGTTATTTTGCTAAACAAGTCAATATTATGTTGAGCTGATATCCATATTTGTGAGTTTTTGTAAAGATTTTAAGTTTCTAGGAAAAACTCAAAAGCAAAGAGAAAATTTTAAAGACAGGACAGCAAATTTTGTCTGACATTTTTATACAGAATAAAAAATATTCTTTTTGCAAAAAGAGAATAAAGCTTTCTTTTAAAATACAAGCTTTATTTATGAAACATTCACCATATTTCATAAATCTTGAGGTGCACGCCTCACATTTAGCCTCTCTAAAATTGGAGTACTAAAATTGTCAGTGTGTTACAATTTAATTGGCACTGTTTTTTCTTTGTAAGTATTGCATGAAATAGCATATCATAATTAATGGCATCTTTTATAAAAGTCAGTAGGTTTAAAACATCCTCTTTGGGTTACATGCACTTGAGATAATGTGCTTTTATTGATCAATCTAATAGTTGAATTTGTTTTCTCCCAGTTTTTCCTCTTGGAATTATCCCTGTGGCTTAAAGTGCCTAGTACCAGCCCCCTTAGTATTATGTTAAAACTGACCCCAGGAACAATGTAAAACTAAACAGTTTTGAGTCTCCTCTCATATGGAAGAATGCATTTATAGCTAGTCTGTGGCCTTCAAATGCATTAGGCCTCGCCAGCCCTGGGTGATGTGGGCGGCCATGGCCCTGATCTGCGTTGGTGGGCGGTGGGTCTCAGCTGAGCCCGGCTCCGGCGTCCTGGCCCCTCGTGCGATGGGTGGGTGGTGTGCACCGCCGCAGTGCCCGCAAGCCCGGCACCGCAGGTGCGTGTGTCTGTGACAGCCCTCCCATAGATTTGGCTCCTCGGAACTAACAGAAAATCGCCAGAATGACACGGCGCTACCCGTTCTCCCAGGTCAACGTTTGACTTTGTAATGTCATTGCATCTTATCTGCATTTTGCTTGACGACAGTCTCAGAACAAGAGATTAATCTGTGCTTAAATAGATTGCCTAACTGCTCCCTTTTCCTGTGGATAAAAGGGCCAAAGCCACCATAATGAGGCCAGGCGCCCGACCTTTCCTCGGGCTTCCCACTCTATTCTCAGTTTTGAGATGACACTGGAGACTGGTTTTCACCCTGAGCATAATTCTTCTCCAGCTGCTGCCACTGACAGTTGTGACCATTTTTAATATCTGGTAGGTTATTGTACTTTAATATGGCAGTTTCATGGTAGGACTTTTAGTAGTCTATTAAAAAACAAAACGGCAATAACACTTAGGAATTCATATTAAATGAAGGTGTTTCATTGCTTATGATTTTTTTGGAGATTACAGATGGCAGGAAAAAAGCATTTCCCTTATCAGAAGTTTGCAGAAAATAGTACATTTTCACATCAGTCGGTGTGAAGAAACACTCTTGGTGTGATTTGAACTGATTGTAATGATACGTTTCAAGCATCCTCTTGCTTTTAATAACTAGATTCTCCAAGTAAAGATGGTCTTGCTGCCCCCTTTTAGAATATGTTCCCCTCTGTGAGTTAAAGTCTAAATATTTGACCATTTCTGGTCGTTGTAGGTTAGTTAACGAGTACGTTAACTAATATTCTATGGAGATGTTTAACCTTACTGCAGAGCAACCTCATTACAAAAGTGGACCTGCAAGCGCTGAGTCAGGCCATGTGCTGACATTATCAGCCTCTACCAGCTGCAGACTAGATCACTTACCTCTTGCTAACAGCCATCCAGTTCAAAGAAGTATTTTACGAGGGGATGAAGCGGCAGGCGTGGCAAGACTGTGCTGTTACAGATTCCATTTAAAACCCTGGTAGCGTGGGATTCTCATTCTTTCTCTCTGGAAAACATTTTCCTCTCTTTTTCCCCATGAAGTGGGCCAGATGGAGAACATATCTCCAGGACAGATCATTGATGAGCCTCTCCGTCCAGTCAACATTCCGAGGAAAGAGAAGGACTTCCAGGGAATGCTGGAGTACAAGAAGGAGGATGAGCAGAAGCTCGTCAAGAATCTGATCCTGGGTACGTGTTTCCGCAGGGTTTGAAAGGTCTCCGGTGCGAGTGTCAGCGGTGGGAACCCAGCCGCTGGCTCTCTAGCTTTCTACACTGCGGTTTCTTTGGCCGTCACTGTGGCGTCCTGACTGCACCGCTTGGTGTCCCGGGCCCCTGAGGACCCCGAGGCTGGGCCTCCTCACCGTGCCCCTGGACGAGGGCAGGCGTCCCCGGAGGCAGGCCTGGCCACGCCTGTACCTTCCAGCAGTCTCCCAGAGGATTCTCCAGTGCGCCCACACTTGAACGGCGCTGCCGTAAGCCTTGCAAGTTTTTAGATTAGTTTTTTCCTTATTTCCCTAGAAACGTTTACGACTAAGTATGTTGAGAACAACAGGTCAGTCATAGGGAAGAAACAAAGGAATCAAGGGAAAGATTCCAGCAAAGGGTGAGAGAAATGAGACAGGCGTGGAGGAGGCCTCCGTGAGGGCCCGGGGGCCGAGGCAAATGAGGAGACAGTTCACACCCGTGAGTTGTGAGTGGAGAAACCTAAAAACCCTTCAGCTTCACACAGCCTTCCTCCTCCCGGGTACCAAGGCGACATCAGCATGATGGGTACTTACTCTGATCAACATTCCTTGGTTCACGGTATTCCACTTAATACTATATTCTATAAGAGTCTACAGGTGCTTTCGTTTCAGTATGATCTTTATTTAGCAAAAACTTTTAAGGAGCCACTGGTTTGGGGAGTAAATAAGGACAAAGAGTGAAGGGAGGTGTACTGTTTTATGAAATTGTCAGAAAACACTCCGAGGTGATCTTTAGACAGGCTCAGGGAAGCAGATAAATAAGTCACGCTGACATCTGAAGGAAGAACATTAGACAGAAGAGTAACGCACACCAGCCCCGGGGAGCTGCCCGCACACTCGGCCAGCAGCACGGCGGGCCTGGCTGGAGCAGAGCGGCTGGGGCCGGGGAAGAGGACAGGGCCAGCGCGCAGACCAGACAGGGCGCTGGGTTTAAAAAGTGAAGGAGATGAGCGCCGCCTGGAGGTTCTCAGAACAAGGCTGACACAATCCAAGCTGTGTTTTCTGAAAGAATATTGCAGTTGCGTGGAAAGTGCGCTACTGGGGAGCGAGGGATGGAGGGCGACCAGGTAGAAGGCCCGGCCTTGCAGCAGTTCGAGGTGGCAGCGGCCCAGCCCAGGGAGGTAGCTAGGAGGTGGTGAGGAGTTGGGCTGTGGATGTGTTTTATAGGGAGAGCCAGTAGGGTCCATTGACGGATTAGATATGTGGTATAAAAAAAGAAAGGAATCAAAAAGACGAAGGGATTTAAAATCCAGGAGACTGGAAGACAAGCTGCCATTCCCCGCGATGGGAAGAACTGCCAGCGAGAGGAGCGGTTTCCACAGAGAATCAGAGTTTGGTTTGGGAGAGGCTCGGTTTATGAGCCTAAACAGACACATCAACAAAGCAGTGGATACACAAGATGGAGTCCAAGGAGAGAGAGTGACGTGCCCCACGTGCAAGCACTTCTCCGCGTAATGACCTGTTCAAGTACCGAACCTCCCTTCTCTTTTTGTGTGGCTTGCCCTGAACAATGGACTCTTCCATGACAACTGTGCATCTCAAAGCCTGCCTCACAGAGTCGGTCGGTGTTACAGGATTCTGTTTTTCTCTTTTCAGAACTGAAGCCACGTGGCGTGGCAGTCAACTTGATTCCAGGGCTGCCAGCATATATCCTTTTCATGTGTGTTCGACACGCTGACTACCTTAATGATGACCAGAAAGTGAGGTCATTACTCACGTCAACAATTAACAGCATCAAGAAGGTACTGAAGGTGAGTTCGCGGTCACGAGACGCTCAGCATGCTGACGATTTGCGCAGAGGTGCTTTTTCCTTCTTGGACGTGGGCAGCTACTAATGATGCACACGGTCGTCTTCACTAAACATTTCCATTGTTAGACGTTCCTCCTCGAAGCCTGCCTATATGCCTGCCTGCTTTATGTTTGTTGCTCTTTCTCCTTAAGGCAAATTTAGACTTATTTTCTCTTCCAGAAAAGAGGTGATGACTTTGAAACTGTCTCCTTCTGGCTCTCCAACACATGCAGATTTTTGCACTGTTTGAAGCAGTACAGTGGAGAAGAGGTAAGGAGACCTTGACTATAAAACCCACATGCGCTTCTTTCTCTGGCCTTTTTAAGGAAAAATTTAAAAG
Organism: Muscardinus avellanarius; assembly: GCF_963383645.1. Taxonomy (NCBI): domain Eukaryota; kingdom Metazoa; phylum Chordata; class Mammalia; order Rodentia; family Gliridae; genus Muscardinus; species Muscardinus avellanarius. Next base: position 6,112,977 of record NC_137798.1, read on the forward strand.
CATAAAATATTTAACCATGTGTTAAGTTCACTTTAAAAGGCTTTTTTTTTTTTTTTTTTTTTTTTTTTGCAGTACTGGGGATGGAACCCAGGGGCATTCTACCTCTGAGCTACACCCTCTGCCCTAATTTTTATTCTTTATTTTGAAACAGGGTCTCACTGAGTTGCAAAGGGCCTAAGTAGCTGAGGCTGGCCTTGGACCACGATCCTCTGGTTTCAGCCTCCCGAATGCTGGGATTACAAGCGTGCGCCACCACACCTGGCTAAAAAAGCATAAAATTTTAAAGCATAAAATATTTAACCATGTGTTTACTTCAGATTCAGAGCTAGTTTGGATATAGATCTGTTCGTTTCATCTTTATTACCTACCAAACAGTGAATTGAGGGATGACATAGTTTCTTCCTTTTGAGACTTTATATTATGAGAATGCAAAAATGAAATTACCGTGCTCAGTGCTCAGAGAGTAGTTTCCAGAAATGAAGCTTCCCTCAGTGTGTTACAGCGGCTGCTGTCGAGAGCTCATATTGGAGTCTTAAACTATTTAAGGAAATTTGTCTGTTTGGCTTGCTACAACACATTAAAAGCAGTCGAAGATAAGAAATAAGCCGGGTGTGGTGGTGCACGCCTGTAATCCCCGCGCTTGGGAGGCTGAGACAGGAGGATTGCACAGGTTCGCAGCCAGCCTCAGCTACTTAGTGAGGCTCTCGGCAACTTAGTGAGACCCTGTTTCCCAATAAAATATAAGATAGGGCTGGAGGTATAGCCAGGAGGTAGAAAGCCTCTGGGTTCCATCCAGTACCACACACACACAAAAAAAAGAAATAATCAATATCATGTCTCTTTTGATGTGTCCAAAAATTTGTATTGCTTTTGTTCATAGTGGTGTATTCATTAGTCATTTTTATAGATTTCAACATATTTTAAAACTATGTGAAACATTTGTATTAAGGACTGATTGGTGTATATCTGATAGCTCTTATTATACATTAGTTTATTTATGTTATTTAATATTTACAACATTTCTGTGTGGTAGGAATTAAAACCCAGTTTTAAAGACGATGAAACCCAAACTCAGTGAGGCCGGTCCATCTGCCCACGTTCCTCAGGCCTGAGGTCCGGGCTGAGGTTGTGAGTCTGCCCCCCGCCCTGAGCTGTGGCCCTGAGGCCCGGGCTGGGGTTGTGGGTCTGCCCCCCCCCCCCCCCGCGCCCTGAGCTGTGGCCCTGAGGCCCGGGCTGGGGTTGTGGGTCTGCCCCCCGCCCTGAGCTGTGGCCCCCCCATGCCGCCTCCACGCAGAGGGCGGAGGAGAAGCTGGTCAGCACACTTTGACACAGGAGGGCAGAGGACTATGGCAGGAGAGGGGAAGCACAAAGTGAGCAGGCTAGCTGGGCAGGTGAGCTGACAGGGCGGCGTCTCCGGAAAGGCCGCAGTTGGCTCTTAGCTCTGCTCGTAGACCGTGTCACTAAGCCTGTTGCAGGGAGGCAGATACCTGACCGAGGGCGAGTCTCCGTATCAGCATGCCCAGTGAGCAGCATCCTCAGATGCAGAGTCACTGCGCGAAGTGCCTCAGTGCAGGTGGCTGCCCTCTCTAACAGGTGCCGCCAAAAGGTTCTGTCCGAAGCGCTGACTGGAAAACCAGAGTGAAGATACCATGAAGTATAATAAAAGGAACTCTTTTTAGACTGGTGTCTGTAGAAATCGCTCTATTTGAAGGAGATTGTGTATAGCCCCTGGGACAGTGTTTATGACTAGGACAGGACTTAATAAGCTGAAGCTAAGAGGTGAGTACTTTAGATAATCTACTGTTGGGCAGTAAACCTGCTATTTCATCAATGAAGCCTCATTTAAGTAAGTTCCCCCACCTTGTTTCATTGACATTGCTGTTCAGAAGCCTTAAATGCTAGGTCGCTAAGTGTATTTATTATTCAAAAGCTAGTAAGAAGTGGGCAGGGAGAAGTTAGAAGCAGACAAACACACACTACATTTGCAGTTGGTTTTTCTGGTGTTTTCATATGGAATGGATGGAAACTCCTGGAAGAGAAGAAAAAAAGCAGGAAGATGTGGACCAGACTGGAGACGGTGAGACAGAGGGCTTGCTCCTGCACCTCGCTAACTTTGCCTTATGACTCTAGGGCTTCATGAAGCACAACACCTCTCGCCAGAACGAGCACTGCCTCACCAACTTTGACCTGGCCGAGTATCGGCAAGTGCTGAGTGACTTGGCCATCCAAATTTACCAGCAGCTGGTGCGGGTGTTGGAGAACATCCTGCAGCCAATGATCGGTAAGGACCACGGCGGCGCACGTTTCAGGGCATGTATTCCTACAGACAATAGAGAGTATAGAGTTGAGCCTAAGATTAGCTGAGGAGTCGCAGACCTCAGCCATGGCTGACTGGGATCCAACATAGGCCACTGTTTCTACAAGACCAACAGCAAAGTCTGGCGCCCATCCCAGGAGTCCAGGGCGTCTTCCTTATGAGTGGGTCATACCTTACACCCCGCAGCAGACATTATACCTCGTTAGGGTTTCAAAAGCACTTTAAACTTTGGAGCAGGGCACTAGCGTGGCTCTTAAGGGCCCATCTCAACCCAAGGAGCCTGGGGAGAGTTCGTACTTGGCTTGGTAGTCTATAGTGAAATGGCCAAGAAGATACAGTAGGAACTGGTTTCATAGGTTTGTCTCAGACACATTGTGCTCAGTTAGTTGTACATCTGGAAATGTTAAAAGCAGTTTGGTTTGGTCTTGTTTGGTTCAGTTTTTTCTTTTATGGTAACCGGGGATTGAACCCAGGGACATTCTACCTCCAACCTATACTCCCAGCCCTTTTTATATTTTTTGTTTTGGAAAAAGGGTCTCCCTAGGTTGCTGAGAGTCTCACTACATTGCTGAGGCTGTCCTCGAACCTTTGATGCTCTTGTCTCAGCCTCCCAAGTTTAGGTGGTCATTTTTTAACTGAGTATCTGGTGTGTGTGTGTGTGTGTGTGTGTGTGTGTGTGTGTGTGTGTTCTATTTATGTATATTTAGCTAAATATCGGGTTCCATGTACCTTCCTTTATATATGTGCACTCATTTGGGGTGTCCATTTATATTTCATGCTATCTGTATCCAGCGTGCATGAACAGGAATTAGGAGCCATGTGCAAATTTCAGGCTGCTGATTTTGAATGCATTGGATTTTAAAACATTCTTCTCCAAGTTACCAACACTGTTATCCTCAAAGTATCAGCAATCTCTTAAGGCTGCTCCTGACCACCCTTCCTTTCCTCACCCAAGAGTTCTCCACATTTCCACAAACTCTTCGTTTCCCTTCCAAGGGCTCAGCATTCCACCATAGGCCAACCAGATAGAGACATACAAGGCTGAGGAAGGAACCGATGCGAAATGGCAGTGAGTTCTTTTATTGTCCCCAAAAGGCCATACATTTAAAGTAGCCTAAGTCAATCAAAATGCGAGGGGCGCAGAGGCAAAGGTCAGCCTCAGCCAGTCTACACTGGCCTGCCTTTGGGCCTCCCGGATCCCACTCTGAAGAAGCGCCCCCACCTCCCAGGCATTAATGACAGTGCAGTCAGCACGGGCTTCCGGGGAAGCCGAGTTCAGTGAGGAGACACAGAAGGTACCCGGCTTGGCCTTTGCTTTCGAGGGCTTCTCAGAGAGGGGAAGGCATCTCAGAAGTAACTACGGGGGGCACCCGCCCGATGCGGGGGAGCACAGGAGGGAGCAGCAGCGCCACAGACGATAAGAGAAGTTCTGGGAAACTGAGGCTAGCCCAGGGTCTCATGGGTATTGTGGGAAGCCCGGGGCAAGGAACAGCCCAGCCTGCCAGCCTTGCAATAATGTCTTCTCCCAGGTCTTCTCCAAGATTGTTTCTAAATGCCATGAGTGTGTTGTTGTTGTTCTCTTGTTTTTGTTTTTGCCTTGGAGGCTCAAATATGGAGAATGCTTATCTTAATCTAACGTTAACTTCCTTCTCAAACCCCACCAAGCCAGGCTGGTGGTGCAAGCTTGTGATCCCAGGAGAGGGGTGTAATCAGAAGTAGAATGGCCCAAGTTCAATCTCCACTACCAAAAAAAGAAACCACCCAAAGCATCGCATGCTCGTACTGCCACAAAGCTGCCGCTTTTTATGTTAGAAAATATGCCATTAAGATTATTTAATTTTATGGTCAATTTTTAAAATTATTTAAAAATTATTCCTTCACTGAAGAAACCCTTTTTGGTAAAGTTCCTTTTCCCTCCTTTTTTTTTTTTTTTTTCTTTTTCTTTTTCAGTACTGGAGGTTGAACTACATCTCCAGACCATTTTATTTTTTGGTTTGAGACAGCATCTCACTAAGTTGCCTAGGCTGGCCTCACACTTGAGATCCTCCTGCCCGCGCCTCCTGCGCGGCACCAGCCAGGCTCCCTTTCCCTCCGTTTTGAGTCTCAGGTCATTTTCCTAAATTGAGTGTGCACATGAGACGGGTTTCCTCCCACATCTTCTAACAGTTGAAATGCTCCCCCAGTCTCAGGCATGCTCGAGCACGAAACCATCCAGGGCGTCTCTGGGGTGAAGCCCACGGGGCTGAGGAAGCGCACCTCCAGCGTGGCGGACGAGGGCACCTACACGCTGGACTCCATCCTCCGGCAGCTCAATTCCTTCCACTCCGTCATGTGCCAGCACGGCATGGACCCAGAGCTCATCAAGCAGGTGGCCAAGCAGATGTTCTACATCGTGGGCGCCGTCACGCTCAACAACCTCCTCCTGCGGAAGGACATGTGCTCCTGGAGCAAAGGCATGCAGATCAGGTGAGCGCCACCCCGCCCTCATCCAGGGGCCGCCAACCCCGGGAGCCACAGGGCCACTGCCGGCGCGGCCTTGCCGTGTCGGTGCAGCCAGCAGGCCCTCTCTGCCTGCATCCTGCGTGAAGCCGGCTTGTTCGGAGGAAAGGAGAGATTGTGTGAATGTACAAAGACGAGAGGCTGCTTCTCCGCCTCCTCGCCTTGTGTTTTGAACTATACAGCAAGGAAATATTAAATTGTAAAGGGATTTCTAAATTTTTTGTTGCTTTTGGAAATATATCTTAACAAAATACCTTTTTTTTTCTATTGTACTGGGGACTGAATCCAGGGGCATTCTACTTCCAGCTACACTCCCAGCCCTTTTTATTTCTCATTTAGAAGCATAGTCTTGCTAAGTTGCTGAGAGCCTCACTAAGTTGCTGGGGCTCGTCTCAAACCTGTGATCTTCCTGTCTCAGCCTCCAAAGTACTGGGACTGTGAGCATGGGCCGCCACTCCCTGAATGACAATAAGAACAGAGATTTTACCAGCACTTTAAGTACGTGCCCCTCCTGAAATCACAGAACTATAGTAATGTGTGATAACCATGTTCATAGCAGAACAATTCACAATAGCCAAGTTATGGAACCGGTCGAGGTGTCTGTCAGCCGATGAAGGAATTACAAAATTGTGAGAAGTACACACAATGGAATTAATTCACTTAGCGATAAAGAAGAACCAAATTATGTAATTCTCGAGAAACGGAAGAACCTAGAGAACTTTATATTAAGTGAGCCTAGCCCAGGAAGTGAGGGCCGCGTGTTTTCTCTAATGTTGAGAAGCTAGGGAGTAGTTGAGATGCGCAGGGACTCCACACCGTGGAGATGGGGATCCGCGGTGGGAAGGGGAGGTTCATCTAAGGGAAGACGACGTCCATTGGTGGAAACACCACCATCCACTACGTGCGCATACGTGAGCACAGCAGCGTCGGCCTCAGTACTCTGTGCGTGCACGTCACTGTCGACATGATCTTACCTTTTGATGTAAAGAGACTGTGCACCAATAAGACTATACACCAATGAAAGCACATTATACAAAATATAAATACGTACTCCTCTTCCATCTTAAGAAAAGCTCTACTCAGTTTTTACCCAGCTGCTCTTCAACATAACTTTATTATTGCAATAGAACTGATTTTTTAATACTTATTTTAAAACAATATTCAGAGCCGGGCGTGGAGGTGCACACTTGTCATCCCAGCATTCGGGAGGCTGAGACAGGAGGATCGCAGTTCGCGGACAGCCTCGGCTACTTAGTGAGGCCCTTTGCAACTCAGTGAGACCCTGTTTCAAAATAAAGAATAAAAAAGCATTGGGCTGGGGGTGTAGCTCGGAGGTAGAATGCCCCTGGGTTCCATCCTCAGTACTGCAAACAAAACAAACAAAAAACCAATATTCACTTAGAGGGAAAAGAGGATTTTTCCTAGAGAAGTTTTTACTAGTTTAGCTACTTGTTCTCAGGACATTTTGCTGTTCACTTCAAGTTTTCCTTTCCGACCCACGTCTTCTTGCAGTTAACGTCTATTCAGGGAGGAGTAGAGCTTCCTTCCCTCTAAGCTTTACTCACGGATGTGAAGTCACTCATTACGATGTGCGTCCATTCGCTTTGGCGTTAGTTTAGATCCACTGCCACTGGCTGGCCGCCTCCTGAAACCTCAGCACCTGTGTGGTTTGTCTCACCCGTTGGAGTCTGTCTCTTGCAGACGCTCTGTGCCCTTCTCCCCTTCCTTCCTGGGTCCTCGGGCCACCGTCCCCATTGCCCAGGCCCTTCCCTAGAGACTTGAGCACAAGGCACCTTGGGGATTGGGCTATTCAGTTACCAACTGTAGGGTTTGCCTTGAGAAGGAGAGAGTACTCAGAGGATTATTAAGTCTCACCGTGCAAAAGGAACTCGCCTCTGAAACCACAAGCTAGGAAGTGCTTCCTAGTCACCTGTCCGATAAGGACAGAGCCATGTTAGGTATTGCATCTTATTTATTAGCAAGTATTATAACTTTTGCTGGAATGACTTCATTTCCATCTTCCACTAAAGAAAAGTATTCTCTTGCCATTTAATCTTACATAATTATGATAATAAACCTTATGACTACTTATTATAAATTTTAAGCTCAGCTGGTTAGATTTTAGAAAATTGAACAAAAATGCTGCCTGTCATTTTAAATGACGAGGCCACACCAAAAAAATTAAGACATTTATGACAGCAGTCAGGAAATTAGCCTCTTATCCCATTCTCTTTCTCTTGGGGCGTAGGTACAATGTCAGTCAACTGGAAGAATGGCTCCGTGACAAGAATCTGATGAACAGCGGGGCCAAAGAAACCCTGGAGCCGCTCATCCAAGCTGCTCAGCTTCTGCAAGTGAAGAAGAAGACCGATGACGACGCAGAAGCCATCTGCTCCATGTGCAACTCCCTGACCACTGCCCAGGTAGAGCCGCTTCCCCGGTGCGAAGTGGCGTGCCCGGCGCCACCGGTGGCCTACAGAAGGGAGGGGTTCTGTGTTGCTCCTCTCTGCACTGACTTCTGTGTGACAGGAGAGACATGTGTCTCCAGTCTTGAAGTAGGAGGTTTTACCAGGAGCTCAGTCACCCGGGGCAAGCCGCAGGCACCCGCAATAGGTGTTCAGCCCATGTGGATGCTGCCGTTCTCTGCATAGAGCTCCGAGCACTGAGCTCCAGCCAGGGACCAGCCGGGTCCTTGCGCTCACAGGTGTACATTCTGAGGAGCTTGCGTTCCCTAAGTCTTTTTCCACACTACGTGTCAATTGAATGATTCTTTTAGATTTCTCTTTTTTAAGACAGTTGGTTCTTGTTTTTTGAGTTCTAGAAATAACTATTTGAGCTCCTATCTCAAGGCATCATACTTGTTGCTGAAGGAGTACTTCAGTAAATAATGAAAAGATCCCTGACTTCACGGAGCTTAGAGTTTAGTCGGGAAGGCAGGGATGCATCAGGTGGCTGTATCATAACGGCTCCAGCAGTCCTAGAGAGAGGCCTCACACGTGCTCAGGGCAGTGGCTGAGTGCCATGGGAGGTCCTGAGGAGCTGGGCCCTGCGCCAGGAGGCGAGAGCACGGGAGCACGAGTGGGCCAGCGGGGCCAGGCAGCAGCACACAAACCCATTTTTCTTTGCCTAGGCATTTTCTATGCTCGTGTGTATGTGTGTGTGTGTGTGAGAGAGAGACAGACAGACAGACAGACACTGGGGATGGAACCCAGGGGAATTCTACCTCCGAGCTACACCTCCAGCTCTATTTTTTATTCTTTATTTTGAAACAGGGTCTCACTGAGTTGCAAAGAGCATCCAGTTGCTGAGACAGGCCGCAAACCTGTGATCCTCCTGCCTCAGCCTCCCCAGTCCTGGGATTACAAGCTCTGTGCTGACCTTTAAATTATCTTAGGAGTCATCAGTATCTTATAACATAGAAACTTCAGTTTTGGCCAGCACAGGTAAACTTAGTTGGAATCAAGATTTGCAGTTTTCTACTGCTAAATTCATTTTTACATAATTCTGGCTATGAATAGAGGAGAATCACTACTGAGTAGAGGCCTGAGATTGTCGCCCTGCTTCTGCCATGTGTGCACAGTACGAGTACACTGGAGGAAGCCCTGCTTCTGCCGTGTGCGCACAGTACGAGTACACTGGAGGAAGCCCGGCCTCATAGATGTGGGTTGTCATCCAGCTTTTAATGAACGTACTCCAGGGCTTTAATACACATTCACTATAAGTACATATTTCATAGATGGTAGATCTGTAATTCATTTTCTTAGAAATTTGGTTGAGTAAAATAGCCCTATTTTAACAGTTCTTATGCTTGCTCCTGAGAGGCCGTCCATGACTCTCCTGTCACTCACAGGCCAGATAACATGCCTGTGTTCTTACCACGTCTCTCCACTGCTTGGTGTATTTTTGCCTGTAGATCAACATTATCCTGCATTCAATTTTTATTTTACTTTAAATTTAAATGGTCACATGTACCTAGTCAATTGGATGCCACAGTTTTAGTCAGTACCCTGAAAATGAACATATCTATCAATGTTAAATAGAGAATGATTTGTTTTTGCTGAAGAGGTATGACCGTTTTACAAAATAAATTAATTTGACATTTTTAAAGACCTTCCATACCCTTTAATTGTTTGGTTTCTCCAGAGACCCTTTGTTGTTATTTATATTAATCATTTATAGTAACTTATCTTTTGTAAACATATGATTTTTAAAAGCTATTCAAAAAATAATGTTTAATTCTACTATTTTAATGTGGCCACATATTTTTCTATGAAGAGGTCAAATTGTAGACTAGTATTAATAAGAGGAACGCCATTTGTATAAAAAAAGCGTAAGTCAGAATATGTATAGAAATATCCAGATAGATACTCAGGACATACTTAACACCTGCCACTGTGGGAGGCCCGGAGAGTCGAAATGGAGACACATTTATTACGTTGGGTCCTTTTGTATATTTGAGTGTCTTTCTAAATTTATGCTACTTCTTAAAATACTAGATTTCATTGATGCATTCTCCTGTAAAATCCAAGTGACAAGGTGCGCGTGCCCTTTGGTCCCTCCTCCCTCGTGTCCCAGCCTGCTCGTGAGAAGAACTGAGAACTGTTCACACAGATCCTCCTAGTCTTGCAGATCATAAGTACCCAGTGTGCTCGTGGATATGCTAGAAACTGGTCCTTTCATTTCTTACAGATCGTCAAAGTTTTGAACTTGTATACTCCGGTTAATGAGTTTGAAGAAAGAGTCTCTGTATCATTTATTCGTACTATACAGGTAAGCGCACCCAGATTTTTTTGAATGGAAATTGGATATCAGTGAAGCATAATGTGTGTTTGTCTTTTATTATATTACTCTACAGTGTATTAACTTTTTTGGTAAGTTTGTTGAGTTGACAGAATGAGGTTAAAAAATGAACATTCTTCATTAGTTGAAGATTTTTTTGGTAGGAATTTTGGCAAAAAGAAATCTTACAGATTCAAAAAACTGATGCCCTGGTTATCTTTTTTTTTTATTTATTCTCAGATGCGTTTACGAGACAGGAAAGACTCTCCTCAGCTGCTCATGGATGCAAAACACATCTTTCCTGTTACCTTTCCTTTTAACCCCTCCTCCCTTGCACTAGAAACCATCCAGATTCCAGCCAGCCTGGGCCTGGGATTCATTTCACGGGTCTGAAAGTTATGTCCAGGCAAATCCTGACAGTACATCTCTTGCTTGGGTAAGAACCATTATTTCCAGTGAGGTACTGAAAATATGTGTTTAACAAAAAAGTGCTGTTTATCTCTCAAGAAACTATTAACTGGAACTCTCCCCGAAATACTTTCATCATCTTGGGAAGACAGAGGGGTTCCTTCGGACTGCCACCTTTAAAGCCACTCGTCTTTGCTCAGCCTGGCACCGAGTTGAACGCAGCTGACTGATGAGGGAGGAAGGAAGGAGGCGCAGAGGTGTTCTCAGCTGCCAGCATTTCATTTATATCCTTAGCTCTGCATTTTAAGTGGTGTAAAAAGCGTGGGTTCCATGTGTGTGAGCTGTTGTTAGGAAGGCACTGGCGAAGACCTCCTTTGTGCTAAACAGAAGAATTGAAGACAGATCACCACTGAACGTGTATCGTATCAGTGTAGGAAACTGTTGACATTGTCAAACTGGATCAGAGAAGTAAACTGGCAGGATGTAAAGTCATGGCCAAGTAACTTATTTGTCTTACTATGATTTAGACATATTAAGAGAATGTCCGTTTGCTATATAGTCTAGAGGTCCGTTTGAACTGTAGCTTACTGAGCATTTTAAATTGCTGCTACCTGTTGTCTCCTTAAAATATAAACAGCACTCATTTTAGGCACTACAATAATAAGCTTCTCTCTTGTCAATTCTGTTTACAACTCAATCAGATCACAGTTTTAACTGGATTATATGCAAATATCTACAGATTCACCTGCACAAGTAACAGACACTGGGAAATCATGTAGTAATGTGACAGTGCTTGCCATTTAGGGGTAGAATTAGAAAGAGTGGCTCTCGTTGACGTCATTGTTCAGGATGAATTACTTTGATGTGTTCATGAGTTTTCCACCGTGTTCTATGAAGTGACTTAGGTTTCATTCCCAGATCTGATTCCTGCAGTGCATATTTTCAACCTTAACAAGTTTTCTTTCTTCTTTATTTATTAAGAATTAATCTTGGTCACTATCTAGAAAAGATTATCAGAATATTTGTGATTCAGGTCTTGAAACTTCGATTATCCTATAAATCATGCAAAAGGATGTGTATAATAAATATTATGATTGAGGCTTTTTAGGGCTTTGCAACTTCTATAAATGTCCTCAGATGCCGCTAGATACTTTATGAGACACATATTAGAAATACCTTAAGAAAACTTCTTTAGGAATTGTAGGAAAATCGTTGAATTCTACAGATAACTTGGTTCAGTAAGACCCAAATTCTTTTAAGTTTTCATTCTGAAATATTAAACATATCCTCCACTTTTCCTAGAAATCTTATACAATTCCTTCAGGTTGTGTCAAAGCAAATCCTCAGCTCACTAGAAACTCTGGTTCTTAATTACAATCATAGATTTATATAACTTAACTGTTAGAGGGTCTATAAAATGACATATCTTACTAAAATATGTGCAATATTATTTATGGAAGTCAAACAGTTTCAAATCAGTGATAAAGATTGTTATTAAGAATACTGTCTGTTAACTTATTTGAGCCTCAGTTTCCTTATTAAATAAGAGGGTTGGACAATGATTCTTAAGGCCCCTTCCACACCTAAAATTCTCTCCTCTTGGCACTTGGATCTTAGATTAAAAAGAAAAAAGAGCTGCAATGGGTCAGTCCATCCTCTGTTGGAAAGACCAGTTAATAGTGCCTGTCCATTCCTTATGGTTAATAAAATGTAAAACCGCAAGTTTATGTAGCTCAAATCTTTCTTTAATATACATGATTTATGCACGTGTACATTTTTAAAGACACATGCTTTTAGAAAGCTCTGCTATATTTGTGCTATTTAAAAGTTAACTAGTTTAAATAAATTTTATTACATCATGTGCTGCTTTGTTCAGTTCTAAAATACAAATATTTTAAATAAATTTATTCACAATGTGGACCCAAAATACAGATTCAAGCTGCATGTCTGCGTTCCCTTGACATCAGTGCAGTTTTCGATGAACAATGAACTCAGACAGCCATTGGGTTCGTGCTGAATGTGGCAGTCTGACGGCATAGACAGACACAGTGCAGGCTTCCCAGCGGGCCCCTCAGACCCGCCCCACTCCGTCCTGTGCGGCCTGGCACGGACGCCTGAGTCGCCCTGGCTCTAAGGTCACGCTGTGGCCCCGATGGCATTGCAGCCCTCTGCCTTCCAGTGGGCATTTCACTTCCCAAGGTGTCTGGTCTGGGAGGGCCTGTCTCTCCCCCTCTCTCCCCATTCATTCATCTCTGTCTCCGTCTCCTGGCTTTCTGCCATCAAGCCCTGAGCCGCCATGCTGGACCTGCCCAGAGCTCCCACCGCCATCCCTGCAGTCTCTGCTGTTCCAGTGAGGGAGACAGAGTTGCTACTATTTCTGTTCCGGGGCTTCCCCAGGACCCCAGATGTAGCTCCTCTTAGTTGTCTGAAGGTTGTGACTCATAACAAGATTGCCTTTCAGTCAGGGAACCTCAAGGCCTGGCAAATGACTGCACTGGTTTTGTTCTTTGCTTTTTGTTTTCTGCGGTACTGCAGATGAAACCCAGAGGCATTCTACCTCCAAGCTACCCCCCCAGCCCTATTTTTTTTTTTATTCTTTATTTTGAAACAGGGTCTCATGGAGTTGCAAAGGGCCTCACTAAATAGCTGAGGCTGCCCGCGAACAGAGATCCTTCTGTCTCAGCCTCCAGAATGCTAGGATTACAAGTATGCACCACCACGCCCGGCTCCCTGACTGCACTGTTTTCATTGAAGCCGCCCTAAGGCTACAAGCATCCTTCTGTCGGTCTGAGGGTGGCTCGCCTTCCCCTGGTCCTTCACCCTTCTACCCACCGCAGACCCTCTCTTCTCCTCTTACTTCACCTGCCCTCAGCCTGCTCATCTGCCCCATCACCTCCACCCTCCTGCTGCCTGTGCGTCAGAAGCAGAGGAGCCTCAGCTGACTGGCTGGCAACATCTTTAACATGATCCCCAACTGGCTCTTCCGCAGTTCCTTCACAACACACAGCAGGGATTGGAAAGTGGAAATCTCAGAAGCAACGGTTCTTCATCTTAGTAACCCTTTCCGTAAGCTCCACCCCAGTCCTGTCACACACACTCAGCTCACGCACACTCAGCTAATACCCTGGGGTGCAAAGTGAAAAATCAAACAATTACTGTCCCCTCCTGCAGCTTCTTGTAGGTTAAAGCTCCCATCTGCCTCTGCCTTGCTGTAATCTAAAGGGGGAAAGATGGGTATGGGACAAAATCCAAACACATAACTTCAAGCTGCCTTCACAAGTTTGGAAAATTCCCCATATGTCTGACACTGCTCTTCTCAGGTGTAAAAGTACAAAGAAAAGTATTTCAAAGCCAACAGAGAGGAGGCCCCAAGATCTGTGTCAGTTTGGATCTTGTCATTTTATTGTTTCTTTTTTTCAATGGATAATTGAAAGTTGGCTTCTTCTGGTTGAATAATTATGTGTATTATAAACCAAATCTTTAAAAACATAGTGGAGGAGGTTGTGAAAAGACTTTGTTTGAATTTCAGAGCAGTAACTGAAATTCAGCTCTCAATTTCAGAGCTGTATAAGAAATTACTTCTCCAATAACCCTAGGAAAATAGAACCTGCCACCTGTATAATCCTCAGATAATCTGTCTGTCTGTCTCTCTCTCTCTCCCTACACACACACACACACACACACACACGGAGTCAGCAGTTCAGTGTTCCTCGGGAGGTATAACCAAGGATCTAAGTTGCTTGCTTAAGATAAAATAGAAAGCAAAACTTAGCACATGATGCTATACACTCCAGTTACAAGTAGGGCAGGAGTAGGGCCTAGTGGTGCATGCCCGTGATCCCAGTACTTGGGAGGCTGAGACAGAAAGATGGCAGGTTCAAGGCCAGCCTCAGCTACTTAGGCCCTCTACGATGTAGTGAGACCCCGTTTCTAAAAACAGAACAGGGCTGGGCATTTAGCTCAGAGGTAGAATAACCCTGGGCTAAATCCCTAGAGCTTTACGCCAGCGCTCTTCCTCCTTGTTACCTCATTTCTTCCTCAAAGCAGCGTGAACGGGAGACGCAGCAGCTCCCACAGTCCTTGGAGGGAGCGAGAAGGTCGGGGTTGAGCTGGTGATTGGCCGGGCTGGCACTGCCCCCCAGAAGTTCTCCTGGCCCATAGTGTGCAGACAGGGGGCAGGAGACTTAAGCCATGAGGCTCTGCCCTGCCCCTCCTGGTACTGTGGGACACCCTGGGGAAGCAGGAGGTGCTCCATCTTCATCAGAGTTGGCATCTGAGGATAAACAAGCGATGAACAGCAAGTGACTTGTTCTAACAAGCCCGAGTGTCCAGTGCCGGCTGACTTTCTTTTCTGGTGTCGTACCAGCTCTAACTAGGGTTGGCTTTTGTCATGAATCATCACACCCCAAGAGGGCACAGTGCTCTGAGTTTAGGCATTCGATAGTAGTGGGCTTTGGGAACAAAAAAAAAACAAAAACAGGAGTCAGTGAAAGCCTGAAAGCAGAGAGGCAGGTCACTCTGCACCCACTCGGCGCCCCTGCTAGAGCCACAGGTGAGCTGCCTGGTCTGCGGAGAACCTGCAGCTCCAGGCCGCCCTGCCTGACCCAAGTCCTCAATACAGAGGGCTCGCTGCCAGGCAGGTGGCGGCCAGAAGCCCGTGCGTGCTGCAGGGCTGGACTTGGAGCGCCGAGCCCTGCTGTGTGCGTGCTTGTCAAGAGGTTTTTGATTCCCGTAGTCTCTGTTTGTGGATCAGTGCATGGTCGTTTGCTCTGAGGCTCTGCTGTGAGGGCCGCCTTAACCCGTGCTCCCTTCCCTTCTAGAGCTGCCTTAAGTTCCCCAGATTTTACCTTGTCCTCTGTAAAGGATAGCTCACCCCGTTCCTCAAGGTTCTGTGAGGATTCTGCTTGGGCATGGCCTTCAGCCATAATTCTTTTCTCTCCTTACTGCACGACCTTCCTTCGCCTGTTACTTTCTCCTTCCTTTCCTTTTTTTTTTTAATCATTTCTAAAAAAGGATTAGAACCACGGGGTAGTAACAGTCTCAGAGCCAGCGAAACATCAGCTTCAAGAATGTCCCTGACCCAGTGAGACTGAGTCACAAGTAAGCAAGTGAACATTCGGGAGAAGTATAGAAATGTCAGTCCGGGTAATTCTTGACTATCTTGTTTTCCACTAACCCTTTCGTAATAAAGGTCAGAGGTACAACTTTAAAATTAAAAAAAAATATTTTAAAGAATGCTGTACTATAAAAAAAGGTTCAGTAAACTATAGGAAGGTAATGCTATATAAATTTTAACCCATTGTATTTTCCTAAATTAAGCAAGTCCACCTGGAATTGCAGTACCTCAAAAGTATGATGTGAAATATCTTCCAAATTTTGTTTTATATAGTTTTTATTATGTAATTTGGTCTAGCTAAAAATGTTTATCATCTTAATTTAATGGATATTAGACTGATAAAATGTCTTAAAATGGCTAACATTCTCTTAGTATTATAATATTTCTTGAAATGTTTGAAAGGCATTTTTTAAGTTGAAATTGGTCTACATAATTTAATGTTTGGAAGGTCGGTACATTTTCATGCATTTTTCAGATTCGATACTTGAAAATGTTATTGTGTTATAAATTTTAGCCTATATTTTAACCTTTCTAAATGGTTTGAGTCATTATTTTTTTCCAACAAGTGGTGATTTTTTTCTTATATGTGGATATATATGTTGTAATTTATAATTTCTAGCTATGTGTTTTTGTAGGATCTTGGCATAACATTGACTATTTTGTGTTCTTGGAAATTTTAAATTGCTCTAACAATGTGACATAGAAAGGAGCTCATGGCGTTTAACTTTATATTTTAATTATTTACTATTTATTAATTTACTATGAAAGACACATGTGTTTTAACTGTAATGAAATTGAATGTTGCAATTTTTCAAATATTTTTTCTTGGTAGATCTGGAGAAAAAACCTGATATAGTTAATCTCTGAAAAGTTTTTAGGTGAAATATCTATTAAAAAGGAAACAGAAATACCAAGAGGTTAAAGGCATTACCAACTAACTCTAGTTTTAAACTGAACCCATCCCAGCACTTCTTGCTTGAAATTTTATAGAATAAGTTAATAGTTCATCTCATATGAACAAAAGACTTTGAAACATGGGTCATCAGTAGATATCACCTAGTGCTATCATGAAAACCAAAAAAAAAAAACCATGACATTTATGCTCTAAATGTGTAGTTATGTAGTGTTGTGCATTTGTATGTGTGTCATTAATGCTGTATTCTCCTAGCTGTTATAGAAAATTGTTCAAATAAAGATGTGGATATAAAGGAGTTTTGTCAATGTCTGATCAATAAACCTATTTCACATGTTAAGACAGCAAAACAAATGACTTTCCTGAAGACTCACGAATATAAGTACAAACCCTCCTCATTAGCTTATTCTAAGGAGTCTCCTATGCTGGAAACTTGGTGACATATATGATCAAGAAGAGACGCGCAGCGCACGCAAAGGAGCAAGCGGGCGGGACAGTGAGAGGGCAGTCGCTTCCTCGGGGGGCATTCGTGCCTAACACCCTACAATCCTCTGACAGAAGATGAACAGAACCAGGGAGGATTTGGTTCTGTGTGTGGGGCTTCCATAAGAGTTAACATGATTTATATCAAAGGTCTACTTTCAATATAAACAGGACATTTTTAGCATAGAACAGAGACCGAAGAGTATTCAGATTCATTTCTTTGGATGGAGAAACAGGGCAGGGTTATTCGTGTCTGTGATTGATTCAGTATCTTCTTCACTTATAATATGAAAAGATGAATACACAGCTTTCACGTGTATTACACAGTCCCCACTTCCATAGCATGACCAGTTCAGTCACTCAACCCATTTATTAAGGAAGTTCCTGCGAACCATGACAGGCCGTAGAAATACAACAGCATCGAAATGAGAATCAGTCGTTGGCCCCATGGACTGGGGTCTAGTGGGGCACTAGAATGTTACAGATAACAAAATGTCAAAGTTGCTTTTTCTAAATAAATTGGAACCGAGGTTATCTCTTCATAATAAAAATCACTTTCTAACTATGGCATTTGATGTGCTCAGTAGGATTCTTTCTGAGGCCTGTGATAAAAACCAAACTCAAAACTAGCTCAACCAAGAAGGAAATATATCGCCTAGCAGAAAGTTCAGGGACAGAGCCAAGTGCCCAGGCATCGGCATCAAAGATAACTGCTTTGCTTTATTTTGGCTTCGTTCCTAGGCATGGCCCCCCAGGAGGAGCCAGAGATGAGATGGCCCGCAGGAGTGCTTGGCTTCATTCTGTGCTCAGCCTTCCGGCCTCTCCCTCAGTATCTCCAGTAAGACGATCCAGAAGGGATCTCACTGACTAGTTCTGCTTCCATCCCCAAAACAATCACCGTGCCCAGGGAAGTGGGGTGGTGATTGGTCTAGCCGGAGCCACACCCGCCACCGAGACCTGAGTTTCAGGGAGAGCACTAGACGGATGAGGTGCTCTGTGTGCGGGGGCGCAGGGGGACATCCACCAGGGGAAAGACGAGATGTAGTTCACAGGACACGGGAGCAACACACTTCCACTACAGTGCCTTCTCCTCGATGGAGACACGGGACAGGAGCTGTGTGCAGCCTGGAACATGCCATGTCCCTGAGAACCTCCACGTGGCCTCAGCATGAGTGGGCAGAGGATAAGCAGGTATGATGCGATTGGAGAATTCTGAATTAGACTTTCCCACCCAGGAAAAACACCTAAAAATGCATGTGGTTTTTCCACTAAATATGGGTCGCTGTGCAACTGGCCCCAAAATGTGGTGGACATCATGTAAAAGGAGAGAAACCACCCATCATATAGTGCTTTCTTGGTGCCATGTTGGACCACTATGGGAAGTGTGGGCTTTGGATTTCATGCAAAACAGAGGGATATAAAAGGCTTGGAAGAGGATGAAAATCATTGAAGTAAATGAGTGCTGTCTACAAGAAAAGCTTGAAAGTCCCGAGACCTTCAGCCAGGGGAAGCGAAGGCCCCGAGGCAAGAATGTGAAGACTTACGAGGTCATGCTCGGCACAGAAGGAAAACGTGAGTTTCTCACCAAAACTTAAATATGAGGACGGGCAGACATATCTTGAAATTTCAGTAAAGCTACTAGAAAAGAAACACTAGTTTATGTTATCAGTGGTAAACTTCGGAAGGACCTGTATTATCAAAAAATTCCATAAACGTGAAGAGAATTTGGCCAATACTACTTGTGACCAAAAACAAATATATATATATATATATATATATATATAAAAAGACCACTAAGAAGAGTTGTATCAAACCTTCAGATCATAATCCAGGAAGACACTGGCTCCTTTTCAGAGCATACCCTTGGTCTGCTAAAACCAGGATTCTTGACTGAATGGCCTGAGCCTAGGTTGGCATTCACTGTGGAAAAGGATGGGCCCTTTGGTGGGGCTGGGGAAGCAGGGAGCTTTTATAAACAGCCTCGTGGATGTGAGAGGGAGGGAGGAGAACAGGTGGAAACAGGGTTGGTCATAAGAAGAGAGATGGGCAGACAGTCCACATACCTGTAAAAACCATCCCTTTTCAGAAATAAAAGTTTAGGGTTGCGCCTCTGACACCGTAGCAACAAGCGCTCTGGACCCACTCCCAGGGGAGTATTGGAAATTGTCTTTCTGTGGCACTGAGGACGGAATCCAGGGGCATTCTACCTCCAAGCTACACCCCTAGCCCCATTTTATTTTTTATTTTCAAATGATCTCGCTGAGATGCTAATACTGGCTTCAAACCTGTGCTCCTCCTATGTCAGCCTCCCAAGTGCTGGGATTAGAGGCATGTACTGAACATTATTATTATTATTATTATTATTATTATTGTTATTATTATTTGCAGGTCTGGTGATAGAATCCAGGGGCATTTGGCCTCTGAGCTACACCCCCTGCCCTATTTATTATTTTGAAACAGGGCCTCACTGAGTTGCAGAGGGCCTCACTAAGTAGCTGAGGCTGTCCACGAACCACGATCTTCCAGTCTCAGCCTCCCGAATGCTGAGATTACAAGCATGCACCACCACGCCCGGCTTGAACATTATTTTTAAACCATTTAAAGTCTCTAGACCACGTCCAGCTACTTAATTTTGGTAAGAAGAGTTAATTTGTGTTACCTGAACCAAGATCTGTCCCCTCCCCCAACCTCCCAGCTCAGTGAGAGCCTGGGTAACAGTAGGCAGGATCACCAGGCTCCTGTCCCCGCTCCCGGGTGGAAGGCGTTTCTCATCTGGCCCTCAGCTCCCTGTTGCTGAGGCTGAGTTCCAAAGGAGTATAGCCAAGCCGTGGGAATTTCACTCACGGGTCACAGGCTCTACGCCACTGCTGAGAAAGTACACTGCGTGCCCAACTGCTCTTACCCGTCTCGTAAGGGAGTGCTTTCATGCTGGGAAAGGCCAAGCCAGAAGACGTGTGTCTACTGCTTCACCCACCCAGCGCCCCACTCCTAAAGCAGAGGTGTCAGAAGAGAGAGGAGCTGTTGTCCCCACCCTGGCTCCAGAGCTATGACTCAGAGCTTCCCTGCGAGCAGAAGTAGGCCATACTGATCTCTTTTTTTGTTTGTTTGTTTGTTTTATTTTTATTTTTAAAAATTTTTTATTAGTGCATTGTAGTCATACAACTTAATGGAGTACAAGATGGCGGAGGCACACACGCACACATCACTCAGCCCTTCCCCAAATCCCGCCCCATTCCCTCCCCCTCCCTCCTTCTCATGTTGGGCTTAGTGATTGACTTTGAGATGTTTGTGAATGTACATTATGAACATTAGAGAATTTCCCTCTTCCCCCTCCATCCCCTAAAAGGAGCTGACTCATTTGTAACAGAGTATAGAGAAGGTCAAGCCTAAGGTCACTTCAAAAACAGTGGAAGTTGGAGTGAATGGGAATCGGGGAAAGAGATTAACAGATTAATTAGAGATATAAAGTGTAGGCCAACAGCATTTTCTATAGAGAATTTGGAGAAGAGACAGCCGAGAGGAGTACCTCTGGGATTAGGAGTCTTGGATATTGACCTTGGGAACTGTCCTGTCAAAGGAGCCCAGAATTGATTGGATATTTTATCAATCGATAGAGCAATTTCTATGCCCTGTGGCAATGTTGAAAATGTAGAATGCAATTAGCAGAGCTTAATAGCTCACTGTACAGGTTCAGGAAAGAGACAAGGGAAGCTCCCTAACCCAGTCCTCCAGGCGACTGCGGCACAGCCAGACTACATCCCTGGAGCAACACCGGAGTCTTTGCACTGTGTGTACAGGAGGAAGAGAGGGGGCAAAAAAGATGCCAATAAATAATCCATTGAAATAATGATGCTGCCGGGCGTGGTGGCGCACGCTTGTAATCCCCGCGCTTGAGAGGCAGAGGCAGGAGGATTGTTATTCGCAGACAGCCTCAGCTACTTAGTGAGGCCCTTTGCAACTCCGTGGGACCCTGTTTCAAAATAAAGAATAAAAAATAGGACCGGAGGTATAGCTCGGAGGTAGAATGCCCCTGACAAGAAAAGAAAAGAAAAGAAAAAATAACAAGCTTTGCAACTCAGTGGGACCCTGTTTCAAAATAAAGAATAAAAAATAGGGCCGGAGGTGTAGCTCGGAGGTAGAATGCCCCTGACAAGAAAAGAAAAGAAAAAAAAAAAATAACAAGCTGAGTGCGGTGGTACGCACCTCTAATTTTAGTACGCGGGAAACGTAGAATCGCCAGCTCAAGGCCGTCCTCGGCAACTTAGTCCCTATTTCAAAAGAAAAAGATGCACAGATGTGCACCACCATACCCAGCAGTAGATTTTATATTAGAGAAGGAATAAATCCAGTCTTTCACAAACTCTTTTGTAAAATAGAGGCGCACGTATGTTCTCATTCTGTGAGGCCAGCATTACCCTGATAGCAAAAACCAAGCAAAATATATCACAAGAAAACTATAGACCAATGTCCATCATAAAAGTAGTTACTAAATTCTTAGCAAAGCATCACAAACTGAATCCAGCCATGTACGGTAAGGGTTATACACCACCAGCAAGCAGGGTTCATCCCAGGAATGCAAAGTTGGTTTAATATTCAAAACTCAATTGCTGGGCACAGTGGTACGTGCACCTGTAATCCCAGCTATTTGGAGTAAAAGTGTTCCAAGTTCAAGGCAGACCTAGGCAATTTAGGGAGACCCCCATCTCAAAAAATTCATTCAGAAATCAATTAAAATGATGCCATATTAATAGAAAAAAGAAGAAGAAAACATCCTCTCAACAGATACGGAAAAAGGAATGCGCCGTGCTGCATCTGAGTTGTCTGGGGCATGAGTGTGTTAATGCTTTTCTTAAAAAAGAAGAACGCGCCAAGCGGCATGCTTTCCCTCTGTATGCTTTTCTGCACAAAATTTTATGTCAGTAACATTTTTTTTTTTTTGTGGCGCTGGGGATTGAACCCAGGAGTATTCTACCTTGGAACTATACCCCCAGCCCTATTTCTTATTCTTTATTTAGAAACAGGGTCTCACTGAGTTGCAGAGGACCTCACTAAGCTGAGGCTGGCTGTGAACCATGATCCTCCTGTCTCAGCCTCCCAAATGCTGGGATCACAGCGTGCCCACCACGCCCGGCTTCTTTCTCTCTCTCCCTTCCTTCCTTCCTTCCTTCCTTCCCTCCTTCCTTCCTCTCTCTCTTTCTCTCTTTCTTTCTTTCCTTATTTCTTTCTTTTCTTTCTTTCTTTCTTTCTTTCTTTCTTTCTTTCTTTCTTTCTTTCTTTCTTTCTTTTTTCTTGTGGTACTGGGGTTGGAACCCAGGGGCATTCTACCTCCGAACTACACCCCCAGCGCTATTTTTTATTTTTTATTTAGAAACATGGTCTCACTAAGTTATGGAGGGCCTCACTTAAGTAGCTGAGGCTGGCTGCGAACCTATGATCCTCCTGTCTTGCGCTCCCAATTACTGGTATTACAAGGGTGTGCCACCATAGCCGGGCGTGGTGGCGCACGCTTGTCATCCCAGCACTTGGGAGGCAGAGACAGGAGGATCACGCAGGTTCGAAGCCAGCCGCGCTGGCTTAGGAGACCCTGTTTCCAAAAATAAAATAGGTCTGGGAGTGTAGCCCGGAGATAGCTGGGCTTCCAGGAACCCCAGTACCACCACCAAAAAAACCAAAAAAAACAAACAAACAAACAAAAAAAAACAAGGGTGTGCCACCATACCCGGCATGAGATCCATTTCAAAAAATAAAATAAAGCCGGGCGTGGTGGCACACCCTTGTAATCCCAGCATTCTGGAGGCTGAGACAGGAGGATCGCAGTTCGCGGACAGCCTCAGCTCCTTAGTGAGGCCCTTTGCAACTCAGTGAGACCCGGTTTCAAAATAAAGAATGAAAAATAGGGCAGGGGGTATAGCTCGAAGATTGTATGCCCCTGGGTTCCATCCCCAGTACCACAAAAATAAAAATAAATAAATAAATAAAATAGGGCTGGGGTGTAGCTCAGAAGTAGAATGCCCCTGGATTCAATCCCCAGGACAATCAATCAAACAATAATAGGGCCGGGCGTGGTGGCGCACGCTTGTAATCCCTGCGCTTGGGAGGCAGAGACAGGAGGATCGCACAGATTCGAAGCCAGCTGCACTGGCTTAAGAGACCTGTTTCCAAATAAAAAGTATAAAATAGGTCTTGGAGTGCAACCCGGAGGTAGAAGGGTTTCCAGGAACCCCAGTACCACAAAAACAAACAAACAAACAAATAAAAAAAATAGGGCTAGGGGTGTAACTTAGAGGTAGAAAGCCCCTGAATTCAATCCCCAGTACCAAAAATTATATACATATACATATGTATATATAATACATATAATATATGTGTGTATATAAAATGAACTTATGTTTTGTATGTATGTATGTATGTATGTATTTTTTAGTACTGGGGATTATCCCAGCCCTTTCTAGTTTTTATTTCGAGAAAATGTGGCTAAGTTGCCCAGGTTGGCCTCAAACCTGTGATCCATGCTGCCTCAGAATCCTGAGTTGCTAGGATTACAGGTATGCACGACTACACCTGCCCAACACTGTTTTTCCTATCTCTTTCAGTTGACACAGTAGCTATGAGTAGCTGGAGAGTTTGATGCTGTGTTTTCTTTTTCTTTCTTTCTTTCTTTCTTTCTTTCTTTCTTTCTTTCTTTCTTTCTTTTTTTTAGTACTGGGGATGCAACCCAGGGGCATTCTACCTCCAAGCTACACCCCAGCACAATTTTTTATTCTTTATTTTGAAACAGGGTCTCACTGAGTTGCAGAGGACCTAAGTAGCTGAGGCTGGCCACAAACCGCGATCCTCCTGTCTCAGCCTCCCAATGCTGGGATTACAAGCATGCCACGCCCAGCTTGTATTTCCTATTTTGTTTATTCCTTTATTAGTGGGCACTTAAATGTTTCCATTTTATATGAAATCGTGTTGATCGAGGTGCCTCCTCTCTGAGTGAATAAAGGCGAATTTTTCTGCCTAAACTTTTTTTCTTTCTCTTTTTTTTTTTTTTTTTTTTTGTTTTGTTTTGCAGTACTGCAGATGGAACCCAGGGGCATTCTACCTCCAAGCGATACCCCCAGCCCTATTTATTTTTATTTTTTATTTTGAAACAGGGTTTCACTGAGTTGCTGAGGGCCTCACTAAGTAGCTGAGGCTGTCCTCGAACCCGCGGTCCACCAGTCTCAGCCTCCGGAACGCCGGGATTCCGAGCCCCGCCCAGCTCAGGTGCCGCGCTGTGCAGGCGGCTGGTGCTGCAGGTGAGCCCGGGCCGCCGCACCTGCCCGCTCAGCGCCCGCCGGCCAATGGCAGCGCGACCCGCAGGCCGGGCTCGGGAGGACCAATCCCGCGGCTCCTCTCCCCGGGGCCCGCCCTGGCCCCGGCCCTGGCCCGGGACCGCAGCCGGCCGCCTGGACAGTCCGGGGGGTGGCCCGGGCGCCGGACCCCTGCGCCCATGGCGGTGGCCGAGCTGTACACGCAGGTAGGAGGCGCCGGGGCGGGGCGGCGCGGGAGGAGCCGGCCGCACCTGCACCCTGGCGGGGCCCGGGGAGGGGGCTGCGCCGGGGGCCCGGGTTTCCCGGTGCCGGGGGTCGCGCGTGGCCCCCAGCTCCCACGGCCGGAGCACCCCTACGCCCCCCTCGGCCACCAGTGGGGCGGCAGGCGGGCACCCAGAAACCCCACCGCGGACTCAAGCAGCGTCCTGGGCCTCCCGAGCCGCCCGCGCCCCGAAACATCTGGGCCCCCAGGAGTGGACCGCGGCCGGCGAGCTTGCCAGGTACCCCAGAGGCTCGCGAGGATGCTCTCACGCCGAGCTGCTTGGGCCGCGGAGTGGGCTCCTCACCTACCATCGACCCCACCTGCGGGGCCGTGGGGTTTATGAAGCGCTACATCCCCAGCCCTATTTTTTTTTTTTAATTGGCTCATTGTATTCGTATATCTTCATGGGATGCAAGATGGTGGAGCCCTATTTTTAACTCTTTATTTTGAAACAGGGTCTCACTGAGTTGCAAAGGGCCTCACTAAGTAGCTGAGGCTGTCTGCAATAAGTAAATAAATAAATAAATAAATAAATAAATAAAGCGCCTTGGGCATGCCCTGACTCTAGGAGACACCGCAGGGCATTCCTCCGGAACTCTCGGACCAGGGCTCCCCTCTGCAAGCAGGGTGAGCAGCACTTCTGAGAGAACAGCAGATTACAAAAGATTAGGCTTTTGAAAAACATATAAAGAGCCAGAAAGTTCCCCCTCCTGTTCCCCCCGGAGGAAATCTGGAGTCTCCGAAATTCAGATAGGTGAGAATCTGTCCATTTCCTCAGACACAGACCTCACTTTAAATCTTAAAAACACACTTTCAAGCCAGGGTGGTGGCGCACGCTTGTCATCCCAGCATTCGGGAGGCTGAGACCCGAGGATCGCGGTTCGCGGACAGCCTCAGCTACTTAGTGAGGCCCTCTGCAACTCAGTGAGACCCGGTTTCAAAATAAAGAATAAAAAATAGGGCACAGGATGTAGCTCGGAGGTCAAATGCCCCTGAGTTCCATCCCCAGACCTGAAAAAAAAAAAAAAAAAAAAAAGCACTTTCACTGGAGATATCCCCGCCAGGTAAATAATAATCTTTCAAGAACTCAACCAAGCTGTTTTTTCCTACTCTGTTTAATTAGTAACATTACAAACGCAGCTCAGCAGGAGAGGGGTTTCCACGCTAATGCATTTCCACTAGAGTTCTAAGTGGGCAGTGTCTGACTTGCCCCGCCTCTGCTCTAAAATATTTTTCTCCAGTGAGAATATGAGCCAGCAGATACCCGGCAGTGCTTAAATCTTTAAATGACTAGAGGTAGAAGAAAATTCTTGAACAGAACTATTCTCAGGAGATCTTTGTCGGCCAGATAAAACTGTTGATGATTAGCCTATTTGTGTGTGTGTGTGTGTGTGTGTGTGTGTGTGTGTGTGTGTGTTTTGCTGGGGACTGAACCAGGGACAATATACCTCCAAGCTACACCCTCAGCCATTTATTTATTTATTTATTTATTTATTTGTTTGTTTATTTATTTATTTGCAATACTGGGGATGGAACCCAGGGGCATGCTACCTCTGAGCTACACTCCCAGCCTTTTTTTGTTCTTTATTTTGAAACCGGGTCTCACTGAGTTGCAGAGGGCCTCACTAAGTAGCTGAGGCTGTCCCCGAACTACGATCCCCCTGTCTCAGCCTCCCGATGCTGGGATTACAAGCCTGTGTCACCACGCCCGGCTCCCAGTTTTTTTGTTTTTTTGTTTTCTGGGTTTTTTTTTTTTGCAGGTTTTGGGGATGGAACTCAGGGGCATTTGACCTCCAAGCTACATCCCCTGCCCTATTTATTATTCTTTATTTTGAAACTGGGTCTCACTAAATTGCAGAGGGCCTCACTGAATAGCTGAGGCTGTCCCCGAACTGCGATCCTCCCGTCTCAGCCTCTTGAATGCTGGGATTACAAGCGTGCGTCACCACACCCGGCTCATTTATTCTTTTTTTTTGAAACAGGGTCTCGCTAAGTTGTAGAGGCCTCACTAAGTAGCTGAGGCTGGCTGCGAACCCGCGATCCTCCTGTCTCAGCCTCCCAAGCTGGGATTACAAGCGTGCGCCGCCATGCCCGGCTATGATTTACCTATTTTGAGTAACAGTCCCCCCAAGCAAAAATACACAGGTGTGAGCACCCTATCATCAAGTGTCCCAAACCTCAGATATTTATTAAATGCCTACTAGGTGCCAAGCACAGTGTAGGAAGCTGATATGGAAGAGTTTTCCAGAGGCCAGCTAGGGTGGACAGGGAATCTGAGAATGCCAGAGATGGAGGAGTCGTGATGGCTGTCCCTCCGACCCTGTGTCCAGGTGGACAAGCTGTGTCCATAGGCAGCTTGAATTTGTCAACTGTGAGCGTGAGAAGCTCCCTCCTTAGTAAACTTTGCCTGACTGCATGCTAGCGAGCTTCATGTTGAGTTCTTGTTGAAGAGTGTCTGCTAAAACGAGATCTAAACCTTCTTCCTTTCTGCTTTGCCCCTTCTCCTCCCTGGAGTCTAGCTCATTGTCCTGGGAGGCCGGCACGGGATTATCCCCAGCCAGAGTCTGTGACTAGGGACTCTTGGCCACTCTTAACCACAGAGTCTCCTGTGACCCTGCATAGTCTTGGCCACATAGAGTTTTACAATCGCCTAAAACCCCTTTGTGCATCCAGAGGCAAGCACGACTCCCCTAGCCAGCCAGGTGACAGATGGCTGTCGATTCCGGGACCCCGCGTGACAGCCAGCTCCTGGGCGTCCGCTGCACCTACCCCGTCATCTCCAGGCCCCACTCAGTCCACCGGCCTCAGTCTGATCTCTCTTCCCGCATCAACCCTGAAAGGCAGACAAGCCGTCCCCCATGATGTGGGCAGCTTCTCTTTATGCAAGAAAACTCTATGTTTTGGGAAGCTTAGAAAAACGTGGGTTTTTTCATATTTATAGCAGCACAATTTTTTAAATTTTGTATTGGGTGCCCTTTAGGCATACATCTTTTTGTGTGTGTGTGTGTGGTCCTGGAGGTGGAACCCAGAGGCATTCTACCTTCAGGCTATACTCCCAGACCTATTTTATGTTTTATTTGGAAACAGGGTCTCACTAAGTTGCTGAGAGCCTCACTAAGTAGCTGAGGCTGGCTTCGAACCTGCGCGATCCTCCTGTCGCAGCCTCCCAAGCGCGGGGATTACCAGCGTGCGCCACCACGCCCGGCTATAGGCATACATCTTAATGGGGTACAAGATGGTGGCGGCACACACGCACACATCCCTCATTCAGCCCTTCCCCAATTCCCGCCCCATTCCCTCCCCTCCCTCCTCATGTTTGGCTGAGTGATTGACTTTGACATGTTTGTGAATATGCATCATGTGCATTAGGGAGCTTCCCTCTTCCCCCTCATATCCCCCCAGTCAGGCTGCCTTATTTACTCGTCTATGGTTTCTCCTTCTTCGTCTAGAGTTCCTCCCATGACCCTTTTTCTTCCTAGCTTCCACATATTAAGGAGAGTATCCGATTTCTTACTTTTTGTGACTGACTAATCTCACTTAGCATAACGTCCTCCAGTTCCATCCATTTCCCTGTAAATGACGTAATTTTGTCCTTTTTTCTGGCTGAGTAAAATTCCATTGTGTACATATCCCACCGTTTTGTAATCCATTCATCTGTTGATGGACATCTCGGCTGGTTCCATAGTTTGGCAATGGTGAATTGTGCGGCTATGAACATAGATACACGTGTTTGGCAGTTTGGTTTCCTTTGTTTGGGGTAGATACCCAGAAGTGGTGTTGCTGGATCGTATGGTAGGTTTGTCCCCGTTCTTCTGAGGATCCTCCGTACTATTTTCCAAAGTGGCTCCTCTAATATGCGATCCCACCAACAACGTATTAGAGTTCCCACTTTTCCACATCCTCGCCGTAGTCATACATCTTAAGAAAAATGTTTTAAATTGTGGTTGTCTTAGATCGTGGTGTCTCACTAATCAGGGTGAAGTGAGAAATGTCAAGTGATTTCATTTGCTAAAGCCTAGAGGCCTGGGAACGGAGGGGAGCTAGAGCAGAGAAGGCGGGTCCTGGCTTTGCATCGCCGCACAGGTTTTTAATAGCGATGGCAGGGCCAAGATCAATGCTGTAAGAACTGGGTTTGCCAGCAGTGTTCTTGGGGCTGCCCAGCGTCAGTGGCTGGGGTGTAAGGCCATCCCTATGGTCTGGGAGGAATCAGAGCCCCGTGGTGGGTGCAGAGAGTACAGCAGGCGGGTGGTGAGATGGTGGGCAGGAGCCTGAGGGAGATGGAATGCCAGGGGACGAGGTTGGTGCTGGTAGGATGGAGAGCAGGTGTGCTGTTGACGTCAGGAGGAAGAAGTGTTTCTGAGGAAGTCACCGTGAGACAGACTTCCAGCCAGCAGAGGCACTGAGGGCTGAGGGCGGGCGCATAGCCCAGGGGTCTAGAGGACCGCACAGCAGGGCCAGGGGCTAGAAGTCATTGCCCAGATGTAGCCCTGAAAGCCAAGGCAGAGAGGACGGGCTGAGTGCACGGCCCTGGGGAGTAGTCTGCCCAAAGAGCCAGGGGAAGCAGAGACCTTGAGACCAGGCATGAAGAGAAGAGAGGGAGCCAGGCCTGGTGGCGCACGCTTGCAATCCCAGTACTTGGAAGGCTGAGACAGGAGGATCACGGGTTTGCAGCCAGCCTCAGCTACTTAGTGAGACCCTGTTTCAAAATAAAAATAGGTAAGGCGGGTGCCGGGGCCAGTGAGGCAGGGATCGGAATCTGCTGTGAGGCAAGGCCGGTGCTGGGGCCTCGGAGACCAGTATTGGAGCCTGCTGAGTGGGGAGGCCAGTGCTGGAGCCAAGGAGGCTGGGATCGAAGCCTGCCATTTGGTGAGACCGTGGCTGGAGCCAGCGAGGCCGGGATAGGAGCTTGCCTAAAGGCAAGACTGGTGCTGGGGCCTCTGAGGCGGGGATCGGAGCCTGCCATGAGGCAAGGCCGGTGCTGGAGCCAGCAAGACTGGGATCAGAGTCTACTGGGTGGCTAGGCTGGTGCCGGTGCCTTCAAGAGTGGGATCGGAACTTGCAATGCGGCATACACCGAGAAATATCACAGAAAATTAAAAAATCAGATGGTCTCCCTAATATGTAAAAACTAGGAAGAAATGGGTAATAGGGGGGAATCTAGTAGAAGAAAGGGCTCTATGGAGGAGCAATTAAGGGGACCAATCAGAGGGGATGGGATGGGGGAAGATGGAATCTCTTTAAAACACATGTTGTACGTAAACAAATATATCAATGTTAAACACTAAATCAAGTATGGGATTGAGGGAGGGGGAGGGAGTGGGATGGGGATTGGATAAAGGCTAATTGGATGATGTGTGCTTGGATATCCTCACAAGCCTTGTATTCCATTGTGATAGTTGACTACAATGCACCAATAAAAATATATTCAAAATAAAAAATTAAAAAAAATAAGAAATCAGGCTGGGAGGTGTAGCTTGGAAGTAGAATGCCCCTGGGTTCCATCCCCAGAACTGCAAAAAGAAAGAAAGAAAGAAAGAAAGAAAGAAAGAAAGAAAGAAAGAAAGAAAGAAAGATGGAAGAAAATTAATAGAAAATGAATTTAAAAATAGGGCTGGGGTTGTAGCTCGGAGGTAGAATGCCCCTGGGTTCCAGCCTCAGGAGAGGGAGAGAGAGAGAGAGAGAGAGAGAGAGAGAGAGAGAAGAGAAGAGAAGAGAAGAGAAGAGAAGAGAAGAGAAGAGAAGAGAAGAGAGAAGGGGCCCAGGTGCCAGCAAGAGGGAAAAGGGGCCAGGGGAAAGGCTGTGAGGGTGGCAATTGAGTGTAAAATGACCCATCTCTCTCCAAAAGCGATTTGGCAGCACGTCTTAGAAATGCTCAGAGAAGCTGTACAGTTTGAAATCTCTCGAGAAAAACTGGTCCGGCCATTCTCTCCGTCCAGCCCTCTGGAGTTCCTGGCAGTCCTGGGACTCAGCCAGGAGTCATGGGACCAGGTCTCGGGCGTGCAGGGAGCTCCCTGTCTGCAAAGCCTCCGTGTGCCCCGCTCCCTGCGCTGCACCTGCCAGTGCACTGGGAGCGGAGATTCTTGGCGCAGTCTCTCCAGCCCGGATTTGTTGGCATCGATGGTCCTCGTCTTACTAAACCCTGCCCCTGGCCCGGACCACCCGCCACGAGCTTCTAGACACCAGGGAGCCATGGGGGCTCCTAAGTTTTTGCCATGCATTTGTGTAAGTGAATGGATTTTTCTGCTCATAGAAAAAGCTATGGGCATAATCACCAGGACTGCAAGTGGGGGGGGGAGAATAAAAAAAGAACAGGAAAAGCTCTGCACATGGGGATAAGGACATGACTGGCGGTGATTTGCGTCTTGTAGTCTTGATGAAATTGAGTATTCTTTAGGCGCCAGATGTCGTCCTCGGAACTTTACCTTAGCTCACTCATCTGAGTAAACAGCCCCACACCTGTGATGTTTCCTGCTTTCCCAGGTTGTTTTATTTTTGTGTGTGTGTGGTACTGGAGATGGAGCCCAGGGACATTCTACCTCCGAGCTACACCCCAACCCCTATTTTTTATTCTTTATTTTGAAACAGGGTCTCACTGAGTTGCAAAGGGCCTCACTAAGTAGCTGAGGCTGGCCGCGAACCTCGATCCTCCTGTCTCAGCCTCCCAGATGCTGGGATTACAAGCGTGTGCCACCACACTGGGCTCAGGTTTGGTTATTTGAATTTTTGTTCAGCAGGTGTGTATGGAATCTATATATGGGAAGTCATTGCATTGTGTCCTGGAACACCACAACTAGACTCCTGGAAACTCAGGTGCCAGTGGAGAAGATGGGAGGTGCCCAGATACCGGCAGAGCTCTGGGGAGGAAGCACTTCACCCTGCTGGGTGGGGACAGCTGGGGAGGGGTCTCGAGGGAGCTGACCCTCGGCTGCTCAGCACCCTTTGCTTGCTTGTGGGGAGAAGCTGGGGTGGAAAAACCCAACGAGCACAGCAGAGGAGCAGGAAGAGCGTGGCATGTTCCAGAAACTGCTGGGGTTTGGGGTGTCAGCAGGCAGAGTGGGTTGGAAAGGGGTGAGGCCGGGGAAGCGGCCCCCAAGGCCGGCTGTGCATCAGGACCCTCAGCGGGTGAGGGGCTGTGTTCAGAGAAGCTGGATGAGGTGGTGAGAGAGGCTGGAGTGGGTCAGAGGCCAGCCTCCCAGCCCTGGGGACCACCTGCAGGTCAGAAGCCAGCCTCCCAGCCCTGGGAACAGAGGCCAGCCTCCCAGCCCTGAGAACCACATGCACAGGGAGGGGGGCCAGCACTCTTCCCACCCTCTGTCTGGAGGAGGAGCAGGTTTGGGGTGGGAGGAAGCAGCTGGGACTTGGGGAGTATCCAAGGACATAGGGGCTGGCGCCCAGAAGGCCAGAGGTGGTCTGGACTGGCCGTGGGATGTGGGCATCCAGAGGTGCAGGCGTCAGGGCTGTTGTGGAGGCTGAGGAAATGGGCGACATGGGAGGGCCCTTTGAGGAACCCATGGAGAGGAGGAAGGAGGAAGCGCCTCCGCCCCAGCTGCCCTGAGCGTGGGCAAAGTGGTCCTCGGGAGGAAACTCAGACAGCCCTAAGTGTTGGAGCCGCTCTCAGGGCCGATGCCAGGAGACCCCCGGGCACAGCGCAGCAGCTCAGCTGTGCGGAGCACACCCCAAGCCCGCACCTCGCTCAGCCTGGACTGGCTCAGGAGGGGCCACTTCTCCCTGCTCTGCGGCACAAGCCCAGCACTGCAGCCTCACGGGAAGGAGCACTGCACAGGGAGTCACAGGAGAGCTGGGGACAGTGTTTGCAGCCTGAGCTCACTTGCAAACCGGGGCCCTCCTGTCTCAGCCTCCTGAATGCTGGGATTACAAGGTGTGCAGCCACGCCCCACTCTCTGAGCTCACTTGTTGGGCAACTTGAGCCCTCCAGCAGCGCCGCCCTTGGGTGTCGGAATGTGGCAGCGGGAGGCAAGGGGGGTGGGTCCGCTGTAAGAGCTGAGTAAACCTTGCGGTGTTTACCTTCCGGGCTGGGCTTCAGCTGCCTGGCAGCAGATGGCTGCGGGGCCCCAGGTCCAGAGGGGTGTGGGCCACACTGGAGCAGTTAGCGTCCTGATACAGCCTTTAGCTGAAACATGGCTGGACATTGCTAACAGGTCTGTAGGCTCCAGGGGCGTGGCTACAGCAGAGGCTGGGAATCACTCACAGGCCAGACTCACGGACCAGGACTTTGGCCTGAGCCAGGGCCGGGCTCTGCTGGTGATCTGGCTCCTCGAGGCTCTGTGTGGTGTTCAGTGAGTTCTTGCCCTCTCTGGGCTCGAGGATTGGCTTGGTGGTTTGAGAGTACTCAGAACACCTAACCTGTACCAATGTGAGGGCTGCCATTCCACTGAATTAAGCTTTCTGCAGTTTTTTGTTGGTGTGTGTGTGTGTGTGTGTGTGTGTGTGTGTGTGTTGCTGGGATTTGAATCCAGGAGCATTCTACCTCTGAGCTCTACCCCCAGCCCTATTTTTTATTCTTTATTTTGAAACAGGGTCTCACTGAGTTGCAGAGGGCCTCACTAAGTAGCTGAGGCTGTCCGCGAACTGCGATCCTCAAGTCTCAGCCTCCTGAATGCTGGGATCTTTTTAGCTCTGCTATTTGTTGTGGCCGCTTCTCCATAGATCGGGGTGTTTCATTTTATTTCCATGTACGTTGTTTCAAATGTCTGTTCATGTTGCCCCCTCTCATTTTTCCGTCTTTTTGTGCTTTGATTGGTGCGTTATGATCTCACACTTTAATGTTAATCATGTTGACAGTGACATCCGTGCACACGCTCTTGGTGCCCCTCCCCATCTCCCTCCCTCCCAATACGGAGTACCCAGATGGACACTGGTGTGTATTCCCCGCACATGGTCTACGGTAGTATTTCTATCAATGAACCTAAGTCTGTCTCCACCCCTCCCCTCTCTCTCCTCCCTGGCTCCCCTGCGCTGTCTCCTCATCGTCCGGAGTCTCTCCTGTATCCCGGTTACTCCCTGTCCTGCACATATTAGGGGAAACATAGGACCCCTCCCTCTCTGACTGGCTCATCTCACTTAACATATGTTCTCCAGGCCCTTCCATTTTCTTGCAGAAGAAGTCATTTTATTTCTCCTTATTGCTGAGTAGAATTCCATGCAGATCCCTCTCATTTTTTAAAGCATTTAGAGTAAGTTGTAAGTTATCAGCACTCCCTCTAAATATTCCAGTATATGCAGGCATACTGGCATGCACCTGTGATCCCAATACGTGAGAGGCTGAGAAAGGACGGGTGCAGGTTCAAGGCCAGCCTCCTCTGCAATTTAGCAAGACTCAGCAACTTTAGCTAGAACTTGCTTTGGTTGTTGTTGTTGTTGTTTGTTTTGTTTTGATTTTTTTTCGTACTGAGGATGGAACCCAGGGGCATTCTATCTCCAAGCTACCCCAGCCCTACCTATCTTTTCTCTTTCTTTCTTTCTTTCTTTCTTTCTTTCTTTCTTTCTTTCTTTCTTTCTTTCAGATCTGGGGATGGAATCCAGGGGCATCCGACCTCCAAGCTACACCTCCTGCCCTATTTTTTTTTTATTCTTTATTTTGAAACAGGGTCTCACTAAGTTGCAGAGGGCCTCACTAAGTAGCTGAGGCTGTCGGTGAACTGTGATCCTCCAGTCTCAGCCTCCCGAATGCTGGGATTACAAGCGTGCGCCACCACGCCTGGCTCGAGAGCTTGTTTTAAAATAAAAAATAAAAAGGGCCGAGAGTACAGCTCAGAAGTAGAATGCCCCTTAGTTAAGTCCCCAGTACCATCCATAAATATTCTTAGTATGCATTTTACTAACTACACTTCCATATTTGTTCTGTTCCTTGTGTAAATTTCACACTAAAATGCACAGATCTCAAGTCTACATGGCTTGAGGTTGATAAAGAGTCCAGTACGTGTGAAGAGAAAACCCCATGAAAATATAGAATGTCCCGTCACCCTCAGGACACTCTCGGCGTGTCCCAGTCACCGCCTTGCCCCAGCTACCCTCAGAGGCTGCTCTGGTTTGAAACGTTTGCCACCATTGCTAGCTTGAGCTGCTCCAGCGCTCCGTCTCGGGGACTCATCCTGCGGGGCCCCCGTGTGTAGGCCCCCTTGGCTCTGCACCAGGCGTCGGCTGTTCATCTGTGTTCGTGCACGTATCAGTCATGCACACCTCTCTCTTGCCAAGCGTGTTCCACTCTTTGGGTACACTGCGATTCTATTTTGTTTGATTTTTAATTCGTTGCCACACTAATGGACAGCTAGTCCGTTCCCACTTTGGGACCATTACAAATAAAGTTACTGTGGACAATTACATTCAGTTCTTTTTGTGGACATATATCTTGATATCTGCCTTCAAAGAATAAAGTTCATTGTTTATTCTGATTATGAAAGTAGTGTGAGCAGTTTACAGAAGATACATCAAACTCTAATGAAGAAAATCAAAACAAAAATGATTGCCCAGAATTCGTACTGTACCTGAAAACTCCTGCAGTGTGAGCTCTCAGTCCAAGGAAACGCGCCCCTGTGGGCACGCCAGGCCACTGGCCAGATGTTCCTTTGGCCACATCCTGGTCATTATCTGCCCTCCCCACGGGGAGGAAACAGAGTCCCCAAGGGCAGCGATCTGTTTGTATCTGTCCCACGCCTGGGATGGTCCCTGGTGCACAGGCGGAGCTGGAGGAATGTTTATCAGGAAAGGTGACAGGCACGTGGGTAGACGTGCAGTTTGCTCTTTTAAAACTCTGTTTATAACAAGACTCTTAAAACAAAAACTCTGTTTATAACAAGAATTTATGCTCTTGACAGTTACCTGCAAAAATCCATCGGTCCAGGGAGGGACAGGGCCCAAGAACCATTACTCCTGTATCCATTAGTAAAAGGAAACACCCCTGCAGGACCCAAGGACCAGGCCCAGGCGGGGCGCTCATCTTCCCCCCTGGGAGGCTGTGGGGACAGTTCTCTCTGGGAGACCGAGTGACCTCACAGGACTCATCCAGATCTGGGATCCTGAGCTATCTGGCTATGGGGTCTGGAGCCTGGGGGCTTCTTTGGGTCCATGCGAGTGCCTTCCAATAATAATAATATTATTTATTATAATTATATTATATTATTAATATTAATATTATTGTTAGTACTAGTATTATTTAATTAATTAATTTTTGCCGGTCTGGGGATGGAACCCAGGGGCATTTTACCTCAGAGCTACGGCCCCTGCCCTATTTTTTATTCTTTATTTTGTTTTTTATTTTGTTGTTTTGGTTTTTTTGTTTATTTTTATTTGTTTTTTGGTGGTACTGGGGTTCCTGGAACCCCTTCTACCTCCGGGCTACACTCCCAGACCTATTTTATATTTTTTTATTTGGAAACAGGGTCTCTTAAGCCAGCAAGGCTGGCTCCAAACCAGTGCAATCCTCCTGTCTCTGTCTACCAAGCGTAGGGATTACAAGTGTGTGCCACCACGCCCAGCTTATTCTTTATTTTGAAACCGGGTCTCACTGAGTTGCAGAGGGCCTCACTAAGTAGCCGAGGCTGTCTGTGAACCTCGATCCTCTGGTTTCAGCTTCCCGAATGCTGGGATTATAAGCATGCGCCACCACGCCCGGCTTAATATAGTTATTTATACTATTTATTTATATTATTTATTTAATAATAATAAAATTATTGTTTTTAATTATTGTTTGGGTACTGGGGCTTGAATCCAGGAGTATTACACTTCTGAGACATATCCCCTATGATAGCCCTTTTTTGCAGTACCGGGGATAGATCCCAGGGACATTCAATACCCTCAGCCCTATTTTTTTTGTGCGTGGTACTGGGGATGGAACCCAGGGCCTTCTACCTCTGGGCTATATTCCCCAACCTGTTATATTTTATTTGGAAACAGGGTCTCACTAAGTTGCTGAGAGCCCAAGGACCTGAGGCTGGCTTTGAACCTGCGCGATCCTCCTGTCTCAGCCTCCCAAGCGCTGGGATTACAAACGTGCACCACCACGCCTGCTCATGACATCTCTTTTTATAAGAACACTCTTGTATGACCCGTATCTGGTCAGGGCTCTATCCTTATAAGCTTGCTTGCTTTTAATTTCCTCCTGGTGACCAGTCTTCATATACAGCCACACTGGGGACCAGGGCTCCAACGCACGAATTCTGGAGAGACACAGCTCGGTTCCACCCAAAGACTTGGGCATCAGCACTGGCCATGTGTGCCAGGCGCCTGGCAGGGATTGAGCTGGGTAGCTGCCTCTGGACTGCTGTTCTTCTTGGGGTGGGAAGCCATCGCTGCTGCCCAGTGTGGCCAGACAGTGATGTTGATGCTGTCACCGTGTCTCCATAGCAACATAGAGGGTGCTCGCAAGTGTATCATCCAATTTAGCCTCCCAGCCAGCATGTGAGGTGGGTATTGCGCTCATTTTATGGGTGAAAAAAACGAGTCACAAGAAGGTTAGTGTCTGAGCCGGGCGTGGTGGCGCACGCTTGTCATCCCAGTACTTGGGAGGCTGAGACAGGAGGATCCGGGTTTCCCGGCCAGCCTCAGCTGATTAGTGAGGCCCTCTGCAACCTATTTCAAAATAAAGAATAAAGAATAGGGCGAGCCGGGCGTGGTGGCACATGCTTATAATCCCAGCATTTGGGAGGATTAGTTCGTGGACAGCCTCAGCTACTTAATGAAGTCCTTTGCAACTCAGTGAGCCCCTGTTTCAAAATAAAGAATAAAAAAATAGGGCTAGGGGTGTAGCTCGGAGGTAGAATGCCCCTGGGTTCCATCCAGTACTGCAAAAAAAAAAAAGTGTCTTGCTTAAAGGCCATCGTCCGTCAGTGGTGAACCGAATCTCTCTGCTCTCCTCATGTAGAAAGCAGTCATCCTCTCACTACAGGATTTTCAGGTTCTCCTCCTGCTCCAGACTCCAGTTTTTAAGGTTTATTTGGGTCCTTAGGGGAATCACATTTCTTACCAACTCAAGCTGCGTCGATGGCAGACACACTGGGAATGGCCTCAACCATGAATTCGGTAAGAAGTGTTCCCAGTGAAGGCTCTTGGTGGATAGAAAGAAGCCTCCCTGTGTCTGATCCGCCAACAGGCTGTGTTTTTTGGTTTTAGGTGGTACTGGGGGTGGAACCCAGAGGCCTTCTACCTCTGGGCTATACTCCCAGAGCTATTTTATATTTTATTTGGAAACAGGGTCTCACTAAGTTGCTGAGAGCCTCACTAAGTAACTGAGGCTGGCTTCGAACCCGTGCGATCCTCCTGTCTCAGCCTCCCAAGCACAGGGATTACAAGCGTGCGCCACCATGCCCGGCTGTGTTTTTTGCTTTTAAAGTGCTCTAACGAAGCCTGTCTTTCAGTACAACAGGGTTTGGCTCCCTGATGCTGAAGAAGTTTGGAAGTCTGCGGAAATAGCCAAGGACTACAGGGTCGGCGACAGAGTCCTGCGACTGCTGCTGGAGGATGGAGCGGTGAGGGGCCCACTGGCCACGGCCACGTGCAGGGCGGGCGGTGCCACGCAGCAGCCCGGGGGGAGGGACACGGGGCCAGCGCCGTTCCCGGCGAGGCCAGCGAGCTGCAGATCGCAGGCACGCCCCCCCCCCCCGCCCCGCCCCGTCCACATCAGCTGGACCCCATAACGCTGTCCAGATGCAGCGCCAGGTCTGCACCTCTCTGCGGCACTTGGCAGTCGGCGTCGTCTGCTGGATGCTGAGAAGTGACCCATCGCCTGGTTTCATGGGCTTAGCAGAGACTGGGCAAAGATGAGGAGGAAGTAGTCTGAGCCTAAGACACAATTTGCATCCATCATCATGATCATCATCATCCTCATCATCATAAATGATGGCCATGATGATGAGAGGAGGGAGATAGGTATGGTGGTACATGCGTGTACTCAGCCCCAGGGACTTGGGAGACTGCGGGTGGAGGATGTCAGCTTTGAGGCCAGCTTGGGTAACTTAGTGAGACCCTGGTTCAAAAGTAAAAAAAAAAAAAAAAAAAGCCAGGCGTGGTGGCGGACGCTTGTAATCCCAGCATTTGAGAGGCTGAGACAGGAGGATCCAGGTTTGAGGACAGTCTTGGGTACTTAGTGAGACTCTCTGTAACTCAGTGAGATCCTGTTTCAAAATAAAGAATAAAAATAGGGTTGGAGTGTGCTTGGAGGTAGAATGTCCCTAGGTTCCATCCCCAGTACTGCAAATAATAATAATAATTAATAATAATAATAATTAATAATAATAATTGCCGGGTGTGGTGGCGCATGCATGTAATCCCCGCGCTTGGGAGGCAGAGACAGGAGGATCGCGCAGGTTCAAAGTCAGCCACGCGTGCTGGCTTAGGAGACCCTGTTTCCAAATAAAAATATAAAATAGGTCTGGGAGTGTAGCCCGGAAGTTCAAGGGCTTCCAGGAACCCCAGTACCACCAAAATAAATAAATAAATAAATAAATAAATAAATAAATAAATAAATAAATAATATTAATAGGGCTGGGGGTGGAGCTTGAAGGTAAAATGCCTCTGGGTTCAATCCCTGGTACTGAAGAAAGAAAGAAAGAAAGAAAGAAAGAAAGAAAGAAAGAAAGAAAGAAAGAAAGAAAGAAAGAAAGCAGGAAGGAAAGAAAAGTTAAAAAAAAATAGCTTGGAGAATGTTCTGGGTTCAATCCCTAGTACCACAAAAAATAAAATAAAATAATAGAAAATAAAATAGAGCTGAGGGTGTAGCTCAGCAGTAAAATGACCCTGGGTTCTAACCCTATTACAACAACAACAAAACAACAACAAAACAACAAAACAACAACAACAATAATAATAAGATAGGGCTGAGGTGTAGCTTAGAGATAAAATGCCCCAGGGTTTCTTCCTCAGTACCATAAAAAAAAGAAAAAAAAGAAAAATTAAAAAAAAATTTTAGTGGTAAAAAAAGGAAAGAAATGAAAATAAGAAAGAGAATTTCTGCTAGGCGTGCTGGTGCACGCTTGTAATCCCCGCGCTTGGGAGGCAGACACAGGAGGATCGCGCAGGTTCGAAGCCAGCCGCGCTGGCTTAGGAGACCCTGTTTCCAAATAAAAATGTAAAAATAGGTCTGGGAGTGTAGCCCGGAGGTAGAAGGGCTTCTAGGAACCCCAGTACCACCAAAAAAAAAAAAAAAAAAAAAAGAAAGGAAGAAAGAAAGAAAGAAAGAAAGAAAAAAAAGAAAGAGAATTTCTGAAGTGTGTAAGAAGTAGGACATGGTATTTCCAACCAGACTGTCCTGGATCTGGGGTTGAGGGACACTTCCTGAGGTTCTGGGGCTGGGGGACACTTCCTGAGGTTCTGGGGCTGGGGGACACTTCCTGAGGTTCTGGGCTGGGGGACACTTCCTTATTCCTGGGGTTGGGGGACACTTCCTGAGGTCCTGGGGGGACGCAGTTGGTGGCAGAGGGCACATTCCCTAGGTTGTCTGGACTCAGCCGTGGCCTGGCCGCTTGCAAAGCATCCTTGTATGTAAGGGGTAAGGGCCAGCAGCCATCAGGGGCAGAGGAGGTCACAGTGGTGAGGCGGCCGTGTGGCCCCGTACCTCTCGCCCCGTCCCTCCTGCAGCTATCACAGGGACCCCTGAGCGCAGCGTGGAGCCTGGGATCCGGGGCTGCTTCTGGGAGAGGCAGGCGGGAAGGCAGACCCAAGGGGCTCCTGCTCTGCTTGGGAAAAGGCCGCCTCTGCACACCTGTCGGCACCTCCCCCGCGCTGACTCACTGTCTTTCTCCCCGTTTTTTTCTTGCATAACACTGGAATAGAGGCTGTTGATTTAAAACAGGAAAATTGAAAGGGGAAGAGAAAAATTATGTATCAGAACCGCCTTTCTTAGCCAGACATGGTAGCCCATACCTGTAATCCCAGGGCTTGGGAAGATCGTGGGTTCGAGGCCAGCCTCAGCAATGTAGCAAGAACTTCCACAACAAGACCCTGTTTCAAAACAAAACCAAAAAAAGGGAGGTGTGACCTGGGCATAGTGGCACAGGCTTGTAATCCTAGCAATCAGGAGGCTGAGACAGGAAGATCCGCAGTTCAAGGCCAGCCCCAGCTACTTAGTGAGGCCCTTTGCAACTCAGTGAGACCCTGTTTCAAAATAAAGAATAGAAAAGCCAGGCGTGGTGGCGCACGCTTGTAATTCCAGCATTCGGCGGCTGAGACGGGAGGATCACGGTTTCCGGACAGACTCAGCTACTTAGTGAGGCCCTTCACAACTCAGTGAGGCCCTGTTTCGAAATCAGAAAGAATAAAAAAAATAGGGCTGGGGGTGTTGCTCGGGGGTAGAATGCCCCTGGGTTCCATCCCCGGTATCGAAAAAAAAAAAAAAAAAAAAAAAAGTGAGTTTTCCAGTGTCACGGATGATTCAACAGAGGCGAAAAGAGAACGGCCAGGGATTAAATTGAGCAGCATATTACCCAAACGTTTTCCCCCTGATAGTTTAATTTTGTCTTTGTCTACAGGAGCTGGAGTACCCTGTTGACCCAAGATCTCTGCCCCCTCTTCGGAACCCCGACATCCTCGTGGGCGAGAACGACCTTACAGCCCTCAGCTACCTCCACGAGCCCGCCGTGCTGCACAACCTCAGGGTCCGCTTTGCGGAGTCCAAACTCATCTACACCTACAGTGGTACGGTGACCCTGGGATGCTGAGACGGGCCCTGAGCAGGGCGGGGTGGTACGCACCAAATCTCATGATGGGGGGGGGCTGAGACTGGAGGATCACAGATTCAAGGCCAGCCTTGGCCTTGGCAACTTAGTAAAGCCTTCAGCAACTTAGCAGGACCCTGTTTCAAAATTTAAAAAAGAAAACAGAATTGGGCTGGGGATGTAGCTCAGAGGTAGAATGTCCCTGGGTTCAACCTACTGGCTACACACACACACACACACACACACACACACACACCACATACACACACAACATCTACATGGGAAGAATTTTCCATGGGAACTAAGACTAAACTGCTGAGAAAAACAGATGCCAAGAGCCTTGTGCTTGGGTTTCTCATGAGATTTGATAATTTGTTATTTATCGGGACAGTGGTGTTGATTCAGTCATCCTGTGACTTGTTTGGAGCTTTACCAAGGTCACCATCTTATCTCAGCATCGGAGTAGCCTGGAGATACAGGTGATCAGAAGGAAACTCGGTCTGAAAATTACCTGGCCTGCCCAAAGTCAAGCAGACTTAGTAGATGGCAGAGCTGGCGTTTTCCGAAAGAACCTGGAGAGATGGGTTCCAGACTCTGTTTTCTGTAGCTATAACAGAATACCCGAGACCGGGTAATTACTTAATTAATTAATTAATTTTGCAGCACTGGGGATGGAACCCAGGGACATTCTACCTTCTAGTGACACCCCCAGCCCTATTTTTTATTCTTTATTTTTAAACAGGGTCTCACTGAGTTGCAGAAGGCCTCACTAAGTAGCTGAGGCTGTCGGCGAACCATGATCCTCCAGGTCTCAGCCTCCCAAATGCTGGGATTAGAAGCGTGTGCCACCACGCCTGGCTAGGGACTATAATTTATAAAGAATAGAAGTTTAGACAAGTGTGGTGGCCCATGCCTCCATGCCTATAATCCCATCACTTGGGAGACTGAGACAGAAGGATCACAGGTTCAAGGATGGCCTCAGCTACTTATACCTTCAGAACTTTAGCAGAATCCTCTTTCAAAATAAAAAAAAATACAAGGGGCTGGGGGTGTAGCTCAGAGGTCAAATGCCCCTGGATTCAATCCCTAGAAAAATCAAAACAAAACAAAACAAAAAAAAAGTGAAGAAACAAAATAGAAATTTATCTGTCTCACAGTTCTGAGGTTTAAGATGTCTAAGCACAAGGCCAGGGCATCTGCCAAGGGCCTCGTGGGGATCCCAGTTACCTCTGCCCTCAAATGCCCCACACGTGGATTTGGGGGAGACGCACTCAAATCACCGCAGCGGGCATCAGTACGAACTCAGTCACTGTGTCCCACCTGCTTCCTCAGGAATCATCCTTGTGGCCATGAATCCTTACAAGCAGCTGCCAATCTATGGCGACGCCATCATCCATGCCTACAGCGGGCAGAACATGGGCGATATGGACCCGCATATATTCGCTGTGGCAGAAGAGGCCTACAAGCAGATGGCCAGGTGCGTCCCTTTCTCCAGTGTGCCCCACACCTCCTTGCAGGGCAGGGGTATCTCTAGGCTCATTAAAAAGACTGTCTGGGACCCGGGTGCGGTGGCACACACTTGTAATCCCAGCGTTCAAGAGGCTGAGACTGGAGGATCACAGTTCGTGGACAGCCTCAGCTACTTAGTGAGGCCCTTTGCAACTCAGTGAGACCCTTTTTCAAAATAAAGAATAAAAAGTAGGGCTGGGTGTAGCTCTGAGGTACAAGGCCCTTGGGTTCCATCCCCAGCGCCATAAATAGATAAATATTAAAAAAAAAAAAAAGACTGCTTGGGAGCCAGGCATGGTGGCTCATGCTTGTAATCCCAGCATTTGGGAGGCTGAGACAGGAGGATTGCAGTTCATGGACAGCCTCAGCTACTTAGTGAGGCCCTTTGCAACTCAGTGAGACCCTGTTTCAAAATAAAGAGTAAAAAATAGGGCTGGGGTGTAGTTCAGAGGTAGAATGCCCCTGGGTTCCATCCCCATTACCGTTAAAAAAAAAAGAAAAAACACTGTCTGGCCAGAGAGGTGGCTGGTGGAATAGGACTGACCTTTCTGGGCTTCTTTCTTCAAGGTCATCAGAAGTCAGCCCCTCCGGCCTGGGAATAGAGGTTTCTGTTAGGTGCGTGCGGTAAGGAGATGAGAGACCAGGAGCGCGGTTAACAGGTTTTACGTGGCCCTCTCCGGGATTGGACCTCCTGGAGACCTGCGCACCCCTCCCAGGCTGGAGGGAAAACGCCTCTCTTTTAAGGCAGAGTCTTGGGGGTGGGACTATTCGTGGGAACGCTGCCCCTCAGGACATTGCGGGCCTCCATCACCTGCTATATCGCCCAGCAGAGTCTCCTCCTCCTCCTTTTCTAGGGTTCCGCCCCTGCGGGAAGGGGGAGGGACCCGACTTGTCAGTTTCTCCTGCAGTTTCTTGGAGAAAGACTGCATCTCTGCTGTGAGATGCTTAGAGGCAGCTTGCCCCTTCTAGGAGGCAGAATCTAATGGCAGGCAAGCGCGGGTTTAATCCTTCTGTACGCTACATAAATATTTATCCCAGGATTCTTGTGAGTCTTAGTTGAGAATGTGTATAATGTGTTCACCTAGCGCCTGGCATGTCAGTGGTGCTAAATCCACAGAATGCCATCATTATACTATTGGGATTTTTTTTTTTTTTTTTGGTGGCACTGGGGATGGAACCCAGGGGCATTCTTCCTCCAAGCTACACCCCCAGCCCTATTTTTTATTTTGAAACAGGGTCTCACTAAATTGCCAAGGACCTCACTAAGTAGCCGAGGCTACTTTGAATGGTGATCCTCCTGTCTCAGCCTCCCAAGTGCTGGGATTACAAGCGTGCGTCACCAGGCCCGGCTTTACCATTGTCATTTTTAAAAAAATATTTTTAATTGGTGTGTTGTAGTCATACATCTTCATGGGGTACAAGATGGTGGAGGCACACTCGCATCCCTCACTCAGCCCTCCCCCAATTCCGCCCCACTTCCTCCCCCTCCCTCCTGCTCATGTTTGGCTTAGTGATGGACTTTGACACGTTTGTGGACGCCCATCATGTACATTAGGGAGTTTCTTGGCATGGGAAGTTTAATGCCTTTTGTAGAAACTCTAGATTACATAACAGAGCATATTGGCTCACAGGGCACACACGTTCCCAACTAGATTCTGCATAATTGCTCTCAAAATAGCGTCTTTGTGACTGTCAAAGTAACGTGCAGGAAGGAGCAGGCCGGCCCGGGGCTGCCGTGTGCGGTGCCGGCCGTGGGGAGGCTCTGGCTTCAGGACGGTTCCCACGATGCCCTAATGAAGTGGGTCACTGCACCGAAATGCAAACTGTATAAACAACGTGACCGACCCGACCGCTTTGGCTTCGGAGTCTGGGATTTGGCATGCGCCAGCCATTCCAAATCTGTAAACTACATAAATATTTATGTAGGCAGGGGGCTGGGGGCTCCCCTGCCGGTGTTTCCCTGCTGCAGGCGCTCTTGGTGGGAGAGGACCCTCAGGAATTCACACCTGCTCTGCTCTGGACCTCTGCGTGCCTTTTCTCTCTGTTCCTTTCTCTCTGAATTCTTTAAGACTCTGTAAGAAGGATGACTTAAACGCAAATAGGAGTGTAATGCTGAGTCCCCTAGTGGACCATCCATCCTGGGATGGCTCTTGGGGACCCTTGACAAGGGGGCGCATAGCGGGAAACAACTTGTTTGTTCTTCAGAAAAACTACAAGGAAATCCACTGAAATGTTCCAAGTGATGAAATAAGGTTTCCCTTTTGTTTGTCTGCATTTTTCTTGAGTATATATTTTCCTCCTCCCTTTTTGTTACTATTTTTTAAGAGACCTGGTCTTTCTGTGTTGCCCAGGCTTTTCTCAACAATATTGTCTTGTTTGTTTATTT
The DNA here is from genome assembly GCF_963383645.1 of Muscardinus avellanarius. Lineage (NCBI taxonomy): Eukaryota > Metazoa > Chordata > Mammalia > Rodentia > Gliridae > Muscardinus > Muscardinus avellanarius. The sequence continues at coordinate 6,157,614 of NC_137798.1, forward strand.
GTTTGTTTGCAATACTGGGGATAGAACCCAGGGACATTCTACCTCCAAGCTACACCTCTAGACCGATTTTTTTATTCTTTATTCTTTCTTTCTTTGTTTATTTGTTTGTTTGTTTGTTTTGGTGGTACTGGGGTTCCTGGAAACCCTTCTACCTCTGGGCTACACTCCCAGAATTATTTTTATACTTTTTTAAAATTTGGAAACAGGGTCTCTTAAGCCAACATGACTGGCTTCAAACCTATGTGATCCTCCTGTCTCAGCCTCCCAAATGCTGGGATTACAAGCGTGCGCCACCACGCCTGGCTTAAATATTGTCTTTTTAATGGAAAGAAGTTCACACTTTGAAACCCTCTCATTAATTCACTCTAGAAATAATAGGAACCAGTCAATCATCGTGAGTGGGGAGTCGGGAGCGGGGAAGACCGTGTCGGCGCGCTATGCCATGAGGTACTTTGCCACCGTCAGCAAGTCGAGCAGCAGCGCTCACGTGGAGGACAAGGTCTTGGCGTGCAACCCCATCACCGAGGTGAGCCGGCGCAGGAGGGCTGGGCAGGCTGAGGGCAGGGGTGGGGTGTGGGCTGGCCCGTGTGTGTCGTCCTTCCTGCCTTTTATTTTATTTTATTTTATTTTATTTTGCGGTACTGGGATGGAACCTGGGGCACTCTACCTCTGAGCTACACCCCCAGCCCTATTTTTTATTCTTTATTTTGGAACAGGGTCTCACTGAGTTGCAAAGGGCCTCACTAAGTAGCCGAGGCTGGCCTCGAACTTGTCTCGGCCTCCCGAATGCTGGGATGACAAGCGTGCGCCACCACGCCCGGCTCCCAGTGTACAATATTGGATGTTACTAAATAGTTCTCCAGGAATTCGGAGGCCAAAATCCTTTACTGTCGTCGTTTCAAGAAATGTGTATATATATATTTTTTTTTTAAATTTGTTTTTTTTTATTGGTGCATTATATTCATACAACTTATTGGGGTAAAAAACTTGTGTGTATAAACATGTACTCATCGCTGATTTAACCCCTACCCAAATACCACCCCATTCCCTCCCCGTCCCTCCCTTCCTTGCTTGGCTTAGTGATTGACTTCGATATGTTTAAGTACATTGTGTGCTTTAGAGATTTTTCTCTTCCCCCTCCTTTCTCTTCCTTTAGGTTATCTTGTTTGCTCCTCTTTTCTCCCTAACTCTCACATATTAGGGAAAGCATCTGATTTCTTATTTTTTGTGACTGACTAATCTCACTTAGCATAATGTCCTCCAGTTCCATCCAAGGAAATGTGTATATTTTCTAGGCCGTGGGAAACGCCAAGACCACCCGCAATGACAACAGCAGCCGGTTTGGGAAATACACGGAAATCAGCTTCGACGAGAGGAACCAGATTATAGGCGCCAACATGAGGACTTACCTCCTGGAGAAATCCAGAGTTGTCTTTCAGGTAAGAACAAAGTATCATGTTTCCCCCTTTTCCCGACTTCTAAAATATTGTTTGCTCATCTACACTCGTCAGACAACCCATGTTGTTTCTTGACTTGGGGAATCGAGTTTTCTCATCTTTCATTTGCAGTTTGGATTTTTTCTTTTCTTTCCTTCCTACTTATTAAAAAAACAAAAATCGCCACTTTTTAATTTGAAAAAAAAAAAAAAAAAGAACAACCACTGAAAAAACCTTATGGTTTAAAAATGAAGTCTGGAGCTAGGCGGGGTGGCACACGCTTGTAATCCCAGGATTCGGGAGGCTGAGACAGGAGGATGGTGGTTAACGGCCAGCCTCAGCTACTTAGTGAGGCCCTTTGCAACTCAGCCAGACCCTGTTTCAAAATAAAGAATAAAAAATCGGGCTGGGGGGTATAGCTCGGAGGTAGAATGCCCCTGGGTTCCATCCCCAGTACTGAAAATAAATAAATAAATAAATAAATAAATAAATAAATAATAAAGTCTATCTTCCTAAAACACACTGTTGGGCATGGTGGCGCACGCTTGTAATCCCAGAATTTGGGAGGCTGAGTTGGGGAGGATTGTGGTTCATGGACAGCCTCAGCTACTTAGTGAGGCCCTCTGCAACTCAGTGAGATCTTGTTTAAAAATAAAGAATAAGCGGGCGTGGTGGCGCACGCTTGTAATCCCCGCGCTTGGGAGGCGGAGACAGGAGGATCGCGCAGGTTCGAAGCCAGCCGTGCTGGCGTAAGAGACCCTGTTTCAAAAATATAAAATAGGTCTGGGAGTGTAGCCCGGAGGAAGGAGGGCTTCCAGGAACCCCAGTACCACCAAAAAAAAAAAAAAAAAAAAAATAGGGCTGGGGGTGTAGCTCAGAGGTAGAATGCCCCTGGGTCCCATCCCCAATAACACACACACACACACACACACACACACACACACACACACACACAAACAAACCTAAACTAAAACAAAACAAAAACCCCAGCAACTGATGTATGTCCAGCTGTTAGCCTGGGTTTCTTATCTGGAAGGGGTGGGATTAGCTGTAACGAGGAGGAGGTGGACCAGAAGAGAGGCTTTCCTGCAGGTAAAACGGAGAAATCTCTCGTGGCCTCGACCCAGGAGAACAGCGGTGGAAGCTTAGTTCTGTGTCGGGGGAGTTTTTCAAAAGTCGCAGGTGGAATGAGTTACATCACTGCGATGTCATGGAATGTTTTCACGCAGCTCCCTCCAGGGTCACTATCTGAAGCCGGTCTCTGGCCGCCGTGAGCTGGGTGGGCACAGGAGGGCCTTCAGGAGCAGAGCTGTCCATCCGGAGGAGACCCTCGATAAAAACCTGGTGTTTTTAGGACCTTTTCTTTATTTTACAGTCGGAAAATGAACGAAACTACCACATCTTCTATCAGCTCTGCGCGTGTGCTCAGCAGGCTGAATTTAAACATCTGAAGCTGGGTATGTGATGACGGACGGTGTGTGGAGCGGTCGCTAGAGAGGATTAAGTTCTTACTTTTTTCTTTCTTTCTTCTTGGTACTGAAGACAGAACCCAGGGCATTCTAATTTTATTTTTTATTTAGAAACAGGGTCTCGCTAAGTTACTGAGGCTGGCCTCAAACCTGAGATTTCCTGTCTCAGCCTCCTGAGTACTGGGATGGTTCGCTACTATTTAAATATTAGGTGTACATGAGATCATTACCTTGACGGTATGATTTTTTGATAAGGTTATACATATTTCAGAATCCATCAAGTTGTACCTCTTAAATGCAGGCAATTTTTGGTACATTCAGTAAATATCAATGAAGCGCAATGAAAATATTAGCTGCAGGAACATAAAACAGGAGCTTCGGAGTCAGGCTCACGTTTCGGCTCTCGCCCCACCCTGAGCCACGAGGCCTTGAGAGTCCTTTGCTTTCCTGGGCCTCGGCTCCTGGGGCTGCAGAGTAGATTCTAAGGGAGTAACGGGGCGTATGTAGAGTGCTGGGCACCGCTCACTGAGCGTGACTTTCCCGGTGCGCCTCCATTTCTGGGTTATGGGGGCCACTAACCTTCTTTTGTTTCAGGGAGCGCAGAAGAATTCAACTACACAAGAATGGGAGGCAACACCGTCATCGAGGGTGTGGATGACAGGGCGGACATGGTGGAGACTCGGAAGACCTTCACACTCTTGGGTAAGTGAAAATATCCTACCAGGGGCTGGCTGCTTTCTCAGAAAGAGAAGAGAGAGCGAGAGCCGGGCGTGGCGGGGCACACTCGTGAGCCCAGTACTTGGGAGGCTGAGACAGGAGGATCGCAGGTGTGTGGCCAGCCTCAGCTACTTAGTGAGGCCCTTTGCAACTCAGTGGGACCTGGTTTCAAAATAAAGAATAAAAAATAGGGCTGGGGGTGTTCAGAGGTAGAATGCCCCTGGGTTCCATCCTCAGTACCACAATAAAAAAATTTTTTTTTAAAGAGGGAGAGGAGAGAGAGAGGAGAAAAACTAGAGGTTCCAGCATGCATGGGCTCTAAAGACCCCTAGCAAAGTCTAAGTTTAGGATGAGCCTCTCAGAGCATATTTGGAGACTAAGAGGTCAAGACTGCTTTTCCGGGAGAAGAGCTGGAAATCGCCTCCTCTCCTCTCATGCTCTGGCTTGCTGCTAAAGACACACGTTGTAAACCCTTTGGTTTCTCCTTCGCTCTTCTGAGCTGACTACAACGAAAATCGGTGAAGCTTCAGTCCAGAAGCTTCAGTCCAGAAGAGTATGGTTGAGCCCCACAGATCCTTTTAGGCATCTTCATGAGGATAATAAACCCGTGGCACTCAACTGGCGCTCGCTGCGGTGTTAGGTGCTGCCTTAAGCACCTTGTCACCTGCTTAAGCTCATTCTAACAACCCCAAGGATAAGCGCCGGCGTTTCTCCCATTTTACAACAGGAAAACTAAGGCATAAAGAATAAAAAAACAGGGCGGAGGTGTAGCTCAAAGGTAGAATGCCCCTGGGTTTCATCCTCAGTACTGCAAAATAAATAAGTAAATAAATAAAGATGGCAGCTGATGATTTCTCCCTCCTCCCGTTGCCTGTGTGCACCTCACAGTTCAGTCCCGGATTATTTGATATCATGGATTTGGTCCAACTTTTTCACGCCCACACAGGTCAGTTATTACCCCTGGGCATCGATTTTCCCATCTGCAAGGAGAAGGAATGAAATATTTAGTTGCCCCTATTACCTGTGGCTGTTCTGCACATTTCTGGGGCTTACTACGACAGTTCCTGTGCTCTTCCGTGGTGGCCGGGCTCCGCGGGGCCCGCGGTGCTTAGGGACCATCTCATGATGGTGGCATCTGTGACTCCTCCTGTGAGCCGGCACGTAGACCTGCGGGCTGCATGGGCGTCTCTCCCCAGTGACCTTGCCACTGGACCTCACCGCATGCTGGGACAGGCGTCTTCCACTGAGACCAGCTTCCTCCAGAGCCATTTGTAAGAAGTTCAGTGGACTCTGTGAGGCTCCAGAGGAACCAGCCTCAAAAGCCAACACGGCAGCACCACGCGGGGTCCATTTAGAAGGTCAAAAGCGAGTCACGGGGCCAGACTCTCGGGGAACCGCACCGTGCGGTGTGCACTGGGGGCTGGTGCGCGGCTGTTGGACTATTAGAGGACCGCAGGACTGTCAGAGATGTTGTGAGGAGTAAGAGCCATGTCTAAAAATGGTTTATGAACCATGGCAGGCGGGAGAGATTAGTATACATTTAATGAAAGCCATTAGTAAAATATGCCCCAAGGCCCAGGGCAGCATACTGGCCAGTTTTATAAGTTTAACATGGTTGTTTTATTTTTGTGTGTATATGTGATACTGGGGATTGAATCCAGGGGCATCCCACCTCCGAGCTATACCCCAGCCCTATTTTATTATTTATTTACTTATTTATTTTGCAGTACTGGGGATGAAACTCAGGGGCATCCTACCCCCGAGCTATGCCCCCACCCCTATTTTATTTTTTATTTCATTTCATTTTATTTAGTTATTTATTTTTTGGTACAGGGGATAAAACCCAGGCACATCCTACCTCCAAACTACACCCCAGCCCTATTTTATTTTTTATTTTTACTTTTTACTTTTTTTTTTTTTGGTACTAAGGGATGGAATCCAGGGACATTCTACCTCCAAGCTACGCTCCCAGCCCTATTTTTAATTCTTTATTTTGAAATAGGGTCTCACTGAGTTGCAAAGGGCCTCACTAAGTAGCTGAGGCTGGCTACAAACCACAATCCCCCTGTCTGAGCTTCCCAAATGCTGGGATTACAAGCATTTGCCACTATGCCCAGCTTATTTTTTATTTTGCAGTACTAGGGATGGAACCCAGGGCATTCTACCTACGAGCTACACCCCCAGCCCTATTTTTTATTCAATAGTTTGAAACAGGGTCTCCCTGAGTTGCAGAGAGCCTTGCTAAGTAGCTGAGGCTGGCTGAGAACCATGATCCTCTTGTCCCAGCCTCCTGAATGCTGGGATCACAAGCGTGCACCACCTCGCTCAGCTTTATCTTTTTATTTTGAAGCGGATATTTGCTCTTTTTCTGAAGCTAGCCTCGAACCTGCAATCCTCCTGTCTCAGCCTTCCAAGTGCTGAGATTATAGGTGTGTACCGCCAACACCACGTTTACTTTTATTCAAACACACCCCGCTCCTTTTGTCTGAGCACCACCCGTGGCTGTGTTGATGAACCACAGTCTGCGAAGCCTCAGAAGAAAACGCTGGCTGACCTGGTCCGCGGTGGTGAATGCGCGTGGCTGACGCGTTCCTTAGAGTTTTCTTGCAGTATAAGAAGAGGTCTGTGGAGGTCACAGAGCCATCTCACCTACGTCTCCGCATGTCTTGGCCTGGAAGTCCCTGATGACCCCACGCCAGGCAAAGGAGACGCCTCAGGGCTTCAGAGGACCTCCCTGTCACTTTGGGATCGCCATCTGCAGAGAACTCCCACTACTGGCGGCCTCGGACCACGTATTGAGTTCATGATCGCTAAGCTGTGCCGTCCAGCACGGCAGCCACGGTGACTGTTCACAGCCGATTTTAAACAATATGGGAAAAAACTGAAAATCAGTTCCTCGGTTGTACTAAGCATGGGGGTAGCCCCAGCCAGCGCGCTCGCCGCTCCCAGAGCGCACACTTCCTCAGCTTGCTCCTCCCTCTCTCTGCGCCCTTTGGCTTGCCTCTCGCTTGTTTCTTAGAGCGTCTCCAGGGCAGACTGGCTGGCTTGAATCGCGTGCAGTCACATAGCACACGCAAGCGCGTCATCTTCCGTGGAACGTGCTGTTCTTCCCTGGGTGCTGTTTGTTATGGAGACACTGTAGAGAAATGGGCCGCCCAGCAGCAGGGCCACGGCCACACACCCAGATCCCCTGCCCTGCCTGCCCGGCTAGTGAGCCTCGGGGTCTGCTCAGACGCACCAGGAGCCCCACCTCTGCGGGCCTCCGCACGTTCTGCAAAGGGCACTGGCATCAACCTGCTTGGAGAAGACATTCTGAGTGTGACCTTGGGCCAGTCCCTGACCTTCCCGTGCCCTGGCTTCCGCCCCTTGTAACGTGGGAGCCTGAGGTCCTGGGGTCCCTTGTGTGGTTGTTGTGAGCACGGGGTTTAGGGGGAGATGGCGCGGGGTGGTCCGATGTCTACCCTCACATTTCGCTTCTGAGTTATTACACTCTTTTTTTTTTTTGCACTGGGAATGGAACCCAGGGGCATCTCATTTGATCTCTGGGCTATACCCCCAGCCTTATTTTTATTCTTTATTTTGAAACAGGGTCTCACTGAGTTGCAGGGGGCCTCACTAAGTAGCTGAGGCTGTCTGCGACCCATGATCCTCCGGTCTCAGCCTCCCAAAGGCTGGGATTACAAGCGTGCGCCACCACGCCCAGCTTTACACTTCCCCAAAGGCGCAGAGTCGCTTCGGTTACAGGTCCGGGGAGCTGGCAGGTGCCTGTGCCAGAAGGTCTCCAGCCTCCGCCTTTTTTTGTTGCTTCTCTTTGCTCCTTGCTTGTTATTTGGCGATGACCCGGGCGTTTGCCGACACGCCTGTCCTTCACATGGGGAGTTCACGCCAGTCAGAGGACGGCAAAGACTAGAACTGGAGCTGTCTTCCATATTTATTTTAGAATCTTTCAAAACTCTGGTTATATTTAATCTTGGAGGTAGAGAAGACTCAGTAGCTTTGGAGATTATGTAAGCATCTCACCCTGCTGGTGAGATTTTTCAGGCTCCCTCCGGGGGGGGAGAAGTGTGGGTGGTGACAGCTTTTCCCCAGCATTCAGCCTCACGTTTCCCTGGAGGGAGCCGGGGGAGGACCCGGCCTCTATTCAGTTTGCACTCTAGTGGGTTCAGGGGACCCGGATAGCAGCACAGGCAGGCCTCGGGTCTCTCCAAGACTGGAACTCACCACAGCGAGGCCCTGCCCCAGCAAAGCCCTGCTCAGGGCTGGCAGCTCCTCCCTGGTGATTTCCAGGCCAGGTGCCAATCCTCCTAGCAGCTGGCTTAGTTTATTTTCAGCTCCAGGAAATGTGCTGATCCTGGCATGATGACTGAATATGTTATATATTCATAACTGAAATTCCACCTACAGCAGCAAGGTCATCAGAGGGCTCGGGAAGGAGGGACCAACACACAGAACGGAGTCTGGGGCCCTGGACAGCGGCAGGTCTGCTCTCTGCTCCCTCCGGTTCAGACCCAGAGGTGTCCTGGGGCCTAAAGGAACACAGGAGAAGTCAGCGCCAGGCCTCGTGTAGGGGCCTGTCACTGGGCCACACAGCCAGGCAGGGGGGACTTGCAGGGAAGCCAGGGAGACCTCTGTTTTTTGTTTCCAGTACTGGGAATTGAACCCAGGGACATTCTACCACTGAGCTACAACCCCAGACCTTTCTTCATCTCTTCCTCTTCCTCGTCCTCCTCCTCCTCGTCGTCGTCCTCCTCCTCCTCCTCCTCCTCCTCCTTCTCCCTCTTCTTCTTGAAACAGCATCTCTCTAAGTTGCTGAGGCTTTTGCTTAACTTGCCAAGGCTGGCCTCGAACCTGCGATCCTCCTGTTTCAGCCTCCCGAGTACTGGGATTACAGGTTGCCACCATGCCTGGCTCGAAAGACCTGCTCAGACTTCTCCTTGCTTCTGCCCTTCTGATCGTCTTCCAGGCTTCATTATTCAAACCCCAGCCAGGAGACGTGAGAGCCTGTTACCTGGATCCATAAGATCAGTCTCCCTGGGCTGAGAGCAGAGGGTCCAGAGGGGCAAACGCAATCCCTGAGGGGTTCTGGGGATTCTTGGTCAAAAGGAGAAAAGAAAAACCTTCAAAAAAGGAGAAAAGAAAAACCTTCAAAATAAAGCATAGTGAAAGCGGAGCATGGGGGTGCACACTTGCAATCCCAGAATTTGGGAGGCTGACACAGAAGGATTGTGGTTCGTGTCCATCTTTGGCTACTTAGTGAAGCCCTGTGCAACTCAGTGAGACCCTATTTCAAAAGAATAAAAAATAGGGCTGAGGGTGTAGCTTGGAGGTAAAATGCCCCTGGGTTCCATCCCCAGTACTGCAAATAAATAAATAGTAAAAAATAGGGCTGGGGGTGTGGCTTAGAGGTAGAATGCCCCTGGCTTCCGTTCCCTGTACCTCCCCCCCCACCACCACACACACACAAAGCGTAGAAAGTAAGCGGAAGCTGAGTTCCCTAGGAACCTGACATAAAAAGGCTCCCCGGATATTCGTCCTGTGTTGAACTCCCCGGCAGCTACAGCAGAGGGGAACCCAGCGGGCTGTGCGTGATGCCTCTTGGCACCAGCGGTACCAGAGTATCTCGAAAGAATCTTATGAGGAAGAAAAAAAATGCAGCGTTCCTAACTCGGGGCGATGTTTGTTTGCAGGTTTCCAGGAGGCTTTTCAGATGGATGTGTTTGGGATCCTGGCCGCCATCCTGCACCTGGGCAACGTGCAGATCGCCGCAGTGGGCAGCGAGAGGTCCTCAGTTAGCGTAAGGCTCCCCGGAGCATCCCTGCCTGGGCCCGGGGTCGGCAGCCCCAGCTCGGTTGGCCTTCCTTGGTATCCTAGCACCAGGCCCGGCTGGAGCGGCTGGGCAGACTGGTTTAACAGGAACAAGGAAGAGAGGATTCCTGAGTTTCCTTCAAAGAGTAAAGCTTCCTTCCCTGGTAACGAGGCAGGGGGAGGGGCTCTCTGTTGTTTCTGTTTGGTTTTATGGTTTTCTTTTTTCCCAACATATATTTATGGAATGCCGACTGGGTTCCAGGGGCTGGAACAAGCAAGCTTTGAACCAAACAAGAAGCCTGCCATAGAGTTTGTGATCTGAGGAGGCAGGCAGGAGACACAGTAAACAAGCACAATTTTTGGGGGGGCTGGGGGTATCTGCTACAAAGGGAAATATAGCAGAGTTGGGGTGCAGAGAGATGGCGCCTGCTGTGCAGGGCAGGCTGGGAACGTCTTTCTGATGAGGCGGCAGTGGGCACACGCCCAGTGTAGATAAGGGTGTAAATCATGCCGGACCTGGGGGAGGACTGACCAAGTAGAGGGACCAGCGGGTGTGAAGACCCGGGGGTAGAAGAGGTCGCCTGAGAAAGAGCTGGAGAGTCAGCGTCTCCAGAGAGGGGTGAGGGTGAAGGGTGATGGAGGAGAACGGAAAGGAAAGCGTGTGTTGCAGACTACGTGCTGACCTACGACACTTAGTAGTTTTCAGCAAAAGGGACACCGTCTCCTCCTGACACCTGCTCCGAATCCAACCTCAGCAGCGCCAGCTTCCCCTTGGGGATTATATTCCCATGCCAATTTCATGATACATATTCCTTCCTTCCTTCCTTCCCTTCTTCCTTTTTCTCTTTCTTTTTACTACTACTACTACTACTATTATTATTATTATTATTATTATTATTAATTTATTTTTTTTTTTAGTGGTGCTGGGGTTCCTAGAAGCCCTTCTACCTCTGGGCTACACTCCCAGACCTGGTTTTTTTTATATATATTTTTAAATTTGGAAACAGGGTCTCTTAAGCCAGCGTGGCTGGCTTCAAACCAGCGTGATCCTCCTGTCTCTGCTTCCCAAATGCGGGGATTCCAAGCGTGCGCACCACGCCCGGCGCTTTCTTTTTATTGATGCACTGTAGTCAGACGTCTTAGTGGAGGACAAGGTGGTTGTGATAGATTTTTCTATTGACTAGACACAAGAGTAATGTAGCTTGTGTCTCTTCTGCAACAAATAAGCGCAGCGATGCTGAGGGATGCCTGTGTTAGATTAGTCTCACCAATATCCATATAAAAAAAGGAAACAAGCCGGGCGTGGTGGCACACACTTGTCATCCCAGTATCTGGGAGGCTGAGACAGGAGGATCGCGGTTCACGGACAGCCTCAGCTACTGAGTGAGGCCCTCCGCAACTCAGTGAGACCGTGTTTAAAATAAAGAATAAAAGCCGGGCGTGGTGGCGCACCCTTGTAATCCCCGCGCTTGGGAGGCAGAGACAGGAGGATCGCGCAGGTTCGAAGCCAGCCGCGCGCGCTGGCTTAGGAGACCCTGTTTCTAAATAAAAATATAAAAATAGGTCTGGGAGTGTAGCCCAGAGGTAGAGGGGCTTCCAGGAACCCCAGTACCACCAAAAATAAAATAAAATAAAATAAAGAATAAAGCCGGGCGTGGTGTCGCACGCTTGTGATCCCTGCACTTGGGAGGCAGAGACAGGAAGATCGCGCAGGTTTGAAGCCAGCCGCGCTGGCTTAAGAGACCCTGTTTCCACATAAAAAAGTATAAAAATAGGTCTGGGAGTGTAGCCAGATGTAGAAGGGCTTCCAGGAACCCCAGTACCACCAAGAATAAAATAAAACAAAATAAAAAATAAAAAATAGGGCTGAGGGTGTAGCTTGGAGGTAGAATGCCCTTGGGTTCCATTCCCAGTGTCGGAAAATAAGAAGAAAGTAAAGAAAGAAAGAAAGAAAGAAAGAAAGAAAGAAAGAAAGAAAGAAAGAAAGAAGAAAGAAGAAAGAAAGAAAGAAAGGAAGGAAGGGAAAGAAAACAAGCTGGATATTGTGACACACGCCTGTAATCCCAGTTCTTGGGAGGCTGAGGCAGGAGGATCGCAGGTTTGCAGCCAGCCTAGGCTACTTACTTAGTCCCTCCACAACAATTAGCAAGACCTGTGTCAAAATTTAAAAAAAGAAATAAATAGGGCGGAGGTGTGGCTCAGAGGTGGAATGGCCCTGGCTTAATCCTCAGTACCACAAAAAGAAAAAGGGGCGGCAGAAATGTAGTAACAAACAAACATTTCTGTGAAATGCAAATCACCATACCTTTAAAGCTCTGTATTAACACCGTCTGGCCTAGTCAACTCAGCTGCCTTAATCATACATACCGGGTGACGTAAACAACAGAAATCTGCTCTCTCAAGCCGGCGTGGTGGGCTACAGTGTACCAATAAAAATAATATAAAAAAGTAAGCCAGGCGTGGTGGCGCACACTTGTAATCCCAGCATTTGGGAGGCTGAGACCGGAGGATCGCAGGTTCTCGGCCAGCTTCAGCTACTTAGTAAGGCCCTCTGCAACTTAGTGAGACCCTGTTTCAAAATAAAGAATAAAAAAAAAAAAATAGGGCTGGAGGTTCAACTCAGAGGTGGAATGCCCTGGGTTCAATTCTTCGTACCAAAAAACCCCACAAAAAACAAAAAACACAGTCACGTGATTTTCCCAGTTGCCTGAGCTGGCACCTGCCTTGGAAGTCCCCTGCTGTAACGGACAATGGTATCCAGTTATCACACCCCTGGCCAAAAGGCGCGACCAAGACCTTGCAGCCCACACGGCTAAAGGCAACTGGAGCCTCTCCCATCCCTATCTGTAGGCCCCTAAACACAGTCACTGGAGGGTGTTCTTTTTTTCTTTTGTCTTTTGTGGTACTGTGAACCCAGGGGCATTCTACCTCCGAGCTCCACCCCCAGCCCTATTTTTTAATCTTTATTTTGAAACAGGGTCTCACTGAGTTGCAAAGGGCCTAAGTAGTAGCTGAGGCTGTCCATGAACCGTGATCCTCCTACCTCAGCCTCCCAAATTCTGGGATTCCAAGCGTGCACCACCACGCCCAGTGGTCACCGGAGGGTATTCTGCGAGTGGGCAGCTCTCGTGCCGGTGCCTGGGAGAGAAGTAAGATTCACTTCCCAACCCAGGCAAAGTTCCCACCAAACCCTCCTGTCTGCTGAGGAGATGGCTCAGTCCAGGGAACCCCACGGGCTTTGTCCCGCCTGGGCAAACCCCTGACCCCGTGAGGTGGCCAGCGTGAACACGCACCCTACCGGGTAGTCCGGGCTGGATGCAGGGGTGGAGAGAGGGGCAGACTGTGTCCACTTGCACACGAGCAGGTGGAGGCTTCTGAACCTTATTGCTACGACATGCTTTGGCTTGGTGCGGCCAGGTGGACACAGCCCAAGTCCGCACAGCGGCGCCTGCCCAGGGCCGCTGTGGCTCCGTGGCACCGCACCCTCCTGGTCTTCCCCAGGCCTGAACCTCCTCCTGCCAGCTCCTCCTCAGCTGTCGCACAGACCCCCGGGAGGGCCAGGGGCCTTGGCTGTGGGCTGGGGCTGCAGCTGGTGGCCGGTGGCGCTCACAGGGTTTGTGCTTGCTTTTGAAGGATGACGACCGCCACCTGAGGGTATTCTGTGAGCTCCTGGGCCTGGACAGGAGCCGGGTCGCCCAGGGGCTGTGCAATCGCAGGATCGTGACAACGTCTGAGACGGTGGTAAAGCCCATGACCCGGCCCCAGGCCCTCAACGCCAGGGACGCGCTGGCCAAAAAGATCTATGCGCACCTCTTCGACTTCATTGTGGACAGAATTAACCAAGCGTTGCAGTTTACGGGCAAGCAACACACTTTTATTGGTGTTCTGGACATTTATGGGTAAGGTTCTCTTCTGTGAGCCTGTCTTTTCTCATGTAGATGTCAAGTTGCCTGCTATTTTTTCCCCCGGCCATTTCCTTCAGTTTTGCATTTTGCACGGTTTTAGTAAAGACAGTATTCTCCATTGTGTGTGTATAGGCGCTCATACAGCCTCCTGGCTACGGCACCTTTTATTTAGAATGCATAAATAACGTTGAACTCGTAATTCCGACATCAAGGGCCTGCCACACCCAGGCTCACTGGTTCCCACGTCTCTCACGTAAACCTCCCCCAACCTGATAACTAACCCCATTTTAAAGAGGCAACAAGCCGGGCGTGGTGGCGCAAGCTTATAACCCAGCATTCGGGAGGCCGAGACAGGAGGATCGCAGGTCCGTGGCCAGCCTTAGCTACGTAGTGAGGCCCTCTGCAACTGAGTGAAACCCTGTTTCAAAATAAAGAATAAAAAAATAGGGCTGGGGGAGTAGCTTGGAGGTAGAATGCCCCTGGGTTCCATCCCCAGTACTGCAAATAATAATAATAATAATAATAATAATAATAATAATAATAATGCAACAAGCAAGCCTTGGAAAGGTTCAATGCCTGTTCACAGCAGCTGCACTGGGGAGGAAACACTCCCTCTGTTCCCCACAGCTCTCTCTTTCCATTTTACAGAAAAAGTGATGGTCACACCTGCCTGGCTCCTGCCCTACACTCCAGATACACCTAAATTCTGTCCTTTTCTCCTACACAGGCCTAAACCCTCTTTGCGCCTTCTACCTCTGGGCTGCACCTCCAGACCTATTTTATATTTTATTTGGAAACAGAGTCTCCCTAAGCTGCTGAGGCTGGCTTCAAACCTGCAATCCTCCTGTCTCAGCCTCCCAAGTCCTGGGATCGCAAGCGTGCGCCACCACGCCCGGCCTTTGCCAGTCTTGGATACTAAATTATCACACTTGCTTCAGCTCTTACTGAACCCAAAGACCTAACTCCTCATCTCACCCTGGAGTCTGTTCTTCTCTCTGGCCGTCCTGCGTTTCTGAGTCCCAGGTGGATCTGCTGGGTGCCGGCAGCTCGAGGGGCTGATCAGCCCCAGGCTGCTGTTTCTTGGGCTCCCGTGGCAGGTGCCTTCAGGCCCTTGACCTTTCACCCCACTCTTCCATGAGAGATGATGTCATAGGGAGTTACTATTTAATTTAGATTCTAAGTTAACAACTATGGCTCCCAATTAATAGTATATGTCAATAGTTATAAAATACTAAAACCTCGCTGGGATAGTCCAGCAAAGTATTTACCTTGTATTGTTCCAAAAAAGAATTTGAGTAGCTAGTAAAAAAATGTAAGGAAGCTTTAAAAAAGAGTGATTTTTTAAAAAATTACTTTTATCATGGTAGAAATATGTGACTCTTATGTCATTCCCTGTTCTTTTCTGTGTCTTGAAACTGTTTTTAAAAATAGCAGCTTCTTTACTGTAAGAATATATTATTTCAAGCAGGGCGTGGTGACACATGCTTGTAATTCCAGCATTTGGGAGGCTGAGACTGGAGGATCACGTGTGCAGCCAGCCCCAGCTACTTAGTGAGGCCCTCTGCAACTCAGTGAGACCCTGTTTCAAAATAAAGAATAAAAAATAGGGCTGGGGGTGTTGCTCAGAGGTAGATGGAACCCCTGGGTTCCATCCGAGTACAGCAAAAAAAAAAAAGAATATATTATTTTATCTTTTCATCCAATAAATAAATATTTGCCAATTACTGTGTTGGAGATGACTGGTGAACAAGATAGACTCGTGATCCCTGTCCCCAGGGGACTTGAGTTTTTATTGGGGGGATGGTCAGGTGACCTGCAGAGAGAGCCAGGTGTGGGTGTTGGAGGTGAGAAGGGGTGGGGACAGACAAGGGACAGTGAGTTGAAGCAGGCTGGACTCAGGTCCACCACTGTCATAAGGAAGTTGGATTTTTCAGCAAAGTGGACAAACCTGAGACAATCACATTTATAAATTCACAAGAGCCAGTGTGGTGGTGCACGCTTGTCATCCCAGCATTTGGGAGGCTGAGACAGGAGGATCACAGTTCATGGACAGCCTCAGCTACTACTTAGGCCCTTGCAACTCAGTGAGACCCTGTTTCAAAATAAAGAATAAAAATAGGGCTGGGGGTAAAGCTCGGAGGTAGAATGCCCCTGGGTTCCGTCCCTAGTAACACACACACACACACACACACACACACACACACACACACACACACACACACGGAAAGAAATGAAGTCTCTAGCCAGGTATGGTGGTACGTGCCTGTAATCCCTGTACTTGGGAGGCCGAGACAGGAAGATTGCAGGTTCAAGGACAGCCTCAGCTACTTAGTGAAGCCCTGTTTCAAAATAAAAAGGACTAGGGGTGTATCTCAAAAGTAGAATTTATTACTGGATTCTGTCCCCAGTAATAAAAAATAAAGGAAGCGGTTGGATGCAGGAGAGCTGGGGTCAAATTGCCTCTCTGGCTCCACCTGCTGGCGGCGCGCTTACCATTCACCTCCTCAGACCCTAGTGAGAGGAGGGTCCTCTTCATCCTCCATCAGGTGCAGTTAGGCCGAGGGGGCGACAACTAAGAGCGCTGCGGCCCCTTCCTGCGGGGCGTGCGCCTAGCTGGGTGATGGGGGGGGGCAGTGTCTTGCTTGTCTGACACCGTGTTTCATAGACGGGACGAGTGACCTCAAAAGTCCAGATTTCTGACTTAAGAGTCGTAGCTGAGGCTGGCTGCGAACCCAGATCCTCCTGGCTCGGTCTCCCTCCTGAATGCTGGGATCAGGTGTTGATCCATGGCCATGGCCGGCAGGAGCTGAGCAGCCGCTGCCCCTGGGACGGTCATGTTCCCTGTGGCCCCGAGGGCTCACTGTTGTGTGACACTCAGCCTACTTTTCTTATTTTATTTTATTGTTTGCAGTACTGAGGATGGAACCCAGGGACATTCAACCTCTGAGCTGCACCTCCACCCCTAATTTTTATTCTTTCTTTCTTTCTTTTATTTTTTTATTTTGCAGTGCTGGGGGGGGGAACTCAGGGGCATTCTACCTCTGAGCTACACCCCCAGCCCTATTTTTCATTCTTTATTTTGAAACAGGGTCTCACTGAGTTGCAAAGGGCCTCACTAAGTAGCTGAGGCTGTCCTCATCATATTGACAATAGCATAAATTCACACAGTCCTCAGTGCCCGCACCCCCATTTCCTCCCTCCCAATGCCGAGTGTCCAGGTTAACGATGTTGTATTGGCCAGGCATGGTGGCACATGCTTGTAATCCTAGCATTCGGGAGGCCGAGACAGGAGGACTATGTGTTTACATGTGAATACAACATTTCACATGGTAGGATTTCTTCCTCCCCTCCCTTCATTTCTGCCTGGCTGCGGGTTGCTCCAGGCTCTGGAGTTTGCAACTCCGTGACAACCACACAGCCAGCTCTTGCCAGCCTGGAAGTGCAGGCGGGGCCTTGTGTGTCTTGCACCTGATAGGGTTTGAAGTGGCCTCACCCTTTTTTTGCTTTTCTCAGGAACTGGGAAAGCCAACGTTGGGCAGGAAATTTGTGCTGCCTGTGTCTCCCCTCCCTGGGCAAGGAGCGGGGTACAGGAAACCAAGCAGCGTCCTCCCTGCAAGCCAGGCAGTGAGCTCTGATGTTGCTGCAACTTCTCAGACAAGTTGCTTAATCTCCAGCGTCACTTCCTAGTTTGTTTGTTTATTCATTTGTTTATTAATTTACTTATTTATGTGGTTCTAGGGAGGGAACCCAGGGGCATTCTACCTCTGAGCTACACCCCCAGCCCTAAAGGGAATAAAACATTTAAAAAGAATAATAAAGAATAAAGAATTTTTTATTTATTTTGAGTTGCAAAGGGTTTCTCACTAAGTAGCTGAGGCTGGCTGCGAACCCAGATCCTCCTGGCTCAGCCTCCCTCTTGAATTCTGGGATTACGAGCGTGGGCCACCATGCCTGGCCACTTCCTTGTTTATAAAGTAAAAATAAGTAAGAATAATGGTGCTGGTACCAGTGTGCTATGCAGTGCGCGATGCTCATGTAGTGGCGTGCCCATTTAATGCTGGGTTTGGAGGATATATTTTGTACATAATTGGTTTCCTTTTAGGAGACAATGAGGGAAAAGGTAATTTATAAACTTCCAGGATAAACTGGAAGAAAAAAAAAAAACCCTGGAAACCTAGAGGCATATTTAAAACTTTCAGAAAGCACAGCAAATTTTAAACTGTGAAATATGTAAAAAAAAAAAAATATCCCTGGGTTTAACCCCAGCACAACACACACACACACACACACACACACACACACACACACACACACACACACACACCTTACCTGTAATGTATATATCTTTGTTTTGTTTTTAATTTTATCTCTGTTTAAACTGTATTTCAGTTTCGAAACCTTTGATGTGAACAGCTTTGAACAATTCTGCATCAATTACGCTAATGAAAAGCTGCAACAACAGTTTAACTTGGTAGGTGCCTTTTCCGCCTTCTTTGAACTCGTGCCCAGCTGTGTGCGGGAGTATCGGGTGCCCGGCTAATCCTACTTCGTCCTTTTTCAAATTTCCTGACTGCTAAAGGAGCCCCAGGCCGAGTTTCTATGCCACCTCGTGGCTTTCCCTTGAAACTGCACCTTCCCATCTCCCATCCTGTTTCTGAGCCACCTGCTAAATTGTGAGCTTCCATGGTATCTGTCATTCTTGGATACAGACCTCTGTGCAGCCAGACTAAACTGTACAGCCAGTGTTCTGGAGGCTTCCCTTTCTTGCGGGCCTCTGCACCTCTGCACCTGCTGCTCTCCCGCCCAACACACCTGCTCCATCCTTTCCCCAAAGAGAACTCCTAATAGTCTTTTGAGCTTCAGCTCCTCTGACGGCCTTCTCTGCTGCCTGCCCACCTCTCTGAGGTTAGAAGACCTTCTCAAGTGCTTGCTCCTATCACAGAGAAGTGCCATTGTTTAGATGCATGTCTCCAGATAGATCTGGTCACCTGAAGAGGCCAGGTCTCCTGTCTCTGTCTCTACCTCAGTGTGCCAGTACTATCCAAAGATGGCTGATGGAATATGGGGATAAACTTCTTCATCCAGAGCAGTCATAGGTGGTACCCTCCTAGACACAACAGCAAGCACGCAGACAAGTCATGGGGGGTTCCTCCTAGTCACAACAGCAAGCACGCAGACAAGTCATGGGGGGTTCCTCCTAGTCACAACAGCAAGCACGCAGACAAGTCATGGGGGGTTCCTCCTAGTTACAATATCAAACACGCAGACAAACCTGGGCGTGCTGACGCATGTTTACAATCCCAGCATTTGGGAAACTGAGACAGGAGGATCACAGTTTGAAGACTGGACAGCCCCAGCTACTTAGTGAGGCCCTTTATAACTCTTCCAAAATCAAGAATCAAAAATAAGGTTGGGGGTATAGCTCGGAGGTAGAATGCCCCTGGGTTCCATCCCCCAGTACCACAAAAAACCCCACAAATTATAGATGGTACCCTCCTAGTTACAATATTAAATATGAAGACAAGAGGTGGATTCCAGTCTCTTTTTCTAGTGGAAAAAATGCATTTATTTAAAAAATGTAGTTGAGTGGTGAATGTATACTCAGATACTGAGCTGAGTGCTGAGTTATAAAGATAAATAAGACACTTAAACACTTTTGACCACATGCGCTATTTTGGCATTTTTGTTATTGCTCTGTGTATTAAGTACAATTTTAACCTCTTAAATGTGTTCTCTGAATGCAGAAACTATTGGATTATCTCTCTCTCTCTTTCTTTCTTTCTTTCTCTCTTTCTTTTTGGTGGTACTGGGGTTCCTGGAAGTCCTTCTACCTCCGGGCTACACTCCCAGAACTATTTTATATTTATATTTGGAAACAGGGTCTCTTACGCCAGCGCGGCTGGCTTCGAACCTGCGCGATCCTCCCGTCTCCGCCTCCCAAGCGCGGGGATGACAAGCGTGCGCCACCACGCCCGGCAATGAAACTATTTTTAATGGCAGATTTCTTCCTTTTATGTTTGTCTATGTTTTCAAAAAGGCCCATGGAAAGTTAAAACATTTGACTAACCTATATTGTCTCTTTAGATTCCACCCTGAACCTGGATACATTTTTATGGAAATAATTTCCTTTTTTGTGGTACCAGAGATTGAATTTAGGGGCATTCTACCTCTGAGCTATACCCCAACCCTTTTTATTTTTTGTTTTTGAAACATGGTGTCACTGGGTTGCATGTTATTGAGGCTGTCCTTGAACCCGTGACCCTCCTGTCTCAGCCTCCTCCCGAGTACTGGGATCACAGGCATGTGCCTGTGATCTGGCTCCATGGAAAGAGCTGGGTCCTCTGAGAAGCCTCTTGATACCCTCCTGGCCCAGAGCAAGTAGCAAACCAAAATCTGTGAGCCATGAGCATCTCACGCTGGCCAGGCTGCCAGCATCCTCTGGGGGCGCAGGCTGGCCCAATGGCGCCCACCTGGCCTGGGAGAAAGGATGGCATTACAGCCACGTCAGGAGCCCAGGTGGTGATGGGGAAAAGGGGCTGCCTGTACCGTAGGCTCTTCTTGTCGAAGCGCATACGTTACACATCTACCAATTAGCTCAATGCTGCTGCAAATGTGAACGCCCTGCATTTTGGAGGCGCACCTTGACATTCTATTGTACTCTCCATGTTCACTGTTGGACGTCCAGCATGTCTTTAAGCTTGAGCAAGAAGAGTATATGAAAGAAGATATCCCCTGGACTCTGATTGATTTTTATGACAACCAACCGGTTATTGACCTGATTGAAGCAAAGATGGGCATTTTGGAATTACTGGATGAAGAGTGCTTGGTAACTTTATAAAGTCATTGTGGGGTTTTCCAAGTGTGTGTGTGTGTGTGTGTGTGTGTGTGTGTGTGTGTGTGGTACTGGAGGCAGAGTCCAGGGGCCTTTTACCTCCGAGCTACACTCCCAGACCTATTTTTATACTTTATTTTGAAACAGGGTCTCACTAAGTTGCTGAGAGCCTCACTAAGTAGCTGAGGCTGGCTTCGAACCTGCGCGATCCTCCCGTCTCAGCATCCCAAGCACTGGGATGACAAGCGTGCGCCACCAGGCCCACCTTTTTCAATTTTTGAGTCATAACAGAGTAACATATTACAACGTGGTGTTTTTGTGGCAGTATTCATAAAGTCCTAACATCTTAGCCAATTGGTTGAACGTTAATTCTGAGACAGTGATACCAAGCAGGCGCCCCAGAGGCCAGGGGACCTCCCCACCTGGCCTCAGCCTGTGCGTACCACCAACTGGGGGACATGCCCTACATCTTGGGTGACATCCAGCAAGGGGCAGCCTCTGAAGCTGTCTGCAGTGTACAGTGTGCCTGCTGTAGGCAGGAAACAGCCAGCAACTCTATTCCAGTTGCTGATGACTAGCAAGAACTGAGTTTTCTTGCTGGGCGCGGTGGCGCACACTTGTAATCCCAGCATCTGGGAGGCTGAGACGGGAGGATCGTGGTTCACAGACAGCCTCGGCTACTTAGTGAGGCCCTCTGCAACTCAGTGAGACCCGGTTTCAAAATAAAGAATAAAAAATAGGGCTGGAGGTGTGACTTGGAGGTAGGATGCCCCTGGGTTACACACACACACACACACACACACACACACACACACACACACACGCACACACACAGATTACGGTTGAGGGGCGATGAATGCTTGGAGTTGACTTTCAGAAAGGGCAGGGGGCTTCCCATGCTGGTTGCCCCTCGGAGGCCCCGGGCCTTCTCCGTGCCTCAGTTTACCCCTGCTCACCTTTCGTCTCTAGTTTCTTCACTTGCTATTTGCTCTGTTTTTCTCTTTCAGTTACCGCATGGAACTGATGAAAATTGGCTTCAGAAGCTGTATAATAATTTTGCCAACAAGAACCCTTTATTTGAAAAACCGAGGATGTCAAACACATCCTTTGTCATCCAGCACTTTGCTGATAAGGTACCGCGAGGTCTCCAGCAATCCGTCCACCCAGGGCCAGAGCAGTTTCCCCAAGAAGGGGCAGGCCCAGGCTTTTTCTGGTTGCATTTAAGTCACATTTGTAACTTTGATGAAGGATACATCTGTCTGTCTGTGTGTATCTGTGTCTGCGTGGTAACAATTCTATTTATTTATTTATTTATTTTGCAGTACTGGGGATGGAACCCAGGGGCATTCCACTTACGAGCGACACCCCAGCCCTGTTTTTTATTCTTTATTTTGAAACAGGGTCTCACTGAGTTGCAGAGGGCCTCACTAAGTAGCTGAGGCTGGTGGCAAAACACAATCCTCCTATCTCAGCCTCCCAAATGCTGGGATTAAAAGCGTGCGGCACCATGTCCGGCTTCTGTTTTATTTATTTTTTTATTCTTTATTTTGAAATAGGGTCTCACTGCATTGCAAAGGGCCTCACTAATAGCTGAGGGTGTCCGTGATCCATGATCTTCCTGTCCCAGCCTCCCAAATGCTGGGATTATAAGTGTGCACCACCACGCCCAGCTGGAAGTACTCTTAAATGTGATACAAATATGGTCCTTAAGAGTTTTTCGGATGAGTTCCTGAAAAGATGCCCATGAGATGATTAATGATTCACCAAGTTAAGCTTTCTAATCGACCTTCATAATTCCAAGGTTTTGGTTCCAGGGCAAAAAAGAAAAGAAAATAGTAGACTTCATAAAAAACACATACAAAGCCAGGCGTGGTGGCCACGCTTGTAATCCCCACACTTGGGAGGCTGAGACAGGAGGATCGCAGGTTCGAAGTCGGCCTCAGGTACTTGGTGAGGCTCTCAGCCACTTAGACCCTGTTTCAAAATAAAATATAAAGTAGGCCTGGGAGTGTAGCCCTGAGTTAGAAGGCCCCTAATTCCATCCCTAGTACCACAAAAAATAAAATAAATACATACAACTTTACTCCAAGGGACTTTATGTAGTTTCTGAAGACTTCATTCTTTTACCTGCTTTAATTACCCTCCTTTAAAAACCAGCGGTACTTTGGGAGGCTGAGACCGGAGGATCTCAGTTCGCGGACGCCCTCAGCTACTTAGTGAGGCTCTTTGCAACTCAGTGAGACCCTGTTTCAAAATGAAAAAAGAATTAAAAATAGGGCTGTGGGTGTAGCTGGGAGGTAGGATGCCCCTGGGTTCCATCCCCAGTATCACACACACACACACACACACACACACACACACACACACCAGCAGTATTAGCCAGGCGTGGTGGCACATACTTGTAACCCCAACATTTGGGAGGCTGAGACAGGAGGATCGAGGTTCTCCGCCAGCCTCAGCTGCTTGGTTCCATCCCTAGTACTGAAAAAACAAACAAACAAAACAAAACAAACAACAACAACAACAACAACGCCAGCAGTACTCTGGACTATGGATTGGTGGGGAAACTTGGGTTAGGTCTCGATCTAATTAGCTAAAAGAATAAAATCCTACCCACTGAAAGCAAGGCAGCTGTTCTTAGATGCAGAGACTCACCTATGCTCTCTCCGTCCCGGGGTCCCCGACAGAGGACCCCGCTGCCGGCGACGCCAGCACCGTCCCCGCAAATGGCCTCCCTCAAAGCTCTACATTTTGCCTGTGTGTACCAATGGTTCACACCCCGTTCTGGAAGACTGTGTATGACAGTTTACAGGCTTCATTCACAACAGTATTTACAAATAGGCACCTAGTCCACCAGCAAGGACTCTTCCTTGCTAGGTGTGGCCTGTGCCCAGTAAACCCCCTCTCCTCCCCCAAATCCTAGTACCCCCAAAGACCTGATTCCTCAAAGTCAAATAAAACAATTTATTTGGTTTTTGCAGTGCTTGGATGAAGCCAGCAAATGGGCCGTTCCTGTGCCAGGCAAGCGCTCCCCTCCTGAGCTACACCCCCAGCCCTACGATTGATTTTTTATACATTTTAATTTACAAAAATACATATCACATATTAAAATATACAACGCAGAAGCATAGACTGTGGGATTTTGAACGTTTAGACAGCCACCCTGGATTTGTTTGGGGCATTTGGGAAGCCCTAACTAATCGGAAAGGGTGCACAGAAAGTGTCCAAGTCAGATTCCTGACCTGCACCCCGCCCCAGCTGTCTAAGCCCTCGGGGAGCCCTGGGATGCTGCGCATATCTCCTTCCTCTCTGCCATATCAGTGCTGATTTAGGAAAACATTTCTCTTTGAACCCAAGGCGCACCACTGAGCTTTTTCCTCCTCCCGGCTGACTCAAGGGCAAAAGAAGCCCTGAGCCAGATTTTCTATGCTACAGGTTCTCTATGCTGCAGGGAGAGGCTGGTCGCCTCTGGCCAGAGGGAGCCCGCGGTAAGCTCAGTGTAGCAGGCTAGTGAAAGACCCAGGCGCTGGGGGCACCGGGCTCTTCACATCAACACCGATTCTCAGCCTTCTCAGCCATATTTATTTATTTATTTATTTATTCATTCATTCATTTATTGTGAAACTGGGGTTGGAACCCAGGGACATTCTACCTCCAAGCTACACCCCCAGCCTGATTTTTTATTCTTTATTTTGAAACAGGGTCTGACTGAGTTGCAAAGGGCCTCACTAAGTAGCTGAGGCTGTCCTTGAACCACAATCCTCCTGTCTCAGCCCCTCAAATTCTGGGATTACAAGCATGGGGCACCACACCTGCCTCCTTCTCGGCCTATATATAAAGAGATTGCCATGATAAGCAGAAACTGAATCTCTTCATAAGATTACCTTTACAAGCCTCTGTATTAATCTTTTTTTTTTTTTTTTTTTGCGGTACTAGGGATGAAACCCAGGGGTATTGTACCTCTGAGCTACACCCCTACCCCTATTTTTTAGTCTTTTTATTTTTGAAACAGAGTCTCACTGAGTTGCAAAGGGCCTCTCTAAGTAGCTAAGGCTGGCCTTGAACCACGGTCCTCCTGTCTCAGCCTCCCAAATGCTGGGATTACAAGTAAGGACCACTACGCCTAGCTTATTGCTCTTTCTTTTCTCTTTCTTCCTTACTTCCCTTCTCCCTCCCTCCCTCTCTCTCTCTTGCTTCTTTTTGTATATGTACTGGGGATTGATCCTGGGGGAGTTCTACCTCTGAGTTACAGCCCCAGCCTTTTTATTTTTTATTTTGAAACAGGGTTTTGCTAAGCTGCTGAGGGGCTTGCTAAATTGCTGAGGCGGTCCTCGAACCTGTGATCCTCCTATCAAAGCCTCCCAAGTCCTGGGATTGCAGGTGTGCACCACCATGCCCAGCTTTACTCTTTCTTTCAAATGAAGGTCTGGGGGTGTAGCTCAGTGACAGAGCACACACTTAGCATGCACGAGAGGCCCTCGGCTCGGTCCCCAGTGCCACAACAGAAAAGAGACAGGAAACTTGGAGTTAGATGCCGCTGGCTTCAGTCTCTGTGGAAATAATAACGACTCCCTTTCTTTGCATAGGTAGAGTATAAATGTGAAGGTTTCCTTGAAAAAAACAGAGACACCGTCTACGACATGCTGGTTGAGACCCTGAGAGCAAGCAAGGTCTGTAGAGTCCTAAGGGGCGTTGAACACTGTTCATTAGATATCATTGCTATGGGTCTGGATGCATATCAGGCAAGTGTGTGTGTGTGTGTGTGTGTGTGTGCGCGCGCGCACACCTGTTCCTGCTACGTAGGCGGCAGGGCAGCAAGTTGTGGCTAGCCCCATGCTTACTCCTGGGAGATTGGAAGACCATGGTGAATCGTGGTGTGGCAGATGTAGGTCTGTCCACTGAGCACACACATGAGGATTTCAGATCTATTCATTTCCTGGGGCAAGGGTGCATTAGGCAGGGCGCTGTCTTGAAGGACATTATTAATGTCTGGTTTGAAGGGACAACACATGAGGTCCACTCTGCAAGAAGACAGGCTTTTATTTATTTATTTTTTTGCAATAATGGGGATGGAACCCAGGGGCATTGAACCTCCGAGATACAACCCCAGCCCCATTTTTTAGTCTTTTTATTTTTGAAACAAGATCTTACTGAGTTGTAAAGTGTCTTGCTAAGTAGCTGAGGCTGTCTGTGAACCCAGATCCTCCCATCCCAGCCTCCCAAATGCTGAGATTATAAGCCTGTGCCCCCCCACACATAAGACTATCTAGGGGTATAGTTCAGAGGTAAAATGCCCCTAGCTTCAATCCTAAGTATAATATAATAGTAATAATAATAATAATATAATAATAATAATAAGCTGGGCGTGGTAGTGCATGCTTGTAATCCCAGCATTTGGGAGGCTGAGACAGGAGAATCATGGTTTGCGCACAGCCTCAGCTACTTAGTGAGGCCCTCTGCAACTCAGTGAGACCCTGTTTCAAAAATAAAGAATAAAAATAGGGCTGAGGGTGTAGCTCAGAGGTAGAATGCCCCCGGGGTCCCATCCCCAGAACCACAAAAATATATAAATAATGATGATGATGATAAGGATTAAGTCATGTCAGAGCACCAGGAAAGGTAGGGCAAAGAGGTTGTGGCTGAAAACCTCTGAGCAGAGCTGGATTCTCCAGTGGGGCTTGCATCCATAGGGTAAAAACACAGGGCAGCAGGGAGGACCAAGGTGGCCGAGGCAGGAGTAGGAAGTGCAAATGTCTTCCTTTTCTTCCACCTGGAGTGACGGTCAGATGCATTCCTGCAGCTGCCTCTCTCTCCCCCGTTGGGGAAAGAAGCCAGGGCCATCCCTCGTGAGGAGGCTTTTCCCGTGGGCCTGAGCTTTGGCCGTAGGAAGGGCTGGGGTTGTTACTTTACACCCACTGGTTTCGAAGCTCATCACAAGCCTCCATTGGGTTTGTACCAGGGAAGCCTGTGGGCAGACATGTTGGGACACTAAAATCCTCTCTGTTCTTTCCAGTTTCCTCTCTGTGCCAACTTCTTTCAAGAAGATTCTGTTCCTGCTTCGCCTTTCAGCTCAATGATCACAGTCAAATCTGCCAAGCAAGTCATCAAGCCAAACAGCAAGCATTTTCGGACCACAGTTGGGAACAAGGTACCAAGGTGCTGAGGGTGAGGGCCCTGGGGTGCCAGCCACGATCCCTCAGTGAGACCCTGTTTCAAAATAAAGAATAAAAAATAGGGCTGGCAGTAGGACATGCTAATAAACCGCTCACAGACCCAAACCTCCCATGATAGACATTTATGCGTGACGTTAATTTTTTGTCATTTGAGCAAAGTCTACCGAGGGTAGACTTCCTCTTACCTTGATGTAGCATAAAATCACTTCAGGATGATGGTTGCTCTCTGACCCGTTTCCTAGTTCCGCAGCTCTCTGTACCTGCTCATGGAGACCCTCAACGCAACCACGCCCCACTACGTTCGCTGCATCAAGCCAAATGACGAGAAACTGCCCTTTGAGTAAGTAGCCATATGCCTTGAAAAAACCCTTTGAGTAAGTAGCCATATGCCTTGAAAAAACCCTTTGAGTAAGTAGCCATATGCCTTGAAAAAACCCTTTGAGTAAGTAGCCATATGCCTTGAAAAAAAAAAAAAAGCACTGGGAAAGCAGTTTCCATCCTGATGTTGGAGAATTGGCTGGTAAAAATTGTGAACTTTACTGGGTTTCTGGGTTTATTGACGATTCAAAATAATGAATAATGCTGACTTTTTTTTTTTTTTTTTTGCAGTACTGGGGATAGAACCCAGGGGCATTCTTTCTCCAAGCTACACCCCCTGCCTTATTTTTATTCTTTGTTTTGAAACAGGGTCTCACTGAGTTTCAAAGGCCCTCACTAAGCAACTGAGTCTGGCTGTGAACCTGCGATCCTCCTGTCTCAACCTCCCAAGTACTAGGATCACAGGTGTGCGCCAGTAAGCCCCGGCTGATGCTGACCTTTGCATATGTTAGCTAGATGCCTCCAGCTAAGCCACCTCTCTCCAGGGTTAAGAAATATGGCCAGATTTGAAATAATAGTCTACAGCAAAAACCTGGGCAGCTGAGAAGGCCAGAGTACTTTGCTTGGTTATAAAAGAGTGTGTGTGCCAGGCGTGGTGACGCAAGCTTGTAATCCCAGTACTTGGGAGGCTGAGACAGGAGGATCGCAGTTCACAGCCAGCCTCGGCTACTTAGTGAGGCCCTTTGCAACTCAGTGAGACCCTGTTTCAAAATAAAGAGTAAAAAATAGGGCTGAGAGTGTAGCTCAGAGGTAGAATGTTCCTGAGTTCCATCCCTAGTACTGTGAAAAGAATGTGTGTGTGTGTGTGTAAGCAAGGCTGTAGAGAGTTAGAAGATGCAATCTCACACAGGGCACGGGACCTTAGACTTGTTCTCAGAGGCCCAAAGAGGACACCCCAAACTCACACGTAGAAGTTGTAGAGTACCATTCCACTGACTGGAGCTGGAAAAGGTGCCCAGAGGGGTCTCGGGGGGCTAAGGCGGTGTCTGCAGCACCAGACTGAGCTGGAGGCCATCCCAGCGTCCTCTGGTGGGCCTTCCTGTGGAGAACGGCCGTGAGAAGCAGGCCAACTCCCACATTTTTTTTCTGCTGAGTTGTCATTCGAAGGTCTGAAATTGACATTTGCAAACCCGCCTTCTTTAAGGTTTGACTCCAAACGGATCGTTCAGCAGCTGCGAGCCTGCGGTGTCCTGGAAACCATTCGCATCGGTGCGCAGAGCTACCCCTCCAGGTAGCCTGTGGGCCCGTGTCCGGGGGGGGGGGGGGTGTTCCAACCCGGGTGTGTGCGGAGAGCTGGGCCTGGATGCCAAGTGATTGATTGATTGATTGATTTTTGTAGTACTAGGGATGGAACCCAGGGACATTCTTCCTCTGAGCTATACCCCCCAGCTTTATTTTTTATTTGTTTTGCAGTACTGGGGATGGAACTCAGGGGCATTCTACCTCTGAGCTATACCCCCAACCCCATATATATGTGTGTGTGTGTGTGTGTGTGTGTGTGTGTGTACACTCATACATGGACACACACACATATATGTGTGTGTGTGTGTGTGTGTGTATATATATATATATATACACCCATAGATATATATATATATATATATATATATATATATATATATTTTTTTTTTTTTTTTTTTTTTTTTTGGTGGTACTGGGGATTGAACCCAGGGACATTCTACCTTGGAGCTACCCCCAACCCTATTTTTTATTTTTTTTTATTTGAAACAGGGTCTCACTGAGTTGCAAAGGGCCTCACTAAGTAGCCGAGGCTGTCCTCGAACTGCGGTCCTCCTGTCTCGGCTTCCTGAATGCTGGCATTACAAGTGTGCGCCACCACGCCTGACCTGACCAAGTATTTTGTCATAGACTTTCAGCTTCTGTACAGTGCACCCAAGATGTCTCGCACTGGCCTTAGAGAGGGTGGGAAACAGGCCTCATGTGGGCTAGAGCCACGTCCAGTACGCCCCTTTTTAGCTGCTGGCGATGGTCCCCGCTTCTCTCCGTGCTGGGAATAGGCGCTAAGCAGACCCCACCTCGTGACGGCAGTGGCAGCTGAGGTGGCAGAGCGCCCTTGGGTTTTGATTTCGCAGGTGGACGTACATCGAGTTCTACAGTCGCTACGGCATCCTCATGACCCAGCAAGAGCTCTCCGTCGGTGATAAAAGGGAGGTGTGCAAGGCGGCTCTGCACCGGCTCATCCAGGTCGGTCTCCCAAACAGCAGGCTCCCAGGCACATGTCTTCAGCACTGCCTCCGAGCCTCGGGACTAAGAGTCATGGATTCCCGAGAAGAAAGGAAATGTGCCCCCGAGAGTCTGTGTATGGAGGAGACAGAGCAGACACACTCGCAGGCACAGGGTCTCCCACCTGTAGGTGTCTCCTTTAGAGATGGAGTCAAACCGTGACCCCCCCCCCAGCTCCTCCCCTGCCTCCTCCTGTGGACTGGCTCCAGGCCCACGGTCAGCTGGTGGTCAGCACGGCAGGTGGGCTTCCTACACAGTGCCTGGCCTGGACCTGGATTATTGCTGAAGTGATGGGTTAGAAGAAAGAAGGGCTGGGGAGCCACACACACGCTCCTCATCCCAGTATTTGGGAGGCTGCAACTGGAGGATCACAGGTTTAAGGCCAACCTCAGCAACATAAGGCCCTCTGCCATTTAGTGAGACACTGTTTCAAAATAAAAATAAATAGCTGGGCGTGGTGTTGCCCTCTTGTAATCACAGCATTCGGGAGGCTGAGACAGGAGGATCGCGGTTCATGGCCAGTCTCGGCTACTTAGTGAGGCCCTTTGCAACTCAGAGAGACCCCGTTTTAAAATAAAGAATAAAAAACAGGGTTAGGGGTGCAGCTCAGAGGTCGATCCCCAGTACTGTAGTAATAATAATAATAATAATAATAATAATAATAATAATAATAAATAATAATAATAATAAATAGGGCTGGGAGTGTAGTTCGGAGGTAAAAATGCCCCTGGGGTCCATCCCCAGTACTGCAAACATAAATAAATAAATATCAGTTTGGGGTGTAAATTAGAGGTAGAATGCCCCTGGGGTCTGTACCCAGTACCGTAAAAATAAATAAATAAATAATAAAATAAAATAAAAATCAGGCTGGGGTGTAACTTGGAGGTAGAATGCCCTTGTATCCCATCCCTAGTACCAACAAAAATAAATAAATAAATAAATAGGGGCTGGGAGTATAGTTCAGAGGTAAAATGCCCCTGGGTTCAATCCCAACACCCCCAAAAAAGAAGGAAGGATGGATATAAGGCAGAGAACCCACAGTCGAGATGTGAAACCAAGTTGTTCTTCTCCCCTGTGGATGAGTGAGGCTAAAGTTTCCAACAGCCTGGCCAGGATCACGGAGCCTGTACACCTCATCTCCCACAGCGCAGACACCTTGAAGGCCCAGTTCTTCCTGCAAAATGGCTTTAGCCAATAACTCCAATATAAGTTTCTAGGTCAAAATTGGGATTTTTTTCCTGCTTTATGTCAAAGCGACAATGTTTTTCTTTTTTCTTTTACTTTTCTTTTTTTTTTTTTTTTGAATCTTGGACTTTTTACACGTCTTTTTCCAAATTCTGTGTCAGACCCAAAAGGTGTTATTTCTGATTCTACCACTTTTTTTTTTTTTTCTCTTGCAGGATTCTAACCAGTACCAGTTTGGTAAAACCAAAATTTTCTTCAGAGCAGGACAGGTGGCTTACTTAGAGAAACTCCGGTTGGATAAACTGAGGCAGGGCTGCGTCGTGATTCAGAAGCACGTGCGCGGCTGGCTCCAGAGGAAAAGGTTCCTCCGGGAGAGACAGGCTGCTGTGACGATCCAGCGGTATTTCCGGGGCCAGCAGACCGTGAGGTACGCCAGAGTGGAGCGGAACGTGGAGGGCGGCGGGACTTTGCTCATCAAAGAAGGGTGGGCCGTGGGCGACAAGAACCTGCTTCCTGGCGCCAGTTTCAGCCCGGGTGGGGATTGCCAAGGGGCAGCAGAGCTCCCAGTGAGACCAGATACAGACGCACATGGCCGGGTCCCTTCTCCATGGGGATTGAAAATGTCCCGGACCGGCGGGCTTCCAGCAAAGTCCCCACATGTGGATCCTAAGCACAGCTGCTGGCCCCTCTGCCTGCAGCAGGAACGTCATGCATGGCGGAAGGACCTGGGTGGCCGGGCCCACACGTCCTTGAAGTTCTGAGGGTTCAAAGCCCCTGTGAGCCCTGCAGGATCACGGTCATCTGTGACATCCCACGGCTCCCAGGGTAAAGCCAGGTGCCCCCAAGAGGCCCAGCCTTCCCTGCGTCTCCTTGTGTTCCCAAGTCAGGCCTGACAGAGCTGCTGCTCCAGCTCCCGCGCCCCTGTGTCCTAGGGAACACATTTCACCTTCCACCTGGTACCCAAAGCCCCGTGTACATTCACCCCGCGCCCGTCAGCTTTTCAGTCACTGTGACAAAATACCTGAGAAAATCACAAGGTCTCTTTTGGCCCCCAGTGTCACGGGCTTCAGAACATGGTCATGTGGCTCTGTTGCCCTGGGGCCGTGGCGACCCAGTAAGTCAAGGCTGGAGCACTGGCAGAGGAGTCTGCTGGGAAGAGGCCAGGATTCCAATATCCCCACCAAAGGCCTGTAGCCAGTGAATTAACTTCTTCAAGGCCCAGCCCAAAAGGTTCCACTGCCTCCCAGTACCATCGCAGACTGAGCACGGAGCTTACAGCACGTGGGTTGTTGAAGACATTCAAAGCCTAACACTAGGCCAGCTGTGGTAGTGCACACCTGTAAGCCAGGTACTTGGGAGGCTGAGACAGAAGGATCACAGGTTCGAAGCCAGCTTTAGCACCTTAGTGGGACCTTGTTTCAAAGTAAAATAGGGCTGGGGGTATAGCTTATAGGTAGAGTGTTCCTGCTCCTGGGTCCAATCCCCAGTACACACACAAAAGTCTAAACTATAGCAACCCCCATGCAAAGGATTTAGGTACATTCGTAAGACTCAAAACTCCTCAAAGACAGGGACCATAATTCATCCAGGTTACCACTGTGTCAACACCTAGGGCCTAGCACAGGGCCTGTCATATAGTAAATACTCATTAAATATGTTTTTAAAAAATAACAAATAGCCAGACATGGTGGTGTATGCTTAAAATCCCAGTTACAAGGCTGAGACAGGAAGGTCACAGGTTCGAGGCTAGCCTCAGCAACTTAGTGAGGCCCTCTGCAACTTAGTTAGATCCTGTTACAAAATAAAAGCCGGGCGTGGTGGCACGTTTGTAATCCCAGCATTCGGGAGGCTGAGACCAGAGGATTGCGGTTCGCGGTCAGCCTCAGCTACCTAGTAAGGCCCTCTGCAAATCAGTGAGCTCCTGTTTCAAAATAAAGAATAAAAAATAGGGCTGGAGATGTAGCTTGGAGGTAGAATGCCCCTGCATTTCAACCTTAGTACCATAAAATAAAAAATAAGAGCCGGGTGTGGTGGCGCATACTTATACTCCCAGCATTCGGGAGGCTGAGAAAGGAGGATCTGTGATCGTGGACAGCCTCAGCTGCTTAGTGAGGTCCTCTGCAACTCAGTGAGACCCTGTTTCCAAATAAAGAATAAAAAATAGGGCTGGGGTGCAGCTTGGAGGTAGAATGCCCCTGGGGTACATCCCCAGTGCCGTTAAAAAAAAAAAAAAGAAAGAAAGAAAGAAAGAGGGAGAGAGAGAAAGAAAAGACAAGACAAGACCCTTGGGGACACAAACTCGCTTCCTGAGACCAGCTCAATCCCTTTGAGGTCAACATCCCCCAGGCCCTGACCACCTCCCACGAGGCCCTAGCTCTTAAAGGTCCCACGGCCACTCACATGGCACTGGAGACCAAGTTTTCAGCACCTGCACCTCTGGGGCATCCACTCAAACCACAGCAAACCACAGACACTGCCTGTGGCGATACGGAAAGAAGAGCTGGTCCAGAGGACCAAGAGGACAGGCAGTGGTCCTACGCACTGAGCAGGTCCCATGCACTCAGCCCTCAGGCATGGTTTCTCAAAGGATGAATGAATAGGTGGATGGATGGATGGATGGATGGATGGATGGATGGATGGATGGACGGGCACGTGCACCATCTCATTGTCATGGTCTCTGTGGATGTGTGGAGGCGGGTCAAGCGCCCTGCGTAGGCAGTGTGTGAAAGGTCCCTCAGAGCCCGGGATACCTGTGCTCAGGTCAGCGTGGGGCGGCAGCGGAGGCCGAGGAATCGGGGCCACCACATCCACCCTCCGTTTTTCCCCAAGGAAAGCCATCACGGCAACAGCTTTGAAGGAGGCCTGGGCAGCCATCGTGATTCAGAGGCACTGCCGCGGCTACCTGGTCCGTAACCTGTTCCGGCTGATTCGCGTGGCCGCGGTCACCATCCAGGCCCACACGCGAGGATTCCTGGCCAGGAGGAGGTATCGGAAGGTACAATGGGGGCTGCCCGCTTCCCTGGGAGGGAGGCAAATTCCCACCACGGGTAGCAAGGGAGTTTTCTTCTTCTTTTTTCTTTTTTCCCTTTTTTTTGGTACTGGGGACAGACCCGGGACATTCTATCCCCAGGCAGCACCCTGAGCCCTATTTTATTTTTATTTGGAAACAGGGTCCCACTAGGTTGATGAGAGTCTCACTACTTACCGAGGCTGTCCTCGAACCTGCGATCCTCTTGTCACAGCCTCCCAAGTACTGGCATTACGAGTGTGCGCCACCACGCCCGGCTTAGCGAGGGAGTTTTCTGCACCAAAACCTTGCTGGGAGGTGAAAGGGTCTGTTCACAGCTGTCTGCTGCAGCTGGATCGGCTTGTTGCTTCAGCAGTTCAGGTGTAACAGGACTCTGTGGGTCGTGACCAGAATTCCAGATTTTACGCCATAGGAGTGTGCTGGTAGTGGCATTTTCTGGCTCTGGAGGAGTAGGTGGGAGAAGTGGTGGAGATCCTGTTTGCATTCCATAAAATCTTGTTTCAAAGATGCTGGAGGAACACAAGGCCGTGATCCTTCAGAAATACGCCCGGGCATGGCTGGCCAGACGCCGGTTCCAGAATATCCGAAGATTTGTGCTCAACATTCAGCTGACGTACAGGGTCCAGCGCTTGCAGAAAAAGCTGGAGGACCAGGTAAGCATTCCGAACACATCTTTTGCCACTACTTCTTTTACTAGACATGTAGATTGTTCTGGACCAGGTCCTTAGCTCTGCTATAAAAATTTGTGCCCGTATGAGGAATTCCAACAGCTAACGTGGAGCCCCTGAGCTGGAATACAGAAATCTGCTCTAAAGGGTTGTCACTGAGGGAATCCCCCGCACAAGGGCACCTGGCTCTGCTCGCTGGGGTGTGTGTGCCTGCATGAAGCTGGGCTACCTTGAGCCCCAGGTCTGTCTGTCTGTCTGCCCCCCCCACCCACCCCGGTACTGGGAATGGAACCCAGGGGCATTCTACCTCTGAGCTACACCCCCAGGCCTATTTTTTATTCTTTATTTTGAAACAGGGTCTCACTGAGTTGCAGAGGGCCTCACTAAGTAGCTGAGTCTGTCTCAGTCTCCCGAATGCTGGGATTACAAGCGTGGGCCACCATGTCCGGCTCCAGGTATCTTTTTCTGACTTGTACAAAGACACTGTCCACGTACCAAGCATGCTCCTGCGGGACTGTATCAGCTCAGAGGAGCTAAGATTTTCTAACTTGCCTACAAGCGCCATGGAGTCTGGCTTAGCCCTGCTTCATCCAGATATGTTCCTCACTGGTAGGGAAAAATACAAAATCAAAGAAACCAAAAAACCCCACATGCTTTCAGCCAGTGGAGGGCACAGCATGAAACTCACTCCTGGGCCTGTTTGTAGTAATGCCTAGACTGTCCCGCAGTGAACTTTAAGCTTGGCCCTAAACTGAACCATCGGAGTCCTTGCATGGACGGGCAAATGAACCTGAGGTCTGTAGCAGTCCCTCCTTACGCTCCTGGGTTCCAGGTCTTTGTGTTACCTAGTTCACACAGAATGGCACAGCAGTCAGCCATGAACAGGCAGGAGCAAGGCCTGAGGGAGTGTGGTGACGCTCCGCTCCGGGGTGTCAGTTTGCTGGGGTTGTCATAACTAGCACCCAGCGCGGGCGGTGTAAAAACCAGACTGTATTATCTCACGGTTCCAGAGGTCGGCAGCCCCGATCAGGGAGTTGGCGGGGTCGGGTCCTTCTGTGGCCTCTCTCCTGGGCCTCTAGCCAGCTGCCTCTTCTCTCTGCCTGTACCTCTCTCCCTCTGCCTCGACGGTCCTAATCCCCTCTTCTTAAAAGAACACCAGTGACTTCATTAAGGTCCGCCCTAGTGACCTCTTTGAGGGCCTTATCTTCCAATAGGGTCATAGCCAAGGCTCAAAGCATAGGACTTGAGCAAATGATTCTCTAAAGGACACAGTGTAGCGCAGGACACTACGGCCACCCTGGAGCTGGCTCCGGGACTGGGCAGGCCCCACCGCGACCTCCATAACAAGTGGACACTTCCTATAACAGGTGGCTGCAGCCTCTCCCTTCGGGATGACCCTCTGACCCTCTGCGGCTTCTTTTCTTTAGAGCAAAGAAAACCACGGGCTGGTGGAGAAGCTGACCAGCCTGGCCGGCATGCGGGCCGGGGATGTGGAGAGGATGCAGAGACTGGAAACCAAGCTGGAAAGAGCGGCCACCCACAGGCGCGCTTACGAGGAGAAGGGCAAGCGGTACAGGGAGGCCGCGGAAGAGGTCAGGCCGCGCGGGTCCCGGGGGACGAGCACCCACGCCCTTCCTGCAAAGCAGAGTCTGCTGTGGACGTCCACAGCCACGGGGAGCCTACCTTTCAGGGAAGGGAGGCCAGAGGACGAGGGTCCGGGGGCGAGCAGGGTAATGATGCTCTTGGCTTTGCTGCTGCCGGGCTGCGCAGCCTTGACCAAGTCATGCATCTTCTCTGAATGTGGTATGTAAAATGCGAAGGACGCAAAGGGACCAACAGAGGCGTTTTGAGGACAAAATTGTCAAATGAGATAATTTAGTCAAATGCCCGTTTTAGGCCCCGCACCAGTGTGAGCTAACACGGTGGACAGAAATGGCTTATTACCATCCATTTTCCTGTATTTTTTTTCTTTCTTTTCTTCTATTTTTTTTTTTCTTTTTTGCGGCGCTGGGGATGGAACCTAGGAGCATTCTACCTCCGAGCTACACTTCCAGCCCTATTTTTATTCTTTTTTTTTTTGGTGGTACTGGGGTTCCTGGAAGCCCTTCTACCTCCGGGCTACACTCCCAGACCTATTTTATACTTTTTTATTTATTTGGAAACAGGGTCTCTTAAGCCAGCGAGGCTGACTACAAACCTGCGCGATCCTCCTGTCTCCGCCTCCCAAGCGTGGGGATTACAAGCGTGCGCCACCACGCCCGGCCCTATTTTTTATTCTTTATTTGGAAACAGGGTCTCACTAAGTAGCTGAGGCTGTCCTTGAGGCTGTGATCCTCCTGTCTCAGCATCCCAAATGCTGGATTACAAGCATGTGCCACCATGCCTAATTTCTCCTGTACTTTCATAAGTGCTGCGGCACCCGTGGCTGGTTGCCAGTGGCCCCAGAGGGTGCCCCTACCCTCCCAGATCCCCTCCCAGAACCCCTGCCAACACGGACAGTCTCCTGCAGCTGGCACCCAGGGCCCCCGCTGTGTCCCAGTGGGCACTCTTCCAAGAGAAGCCAAGAAAACCGAGATTCTGCCATGCTCACCCTACCTGAGCCATAACCTCAAAGTGTGAACCCACTGCACGTCCTAAATTCAGTAATTATGTCGTGTGAGCCATCAAGAAGCAGGAAAAGCACATGTCCTTGGTCTCAAGGAGAACTTGGGCTTGGTCTTTGTCCCGGGCATCAGCTGTTGCAAACCATGTTGGGCCCCTGCTCAAGGCACATGCGGGGCCTTGAGGTCCCACGGAGCCCTGGCCTATGAT
Source organism: Muscardinus avellanarius (assembly GCF_963383645.1). Lineage (NCBI taxonomy): Eukaryota > Metazoa > Chordata > Mammalia > Rodentia > Gliridae > Muscardinus > Muscardinus avellanarius. The sequence goes on from NC_137798.1 coordinate 6,194,265, forward strand.
GGCGGTTGCAGCGTCTCGCAGGGGGCAAATGCTGGCTGTCATCTCTGGGCAGGGGCAGAGGGGAGAAGCCGGTTTAATGACCTGAGGCTTTTCACCAAGAGAGGCAGTGAGGTTTTTTTAATTTTGTTTTGTTTTTTGTGGTGCTGAGGACTGAACACAGGGGCTTTCTACCTCCGAGCTACACCCCCAGCCCACGTTTTTATTCCTTATTGGGAAACAGGGTCTTGCTAAGTTGCGGAGGGCCTTACCAAGTAGCTGAGGCTGTCCGTGAACCCGGATCTTCCTGTCTCAGCCTCCCAAGTACTGGGATGACGAGCGTGCGCCACCACGCCCAGCTTAGAGGTGGTGGGTTTTTAAAAAGGTTTTTCTTTCCCTTGCCTTCACTAGAAATTGGCAAAGCTTCAGAAGCAGAATTCGGAACTGGAGATACAGAAAGAGCAGATACAGTTGGAACTCCGAGAGAAGACGGAAGAGCTGAGAGGTGAGGCTGGGCGGCTGGTAGACCCTCACACTCGCGCCCCAGTCATCCCGCGAGGAGCACTGGGCTGGACCGAACTTAGAATCAGAGGTCTCTGGGGTACACTGAGTATTGTGAGGAGTGTGTGTGTGTGTGTGTGTGTGTGTGGTACTGGGATGGAACCCAGGGGCATTCTACCTCTGAGCTATACCCCCAGCCCTATTTTTTATTCTTTTTTTTAATTATTATTTTGGTGGTGGTACTGGGGTTCCTGGAAGCCCTTCTACCTCTGGGCTACACTCCCAGACCTATTTTTACATTTTTATTTGGAAACAGGGTCTCCTAAGCCAGCGCGCGCGGCTGGCTTTGAACCTGCGCGATCCTCCTATCTCTGCCTCCCAAGCGCGGGGATTACAAGCGTGCGCCACCACGCCCGGCTTTTTTTTTTAATTCTTTATTTGGAAACCGCATCTCACTGAGTTGCCAAGGGCCTCACTAAGTAGCTGAGGCTGTCCGTAAACCATGACCCTCCTGTCTCAGCCTCCCGAATGCTGGGATGGCAAGCGTGCGCCACCACACCCGGCTTTGTGAGAATTGTTTGCTTCTCACTGAACAGCTGTCTTTAAGCTGTGCTAACTTCCCCTGTGGATGGATTCATCACACAGCACAGCAGTCCCTGGGACCCTTTGCACAGCACGCAGATGGTGGGCTGCCAGCCTTTCATCAGGACACGCGTGTGTCTGTGTGCCTGTGCAGGGGTGTGCTATGGTGGTGGCGGTGACGGTAGCCGGGGTGGTTCAGGCACGTGCATTTTTAAACACTGAGGCGATCGTGACTCACAGTCAGAGAAACGCGCAGTAACATTACTCACCAAAGATGTGCAGAAACTTCAGAGCTGGCAGCGTGACTCAGTCTAAGCGGTACACGTGATCTCTGTCACTGCCCAAGTCCTGACAGAAGGACAGGCCTTGCAATCCGTGGGCGTTGCTTTCCTTTGGGGGTACGAAGCAGCTACCTTTAGCCTAGCTCTACCCGCCCATAGCTCTCCTGCTCAAGTTGGAACAGAGAGTTCTTGTTAAACCCCAGGAAAGGCCAGGCGTGGTGATGCACGCCTGTAGCCCCGGTACTTGAGAGGCTGAGGCAGGAAGATCACAGGTTCAAGGACAGCTTCAGCAATGTAGCAAAGAGCCTAAGCAACTTAGCAATACCCTGTTTTAAAGTAAAAATTAAAATAGAGCTGAGGGTGTAGCTCTGGGATGAAATGCCCCGGTGGATCCTGAATTGGGTTTAAGGCACCGCACTTGATTATCTTAGCTAGAGTTCTTTTCCTTAAGCTCCAACGTGAAGCCTCAGGGAATAGTATTAAGGCTCAGGCCTGGGAGACTCTGGTGTGCATCTCAGCCAGCCGTCTAGAGCGTCCTGGGGCACAGAGCCCTGGGAGTCCAGGCCAACCTCAGCAACCTAGCAAGATCCTACTTTAAAATAAAAATTAAAGCCGGGCATGGTGGCGCACGCTTGTAATCCCAGTACTTGGAGGCTGAGACAGGAGGATCACAGGTTCGCAGCCAGCCTCAGCAAAATAAAAAATGGGGCTGGGGGTAGAGCTCAGAGGTAGAATGCCCCTGGGTTCAATCCTTAGTACTGCAAAATTAATTAACTAATTAATTAATTAAAAATTAAAATATAGTTGAGGTATATCTCAGTTAGATATACCCTAACTATCGTGACTCAGTGTCACTCCCCAGTACCAAAGAAAAAATGAAGAAGACTTGTGATAATTTCATGATTTTCTTCTTCTCAAGGGGTTTCTGTTTATTTCTAATCATATATATTGTCCTAAAGCCAGTTTATCTATTTTAATACAACAGATGACATTCAGACCAATAAAAGTACTATAAATGAAACAATTTATAAATTCCGACATGAAAAATTTGTGAGATGATTATCATTATTATTATTTTGTGTTACTGCGGATCGAACCCAGGAACGTTCTATCTCTGAGCTATACCCCTGGCCCTTTTTAAAAATATTTTGCTGTGAAACAGGATCTCACTAAGTTGCCGAGAGCCTTGCTACGTCGCTGAGGTTGTCCTTAAGCCTGCGGTCCTATCTCAGCTCCCTAATCCTGGCATCATAAGCTTGTGTCACCATGCCCAGCTGAGATTATTATTTTAAAACCTCCGTATCCACATTTCTAGCGTATAAAAAATGGAATGCGTGCTCATCTTAAGCCCCATTAGTAATAAGAACCATGTGATTGTTCTTACGATCTCATTTTCTCAAATGTGTTATGAGACAATCAAGGGATCTGTTGGGCAAACTCACTCACTCCCTTCCTTCCTTCCTTCCTTCCTTCCTTCTTTCCTTCTTCCTACTGGGAATTGAACCCAGGAGCATTTTGCCATTGAGCTACACCCTCAGCCCTTTTAATTTTTGTCTTTCAAACAGGGTCTCAGTAGGTTGCTGAGTCTCCCTACGTCTCCTGAGCCTGTGAATCTGCGATCCTCCTGTCTCAGCCTCCCACGAGGCTGTGAATCTGAGATCCTCCTGTCTCAGCCTCCCACGAGGCTGTGAATCTGAGATCCTCCTGTCTCAGCCTCCCACGAGGCTGTGAATCTGAGATCCTCCTGTCTCAGCCTCCCACGAGGCTGTGAATCTGCGATCCTCCTGTCTCAGCCTCCCACGAGGCTGTGAATCTGCGATCCTCCTGTCTCAGCCTCCCACGAGGCTGTGAATCTGCGATCCTCCTGTCTCAGCCTCCCGCGTACTTGGCAGAGATAATTCAAAGAGCATTCTCTCTTCACAGAAAAAATGGACAACCTCACCAAGCAGCTCTTTGACGATGTGCAAAAAGAGGAACAGCAAAGGAAGTATGAAATCTAGTTTGCCTAGAGCCACTTCTTCCTTCTCTCTCTACTGCCTTGCACTTTGCTTCTCAGCTTACAGATCCCAGGTACGGGAAGTGGGTGTGAATAGCTATTTTATTTTATTTTTGCAGTCCTGGGGATGGAACCCAGGGCCATTCTACCTCCAAGTTATACCCCCAGCCCTATTTTTGATTCTTTATTTTAAAACAGAGTCCCACTGAGTTGCAAAGGGCCTCACTAAGTAGCTGGGGCTGACCTCGAACCAGGATCCTCCTGTCTCCGCCTCCCAAATGCTGGGATCACAAGTGTACACCACCATGAGTGAATAAATAGTTTTAGGCACTGAAGGTCTGAGATCCATGAGCACTCAGTGTGCCTCTCCAGATATTGTACAGTTTCCGAAGTTTTTCATACCCTCCCGCTGAATAGGCGCAGAGGACCGCCAAGAATCATTTAACTCGTGCACCTAGGCAAATATAAGTTCCAGGGGACACTTGGCCCTAGGAAATCAGCTCAGCTCTTGGCATCTGTCCTCGTGCCAGGATTGCTTGGGAATGATAATTTTAAGCAGAGGGCGTAGAGAACCAGCTGGGGTGATGCTCAGACTTCTTTTCAGTCCTGACTGGGTCAGGGCAGTGCAGGCCGATTTGCTGAGTAAAACCCACCCTGGAGACACACCTGCCACAGTCTGTGGACACACCCCCAGCCAGCTCAGCTCAGACTGAGTCTGAGATTCCTCCTTTTTTTTTTTTGCAGTACTGGTGCTAGAACCCAGGGGCAGTCTACCTCCGAGCTACATCCCCAGCCCTATTTTTGATTTATTTTATTTTATTTTATTTATTTTATTTATTTTATTTTATTTTATTTTATTTTTTTATTTTTTTATTTTGAAGTCTCCCTGAGTTGCAAAGGGCCTCACTAAGTAGCTGAGGCTGGCCACGAACTGCGATCCTCTTGTCTCAGCCTCCTGAATGCCAGGATCACAAATGGGTGTCACCCACCATGCCCAGCTCTGAGATTCTTTTAATCCAAGACTTCTAGTTGCAGTTTTCTTTTTCAAGGGTTATTTTAGTGACCTCTTGGAACTACTGCAGTTTTTCAAAAAAAACCTTAGAACAAAGTTTAAAAGTTTGCTAATATCTATAAAAGAAAATCAAACAAATATTTGGGGAGCATGACTCTCTTACTCAGACTTTTTAAAACCCTTTGGGTTATAAACTCCTACAACTTTCCGATTCTGACTGGGCCCTGCGGTATTTAAGTTATTATTATTTATTTTTTTCAGTACTGGGGATGGAACCCAGGGACATTCTACCTCCGAGCTCCACCCCCAGCCCTATTTCTTATTCTTTATTTTGAAGCAGGGTCTCACTGAGTTGCAAGGGGTCTCACTAAGTAGCTGAGGCTGTCCTCGAACCGTGATCTTCCTGTCTCAGCCTCCCGAATGCTGGGATCACAAGCGTGAGCCGCCACGCCCGGCCTACGTTACTTTCTTAGCTAATCATCACTTATTTATTTGAGCAACCCTTTCACAAAGAAGTGGATTCTTTGGGGCACACGGATTCGCTGCAATATAGTCTAAAACTTTTGAAGGGTGCGACCCCTGGATATATCGGGTGGCTCTACAGATTGAGTATCCTTTATCTGAAATGCTTGAGGCCAGAGTGCTTCCAGTTTTGAAGTTTTAGTTGTTGGTGGTGTTGTTCTGTTTCTGTCTTGGAGTCTTTGCATAGACGTTATTGATTGAGCGTCCCTGATTCAAAATGCCCAAATCTGACATCCTCTGAGCATCATGCTGAGATTCAAAACTTTTTGGATTCCAAGCACTTCAGAGTTTGGATGTATGGGTTAGGGATGCTGAGCCCTATTGGCTGGTTTAGCAGCAAACCAAGCTGGCACGTGGCAGAACGTGCCAAGGTCTTTGCTGAGGGAAGCAGCCGCTCCCGGGGCTGCACGGGACCCAGGTGGCTCCGGAGACGCAGTGTCCCAACCACCACGTGTCTTTTAACTTCAGCCTTTCTGTCCTGTGTTTTTGGTGCCATGATAACCATAGACACACATTTTTTCAAATCAGAAGATACAAGAAAAGCCGGGCGTGGTGGCACACACACGCTTGTAATCCCAGTACTTGGGAGGCTGAGACAGAAGGATCGCAGGTTCATGGCCAGCCTCAGCTACTTAGTGAGACCCTCTGCAACTCAGTGAGACTTTGTTTCAAAAATAAAGAATCAAGCGCCAGGCATGGTGGCGCACACTTGTAATCCCTGTGCTTGGGAGGCGGAGAGAGGAGGATCGCGCATGTTCAAAGCCAGCCGCGCTGGCTTAAGAGACCCTGTTTCCAAATAAAAACATAAAAATAGGTCTGGGAGTGTAGCCTGGAGATAGAAGGGCTTCCAGGAACCCTAGTAGCACAAAAGAAAGGAAGGAAGGAAGGAAGGAAGGAAGGAAGGAAGGAAGGAAGGAAGGAAGGGAGAATCAAGCCAGGAAAGAAAGAAAGAAGAAAGAAAGAAAGAAAGAAAGAAAGAAAGAAAGAAAGAAAGAAAGAAAGAAAGAAGGAAGGAAAGAAGGAAAGAAAGAATCAAGCCAGGCGTGGTGGCGCACACTTGTAATCCCAGCACTTGGGAGGCTGAGACAGGAGGATCGCACAGATTCGAAGCCAGCCTCAGCTACTTAGTGAGGCTCTCAGCAACTTAGTGAGACTCTGTTTCCAAATAAAATATAAAATAGGTCTGGGAGTATAGCCCGGAGGTAGAAAGCCCCTGGGTTCCACCCCTAGTACCACCAAAAATTAATCAATTAATTAATTAAATTTTAAAAAACAAAGAATAAAAAATAGGGCTAGGGGTATAGCTCAGAGGTAGTAGAATGCCCCTGGGTTCAATCCCCAGTGCTGAAGAAAAAAAAAAAAAAAAAAAAAAAAGAAGGGATAAAAAGTTGACTTTACCTTAATGGAACAGGAAATAGTCTGCTAAACATAAAACCACTGCCTACTGGAGCTCTTGCGATGGGCTCTAATTAACTTCTCTTCTTTTGCCGAAGGGGGGAGGTCTCCTCTCGTTATTTCCAAAGTGATCTGTGGTTCAGAGACTGTACAGATAAACCTAAATTAATTACTCCCTGGTTTCACTGACTAGATGCCTCGAAAAAAGTTTTGAGCTGAAGACACAAGACTATGAGAAACAGATACAGTCTTTGAAAGAAGAAAAGAAAGCGCTCCGGGAAGAGAACGCGGAGCTCCATCGCCAGCTGGCAGAGGAGCGGGTCGCCTCGGACGGCCTGAAGGGAGAGGTGGCTCGGCTCAGCAAGCAGGCCCAGGTGGGAGCCGGCTTGAGCCCCAGGTGGGAGCCGGCAGGCACGGGGCCATCTGCCGGCACCCTGCCCCTGGCCGCCAGGCTCAGATAGCGAGGAGCATCTGCGTGCAGGCCACAGGCAGAGGACCCTTTGCGAGCCAGGCTGCTTTTGACCAGCTATAACCACTTCATGATCGATCCATCGATCCATCGATTGATTGGTACTGGGGGTGGAACTTGGGAGAATTCTGCCACTGAGCTACACCCCCAGCCCTATTTTCTCCTTTTTATTTTGAAACAGGGTCTCACTGAGTTGCTGAGGCTGCCCGCAAACCTGCAGTCCTGCTCTCAGGATTACAAGTGGATGCCAAGTCGGCTAACTTGTAGCTGGGCATAGTGGCACACACCTGTAATCCGAGTACTTGGGAAGCTGAGACAGGAAGATTGCAGGTTCGAGGCCGGCCTCGGCAATTTAGAGAGTCCCTGTTTCAAAATAAAGAATAAAAGCTGTGCATCGTGGCGCACGCTTGTAATCCCAGCATTTGGGAGGTGGAGACAGGAGGGTCGTGTGGTTCTCGGACAGCCTCAGTTACTTAGTGAGGCCCTCTGCAACTCAGTGAGACCCTGTTTCCAAATAAAGAATAAAAAATAGGGCTGGGGGTGTAGCTCAGAGGTAGAATGCCCTTGGGTTTTATCCCCAGTACCACAAATAAGTAAATAAGTAAGTAAATAAATAAATAAATAAGTAAATAAAAGCGGCTAAGGATGTAGCTCAGAGGTAGAATGTCCCTGGTTCAATCTCCAGCACCCCCCCAAAGTCAGCTAAGTTTTTTGAAATTACATTTATATAGTTATTTAAATATGTTGACTTAAAGGCTATTTCCAAATCGAGTTAGAAATTGAGGTGAAGCCTACTGATAGCTGGTGGAAATGTTCCCTGGGCCAAGAGGCTAGGTTCAACTTCTTGCTTGCCTGATCTGAAAATAGAGTCAAATGGCAGGAAAATAGAATTTATTCAGAGTCAAGGAATGTGGAGGAAACTTTCTTACTTCAAATTTCCATCTTCTGAGAACTCAAAAGCAAGGAAAGCTTTTTTTTTTTTTTTTTTTTTTTTTCAGTATTGGGCATGAAACCCAGGGGCTTTCTACCTCCTGGCTGTACTCCCAGACCTATTTTATATGTTTTTATTTGGAAACAGGGTCTCACTGAGTAGCTGAGGTTCCAGCCCTTCAGCCTGTACTCTTAGTATAATGAAAGAAGAGACGCAGAAAAACAACTTATCAACGAGTTGTCCTTAATTTTAGAGCGAGTCCCTTTCATTATTATATAATTCATCATGTTATAAATCAATAACACTTGTATTAAAATTACATTATTGCTAGAATCCTCCATTTAAACTTTTAGTAAATTCACAAAGCAATGACCCATTGCCCATCGCGGTTAGCATAGTTAATGACAGAGCACCACACATTTTAAGATCATGAAAAGTAAATTTCAAATGTTCTCACCACAGAACAAGTGCTAAGTATTTGAGGGGTGGGTAGGCTAATTAGTTTGATTTAATTATTCCATGTTTTTTCATCAATTATGACTTTAGTTTGTACCCCATTAATATACACAAGTATACTTTGTTCGTTTACATTAAAAAGGAAAGCACTGAGAGGACAACCACATGTAACAGTGTTTTATTAATTAATTTAAAATGCTTAATCATACACAGATATACAAGTTGTTATTTACATTCATCATAAAAGTTAGAAATAGTTGGGCATGGTGGTGCACCTTTCTAATCCCAGCATTCAGGAGGCTGAGATAGGAGGATTATGGTTTGTGACCAGCCTCAGCTACTTAGTAAGGCCCTCCACAACTAGGTGAGACCCTGTTTCAAAATAAAAGATAGGCCTGGGAGTGTAGCTCAAAGGTAGAATGCTCCTGGGTTCCATCTCCAGTCCAAAAAAAAAAAAAAGTTAGAAATATTCTTGGGCAATTTCATAAAAACCTCTTGAGAAAAATAAAATTAAAAAAATAAATAATTGGCCCAGTCAAGGCTTAACTGAATTGTTTCTTTGCCAGAAAACATAAGCATATGTGTCCCTATGTTCTTCAATGCAAAACATTCCATCGTAAAGTTGAAAAGCTTTAGTAAATCCAGTAAATATGTGAAACACACATTAGTTAGATAGCTGAAAGATTGCACAGATGTTCTGTGCGACCACCATGGAATAGTCGTGCGTGGTGTTTATATAGTAGCATTTAAATCACCTTGAGAAGCCTCTGAATTTCATAGCAGACACATCCATTTTTCCGGGCCCCCTGTCTCCTATTGTTTAAAAGTAGGACACAAGAGCCGGGCGTGGTGGCGCACAATTGTCATCCCCGCGCTTGGGAGGCGGAGACAGGAGGATCGCGCAGGTTCGGAGCCAGCCTCACTGGCTTAAGAGACCCCGTTTCCATATAAAAAAGTTAAAAAATAGGTCTGGGAGTGTAGCCCGTGGGAGTGTATCCCGGAGGTAGAAGGGCTTCCAGGAACCCCAGTGCCACCAAAATAAATAAATAAATAAATAAATAAATAAGTGTAGGACACAAGAGATAAAGGAGATTTTAGGGAATGAAATTAACCAAATTATGTATGTGCATGTAACAACACGTGCCATTATTATGTAAATTCAATCATAATGCACCAATAAAAAGGAGGAGGAGGAGGAGATGGGACCGTGTGATTGGGAAGGGTCACTTTTAGCCCCACAGTCACAGCTTTCTTCCTTCTAAGCAATTACGTAAGACTGACATGTGTCTGTGGGAGGCCTGCCATCTGGCTGCAGCCTCTGGGAGATTTGGGGCATCATGGGATTGCAGCTGAGCGAGGGCCAGTAGGTGTCACCCGCCTCTTCTTTGGTGGGCAAAACCCCACTCAAACTCTCCAACGTCATAACATGACTGTGTCTGATTTTCAAAGGAAATCATCTATCATCATCAAGTTATTTGTGTTACAATCAGTCTGAAAAGCATAGGTAAATAAATATGGGTGTGACTTGAAACATTAACTGAACCTTTACAAAGAAGAACAGGGTTTCAGGGTTGGATAAGTCTCCCATAAACTTGACTCAAGACCCTGAACATGCTACCTAACCTTCAATTCAGTGACACTTCTTTAATCTATACAAGACCACTCTAAAGCTGGGCATGGTGGCGCACGCTTGTCATCTCTGCATTTGGGAGGCTGAGATAGGAGGATCATGGTTCGAGGACAGCTTCAGCTATTTAGTGAAGCCCTTTGTAACTCAGTGAGACCCTGTTTCAAAATAACAAAGAAAAATAGGGCTGAGCGTGTAGCTCAGAGGTAGAATGCCCCTGGGTTGTATCTCCAGTAGTGGAAAAAAAAAAATCACTGTACTGGTGGTCAACAAGCTGTTGCATGTCTGTGAGGATGGACGGCTTCTGAGTGAGGCACTTGGTAAATATCAGCTGATCTCCTTCCCCTGTGGAAGCAGGATCTGGAGCAAATATCAAGGGGGCTTACTCGCCTCTGCTGCCTCTGGAGTCTTTATATTTCCCTTAGTTACAGAAGCATAAACCTGTGTTGCTCCCTCCGCTGAGCTCACAACCTGGATAAAGGTAGAACACAACCTCTCCATCACCAGGCTGCCCAGGGCACGCCGCCGGGGTTCGTCGTGGCCGGTGCCATGCCCGAGGCTCTCGGAAGCCAACCCCACAGTCAGGAGGTGGCAGCTCTGTCCCTCTCCTGCCATGATCTTATTATCTACTGCAAGAAACTTTTAGAGCTTTTATTTTATAGGTTTTCCCTGCACTCAACTCCACCCGAAGTTGTTGTAGTTATTCTTTCTCCTCTATATAATAGGGAGCTCAATCTATTAATACAACAAAATAGACCTGGGATGAGCAACCGCCTTTCTTCTTTCTTCCTTCCTTCCTTCCTTCCTTCCTTCCTTCCTTCCTTCCTCTTCCTTCCTTCCTTCTTCCTTCCTTCCTCTTTCTCTTTCTTCCTTTCTTCTTTCTTTCTTTCTTTCTTTCTTTCTTTCTTTCTTTCTTTCTTTCTTTCTTCTTTCCTTCCTCTTCCTTCCTTCCTTCTTCCTTCCTCTTCTTCTTTCTTTCTTTCTTTCTTTCTTTCTTTCTTTCTTTCTTTCTTTCTTTCTTTCTTTCTTTCTTTCTTTCTTTCTTCGGTACTGGGGATAGAACCCAGGAGCATTTTACCTCAGAACTACATCCCCAGCCCTTTTTTAAAATTTTTTATCTTGAAACAGGGTCTCACTGAGTTGCAATGGGCATTATTAAGTAGCTGAGGCTAGCCATGAACCATAATCCTCCTGTATCAGCCTCCCAAATACTGGGATTACAAGCGTGCGCCACCACTCCTGGCAATCCTAACAACAGCAATCCTGGCAGTCAGCAACAGCATTTTGAATAGGTCAACATGCTTGAAGGCCAGGTATACAGGCAGTGGTGGCTGGACAAGATTTAGCTGAGCAACCGCAGGGAGGATATCTTGCCTCTTTACTCTCTTCTTTACAAGTGTTCCTTAGCTGGGCATGGTGGCGCATACATACCAGTACTTGGGAGGCTGAGGCAGGAGGATCGCAGGCTTGAGGACAACTTCAGCAAGTAGGGAGACTCTTATTAACCTAGTGAGGTCCTGTTTCAAAATAAAAGTTTAAACAGGACTGGGGTGTAGCTAAGAGGTAGAACGCTCCTGGATTCAATCCCAGCACCACACACAGAGATCAGATGATGTTTACCAAGGGCTTGACTCAGAAGCCGTCCCTCCTCGGGGACCTGCAGCACTTTGTTGGTCACCAGTAGAGCGACCTTTTACAAAGAAATGTCCCTGAACTGAAGGCTAGGTAGTGTGTAATTTTTTTCGGAGAAAAAGTATAACTGCTATTTTTTCTCCACTGTGTTTCGTCACCGCTGTGATTCAGACCATCTCTGAGTTTGAGAAGGAGATCGAGCTGCTTCAGACACAGAAGATAGAGGTGGAGAAGCACGTGCAGTCACAGAAGCGGGAAATGAGAGGTAACAAGAACACAGGTCACTCCGTCCATAGGGCGCGGACTGCGCTGGCGAAGGCCTGTGCCGGCGGAGGGGACGTGTCCTCTGACCTGTGTGTGTTGGGTTGGGCAGCTGGGTTCCTGGACAGCGAGCTGGTTGGACACCTGGGAGGTTGGGGAATCAGGGGGCAGGATGGCTGGCAAGTTATTTAGCGGGAGCCTCTGTGTGAAACTTAGAAAACCGGGCCCAGGAAAGGTCATAGAGAGGACTCGTGCGTGACTGTGGTCCGCACACTGTGCCTTTCCCTTTTAGAAAAGATGTCAGAGATCGCCAAACAACTCCTGGAGAGCTATGACATCGAAGACGTAAGAAGCAGGTGATCTGTTTTGCGTTATGGCGTGTCCGGAGACATGGGAAGCCCGTGGGAGAGATGCTAGAGTGTTGTTTCTCTCTCCTTATTTTCCAGGCTTTCTGTGGAAGACTTGGAACACTTAAATGAGGATGGAGAACTCTGGTTTGCTTATGAAGGGCTAAAGAAGGCAACACGGTAAGGAATTTCCCTTGGGTTCTATGTTTCAGAGGTAATAGACTATGGGAAAGTCAGAAGTTTAGTTCACACAGATTAGACACACAAAGTGGATCCTCACAGTGGGAAGAATAAATAATCACTGGAGATGTTTCTCTGATAATGATGCAGTTAGCTAAATTAGGGGCAACAATCTCTTCATGCAGTAAATTATAAATTACCTAGGAATAAAACCCATAACCTGTATAGTGAAATCAAATAAGTTAGCCACTGTTGCTGTAGATATAGAAGTATATTTAAATTTAAGAAGTTTTGTTATATATTATAAAATATAAAAATACACACATATAAATATATGCATATATTTACATATGTAAACACACATATATGTATATATACATATACATATACATATACATATATATACATATACATATATATATATATTTGGTACTGAAGATCAAACCCAGGGCGTTCTACCTCTGAACCCTATTTCATTTTTTATTATGAAACAGAATGTCACTAAGTTGAGGGCCTTGCTAAATTGCTTAGGCTGGCCTCAAACCTGTGATCCTCCTGTTTCACCTGTTTCACCTCCCAAATATTGGGATTATAGACGTGTGCCCTCATGCCCGGCTATTATTTTTTTAATTAACAACTTTATTTATTTATTTATTTATTTGCGGTACTGGGGATGGAACCTAGGGGCATTCTGCCTCTGAGCTATACCCCTGCCCTATTTTTTATTCTTTATTTGGAAACAGGCTCTCAGTGAGTTGCAGAGGGCCTGAGTAGCTGAGGCTGTCTGCGAACCGCGATCCTCCTGTTTCAGCCTCCCAAATGCTGGGATTATAAGCGTGCGCCACCAGGAACAACTTTTGTTTTATAGCAGTTTTAGATTCATAGCAAAGTTGGGTAGAAGATACAAGGTTCCTGTATATTCCTGTTACCACACGCACAACCTCCCCCTCCCATCAAGGTCCTACACACAAAGGTCAGTTCACAGATGGCTCTTACCCAGAGTCCATAGCGTACCTTAGAGCGCCCTCTTGTGGTTGTTCATTCTATGGGTTTTGACAGAGCCACAAGTGTAGAATCCTGCAGAGCATATATTTTTAACCCTTAAGAGAGTTTGAAAAGGCCACTTAATAACTTGTAAAATGAAAGGTCTTTATCACTGGCTGCGTGTTAACCCCACACAGTGCTTCATACCCAGCTAGAAGGATCCTCTAATCGTAGCTCCTGACTCCATACCTGCAGCTACGCAGATTCCCGAGGAAGCCCCAGTCGCAGCCCTTCAGAGTTGCCGCATGGTCAGCTCTTCTCCCCTCCTTAACAGTGTTTTGGAGAGTCATTTTCAGTCTCAGAAGGATTGCTACGAGAAGGAGATTGAAGCTCTGAACTTCAAAGTGGTGCATCTAAGCCAAGAAATCAACCACCTGCAGAAATTATTTAGAGAAGAGAATGACATCAACGAGAGCATCCGTCATGAAGTCACAAGGCTGACGTCAGAAAACATGGTAGGTCTCAGCCACGGGCGCTGGGCCTGGCCCTTAGCCAAGAGGCATTTTTCACTGGGAGGTAAAATTCAGTGTCCTGGCAGTAAAACAACGAATTTAACACCGGGTGTGGTACTTGGGAGGCTGAGACAGGAGGATCGCAGGTTCGCGGCCAGCCTCAGCTACTTAGTGAGGCCCTCTGCAACTTAGTGAGATCCTGTTTCAAAATAAAGAATAAAAAATAAGCTGGGCATGGTGGCACACCCTTGTAATCCCTGCGCTTGGGAGGCGGAGACAGGAGGATCGTGCAGCTTTAAAGCCAGCCGTGCTGGCTTAAGAGACCCTGTTTCGAAAAATAAAATAGGTCTGGGAATGTAGCCCGAAGGTATAAGGGCTTCCGGGAACCCCAGTACCACCAAAAAAAAAAAAAAAAAGGCTGAGTAGAATTCCATCGTGTACATATCCCATAGTTTTGTAATCCACTCATCTGTTGATGGACACCTTGGCTGGCTCCATAGTTTGCCAATAGTGAATTGTGCGGCTATGAACATAGACACTTATGCATTAGTTTGGTAGTTTGGTTTCCATTCTTTTAGGTAGATACTCAGAAGTGGTACTGCTGGATCTCATATATATGGTGGGTTTGTTCCCATTTTTCTGAGGATCCTCCAGACTGTTTTCCAAAGAGGTTGTGCTAAGTGAGATTAGTCAGTCACAAAAAATAAGAAATCGGATGCTCTCCTTAATGTGTGGAAGCTAGGGAGAGAATGGGTCATGGGAGGAGCTCTAGACGAAGAAGGAACCATAGATGAGCAAATAAGGCGACCTACTGAGGGGATGGAGGGGAAGAGGGAAGCTCCCTGACGTCCATGATGTACATCCACAAATATCAAAGCCAATCGCCAAGCCAAACATGAGCAGGAGGGGGAGGGAAGGGGGAAGAGCTAAACGAGTGATGTGTGTGCGTGTGGGTCTCTACCATCTCGTACTCCATTAAAATGGATGACTACAATGCACCAATAAATTATTATTATTATTATTATTATTATTATTATTATTATTTTGGCAGGTCTGGGGATGGAACTCAAGGGCATGTGACCTCCGGGCTACACCTCCTGCCCAATTTTTTATTCTTTATTTTGAAACAGGGTCTCACTGAGTTACGGAGGGCCTCACTAAGTAGCTGAGGCTGTCCATGAACCGCGATCCTCCGGTCCCAGCCTCCCAAATGCTGGGATTACAAGTGTGCGCCACCACATCCAGCAAATAAAAATTATTTTAAAAAAAGAAAAGAAAAATAGGGCTGGGGGTATAACTCAGTGATAGAATGCCCCAGCGTTCAATCCCCAGTACCCTAACCCTAACCCAGTACCAATATATATACATGAATATATATCTTGTTTCAAATATTTCTTTGGGAAAAAGACACTACTCATTAACACTATTTTTTTTTTTTTGATGGTACTGGGGTTCCTGGAAGCCCTTCTACCTCCGGGCTACACTTCCAAACCTGTTCTATATATATATATATATATATATATATATATATATATATATTTTTTTTTTTTTTTGTGGTACTGGGGTTCCTGGAAGCCCTTCTATCTCCGGACTACACTCCCAGACCTATTTTTACATTTTTATTTGGAAACAGGGTCTCCTAAGCCAGCGCGCGCGGCTGGCTTCGAACCTGCGCGATCCTCCTGTCTCTGCCTCCCAAGCGCGGGGATTACAAGCGTGCGCCACCACGCCCGGCAACCTGTTTTATATTTTTGAAACAGGGTCTCTTGCACCAGCGCGGCTGACTACGAACCTGCGCGATCCCTCTGTCTCTGCTTCCCAAGCGCGGGGATGACAAGCGTGAGCCACCACGCCCGGCTCATTAACACTGTTTTGACCTATCAAGGGTCTTTTTTCTTTAACACCTCTTTGCCGTGGGTTCATGAGGAAGGTCCCAGCAGCCCAGGCTCCTTCCCACTGGTGCTCACACGCTCGGCACCTCTGGGCGGAGCAGGCTGGCGCTTCCCCTAGCAGAAAGGCTGGTGCCTTTCCCTTTGGCTTCCTCCTCCGTCCCATCGTTTTTCTTCACCAGCTTGAAGCTGTCTTGATGCCAGTACGCTTTGCGCACATTAATTCTCTCAGCAAGAATCTTGCCCTTGACTTGCTTGTTTACGCAATGCCAGCAGCGGTGCTGGGTAACATTATAGACCCTGCTGGTTTTGTTCTGCTGACATTGGTGAGGTCCTTTCTGAACAGCACCCATGACCTGAATGTCTACATCACCCTTCTTGTGGATTTACATGTATGTGGCTAAAGGGACAACTCTACGTTTTCTTCCTTCCTTTCTTCCTTTCTTCCTTCCTTCCTTCCTTCCTTTCTTTCTTTCTTTCTTTCTTTCTTTCTTTCTTTCTTTCTTTCTTTCTTCTTTCTTTCTCTTTTTTTGTGGTACTAGGGATGGAACCCAGGGGCATTCTACCTCTGAGCTAAACCCCCAGCCCTATTATTCTTTATTTTGAAACCGGGTCTCACTGAGTTGCAGAGGGCCTCACTAAGTAGCTGAGGCTGTCCGCAAACCGCGATCCTCCGGTCTCAGCCTCCCAAATGCTGGGATTACAAGTGTGCGCCACCACGCCCAACTGACCTGGACATGGAGTTTAGAAATAGCAGGCCGAAAGCTGGGCTTGTAATCCCAGTGCTTGGGAGGCTGAGACAGAAGGGTCGCATGGGTTCAAAGTCAGCCTCAGCCACTTAGGGAGGGTCTTAGCAACTTAGGAGACCTTGTTTCCAAATAAAGTATAAGATAGATCAGGGAATATAGCCTGGAGGCCGAAAAGCCCCTGGGTTCCACCCTCAGTACCGCAAGATAAAGAAAAAAGGAAGGAAGGAAGGAAGTTTGAAAGAAGAAAGGGAGAGCAGGCCGGGCTTGGTGGCACACACTTGTAATCCCAGCATTTGGGAGGCTGAGACAGGAGGATCTCAGTTCGCGGATAGTCTCAGTTACTTAGTGTGGCCCTTAACAACTCAGTGAGACCCTGTTTCAAAAATAAAAATAAATAAATAAAAAGTCTAAAAAATAGGGCGGGGGCTCAGAGGTACAATGCCCCTGGGTTCCACCCCCAGTACTGCAAAAAAAAAAAAAAAAAAAGGGAAGGAAGGAAGGAAGGGGGTGGAGAGAGAGAGAGAGAGAGAGAGAGAGAGAGAGAGAGAGAGAGAGAAAGGAACGAAATCTCAGCAGGACATTTCAAGATGGCTTTCCCTGTTCCCAGATGAGGAGATGGTGTGTCAGGGCCTGGACCAGAGGCAGTGTGATCTTCACCTCACCCCTTTCTTAGCTCAGCACAGGACCCCCATACCCTGTTGCCAGCAACATCTGTCTCTCCTGGGGTAGCCGTGTGAGCACCGCTCCCTGGAGCTTAGATTTCTCGAGACTCCTAAATAGGTCTTCAGGATTAAAAAAAGAGAAAGAACCCCAATGCCAGCCCTGCCCAGCGCCTCCGCCAGCCCCCCTGCACAAGTCTGTGCTCCGCAGCTGAACACAGAGACCATTTAATTCACTTAGGGGCCTGGCAATTTCATGGGGGAACATATTGAATTCTAATATTTATAATTCTTCTCTAAAGATGATCCCAGACTTTAAGCAGCAAATTGCAGAGCTGGAGAAACAGAAGGAAGATCTTGAAACACGTCTGCGTGAACAAAGAGAGAAGATGCAAGGTCGGCCAGAGCCCCCACGAACCTGCTTTTAAACGTTGTTTCCGGTACCTAGGGAATGGTGTAGAAAGCCCATGGGTGCAGAGGTTTTGCATTGTTTCTGCTGGGGCCAGACGGGTAATGGAGAGGTGAGAGGGAGGCCAGTTATAGGGCGCAGAAAAGGATGGGAGCATTTAACGATGGCCGCCTCCAATTCTGCTCACTTCTACCAAATGGTAATGTAGGCCCCCGTGTTGATGGGTTGTCGTGTGTGTGTGTGTGTGTGTGTGTGTGTGTGTGTGTGTGTGTGTTACTGGGGATGGAACCCAGGGGCATGCTACCTCTGAGCTACACCCCCAGCCCTATTTTTTATTCTTTATTTGGAAACAGGGTCTCACTGAGTTGCAAAGGGCCTCACTAAGTAGCTGAGCTGTCCAGGAACCGTAATCCTCCTGTCTCAGCCTCCCAAATGCTGGGATTACTAACGTGCACCACCACGCCCGGATGCTTTAAACTTTTTTTTTTTTTTTTCTGGTCCTGGCAATGGAACCCAGGGACCTCTACCTCTGGGCTACACTCCTGACCTATTTTTTTAATTTTATTTTGAAACAGGGTTTCACTAAGTTGCTGAGGCTGACTTCAAACCTGTACGAGCCTCCTGTCTCAGCCTCCCAAGTACTGGGATTACAAGCGTGCGCCACTACACCTGGCCTGGTTTAAACTTTTTTAAACCATTGTTCAGACCCAACGAAATCTAATCTCTGGCTAGACACAGTGGAAGACCTCTGATAACTGAAAATAATCTCAAAGTCAAATCAGAACGCAGTGACCTAGCCCACCACAGGACTGACGGTTCTCCTCCCTACAGGAAAGCTAGAGGAACCGTTTAGTAAATTACATCACAGTCAGGAAGAGGACGGAGCACACAGAAAGTAAGTGGCCACGTGTGAACCGGCTGAGGTGTTTGCCTGTCTCTGGGAACCTCCGCTCTCACAAGACGGTTGCACCGATGCCAAAAGTTCTTCTGTCTGTTCCTCAGATCCTTGGGAGCCCAGGATGAAATACACACCAAAGCAAAAGAAGAGCTGACGGGTGAGATCCGAGAGCTGCAGGAGGCCAGCGAGCACTTGAAGAAGCAGCGTGAAACCCAAGGCCAAACCGGGAATCATTTCCAGCAGGAGGCATCTCGGCTCACCATGGAGAAGAGGGTGAGGAATTGGGGATGTGTCAATCCGAGGCCCTGTGTGTGCAGATGGTGCTGAGAGAGGGATCTGCTGCCCGGAGCACAGGACTTACCGCTGTGGACCAAACACTTCCCCTCAGAGCCGCCTTTTTCCTGCTCTCAAAAGGCAGGCTGTCTCTGGGGTGACCTTGGGGACTCACAGGCTGCACCCGTGGGGACCGGAGGAGAGGGTGGCGCAGTGCAGGCCTGGTTCCTGAGCGCTGCCCCTGGACGGCATCGCTGGAGAGGAAGACGCCCTGGTCTGCAGCACATGCTGAATGAGGAGGCTAGCATCTCATGAAGGGGATTTTCTATTGGCTGTGTGACTCTGGAGGGGAGAGGCTGCACCTGCCCTTCACTTGAAATGTTGATAAAGAGCCTAACACATCTACACAGAGCAGCAGCGGGGAGAGGTGGCCACACAGAGTGGAAAAGTCACAGTAGCCCTCCACACACAGACGGGCTGACTGCGGGGGGCTGGACCGGCGAAGCCTGAATCCTTTTCGTCAAATTCTCAGAATTCAGAGATCACCTAAGCACTCTGTTGTTTATAGAAGTTCTTTCCTCTTTCTTCTCTCCTTCCTTTCCTTTCCCTCCCTTCCTTTCTCCCTCCCTCCCTCTTTCTTTCTTTCTTTCTTTCTTTCTTTCTTTCTCCCTTTCTTTCTTCCTTTCTTTCTCTTTCTTTCTTTCTTTCTTTCTTTCTTTCTTTCTTTCTTTCTTTCTTTCTTTCTTTCTTTCTTTCTTTCTTTCTTTCTGATACTGGAGATTGAACTCAGGGGTATTAACCTCTATTCTCCAGCCCTATTTTTTATATATTATGAAACAGAGTCTCATCAAGGTGCAGAGGGCCTCACTAGGTTGCTGAGACTGGCCACAAACCTTGCGATCCTCCTGTCTCAGCCTCCCAAGCACTGGGATTACAGGTATGCGCCACCATACCTGGCTTAAAAAAATATCTCTAGCCAGACGTGGTGGCGCACACTTGTAATTCCAGCATTTGGGAGGCAGAGACCGGAGGTTCACGGATATCCTCAGCTCCTTAGTGAGCCCCTTGGCAACTCAGTGAGACCCTGTTTCAAAAATAAGATGACTAGGCCGGGCGTGGTGGCGCACGCTTGTCATCCCCGCGCTCGGGAGGCAGAGACAGGAGGATCGCGCAGGTTCGAAGCCAGCCCCGCGCGCTGGCTTAGGAGACCCTGTTTCCAAATAAAAATGTAAAAATAGGTCTGGGAGTGTAGCCCGGAGGTAGAAGGGCTTCCAGGAACCCCAGTACCACCAAAAAAAAAAAAAAAAAAAAAAGATGACTAAAAAATAGGGCTGGGGGTGTAGCTCAGAAGTACAACGCCCCTCAGTTCCATCTCTGGTACCTCAAAAAAAAATCTTTAATATCTAGGACTTTACTGGTGCTTAAGCCAAATTTAGCATAGACAAGGCCACCTCCGTATCAGGTAGTAGAAGCAAAACAGGCTTAGATCTTTGCAAATGGCTCCAGCAGACATCCAGAGTCCATTTTCCCATGCTCTTATTTTTAAATTCTCTGTGATGGATTTGAGTAAGATGAAGATAGGTCAAGGTATATGTAGTATATTCATACACTATGATGTAATTCTTCCATAAAGAGGTATGGGATAGCCTCTCATCTCAGTACTTGGGAGGCTGAGACAGGAAGATCGCAGGTCCCAGGACAGCTTCAGCAAAGTAGCAAAACTCAGCAACCTAAAGAGACCCTGTTTCAAAACAAAGAATAAAGCCAGGCGTGGCGGCGCACGCTTGTAATCCCTGTAGTCGGGAGGCTGAGACAGGAGGATGGTGGTTCGTGGACAGCCTCAGATGCTTAGTGAGGCCCTTCGCAACTCAGTGAGACCCTGTTTCAAAATAAAGAATAAAATATAGGGCTGGGGCGTAGCTCAGTGGTAGAATGTCCCTGGGTTCCATCCCCAGTACCACACACACACACACACACACGTACACACACAGAGTAAGAAATATTGAGGCGTGCTACAGCACATGCAAACTTGAAAGAATGCTATGTGAATGAAGCCAGACACAAAAAATTACGTATTACATAATTTCATTTATATGAATTATCTAGAATAGGCAAGTCTGTGAAGACAAAGTAAATTAATGATGGGGGGGGCTGAAGGGAACAGGGGGACTAAAGAGTGGTAGTTAGCCGGGCATGGTGGCACATGCTTGTAATCCCCGCGCTTGGGAGGCGGAGACAGGAGGATCGCGCAGGTTCAAAGCCAGCCGCACTGGCGTAAGAGACCCTGTTTCCAAATAAAAATATAAAATAGGTCTGGGAGTGTAGCCCGGAGGTAGAAGGGCTTCCAGGAACCCCAGTAACACCAAAAAAAAAAAAAAAAGACTAGTAGTTAAAGGTAATGGTTTTGGGAGGGGACAATAAAAATTTCTGACATTAGTTAGTGGTGGTAGTGACACAATTCCAGCCACACTAAAAACATTGAAATGTACACTTCTTTTTTCTTTCTTTCTTTTTCAGTACTGGGGTTGAAACTCAGGGGCATTCTACCTCTGAGCTACACCCCCAGCCCTATTTTTTTATTCTTTATTTTGAAACAGGGTCTCACTGAGTTGCAAAGGACCGCACTAAGTACCTAAGGCTGGCCTCGAACTGCGACCCACCTGTCTCAGCCTCCCGAATTCTGGGATTACAAGCATGCGCCACCACGCCTGGCTGAGCTGTCCACTTTCAATGATGGATTGTATGGTATATGAATTAATATTCAATAAAGCTGTCACTAACCAGACATGGTGGCTCACACCTGTAACCCCAGTACTTGGGAAGCGGAGACAAGAGCATCGCAGGTTCACTGCCAGCCTCAGCAACTTAGTGAGACAGTCTCAAAATTAAATATAAAATAGGGCTGGGGGTGCAGCTCAGGGGTAGAATGCCCATGGGTCCAATCTCCAGTACCACATAAGTAAATAAATAAATAAATAAATAAAATCTGTTAGCCATAAAAAAAAAAAACAGGTGAAGAGAGCCGAGCAGGTGGCGCACGCTTGTAATCCCCACGCTTGGGAGGCTGAAACAGGAGGATCGCACAGGTTCAAAACCAGCCTCAGCTGCTTAGTGAGGCTCTCAGCAACTTAGGGAGACCCTGTTTCTAAATAAAATATACAGTAGGTCTAGGGGTATAGCCCGGAGGTAGAAAGCTCCTGAGTTCCATCCCCAGTACCACACACACACAAAAATTATAGGTGAAGATGAGACTAATATCCTTGTTTCTCTCATTTTCTGAAGGATCTTGAAGAAGAATTAGATAAGAAGGATAGAGTGATTAAAAAGCTCCAAGATCAAGTCAAGACTCTAACCAAGACGATTGAAAAAGGTAGGAACACGCTATCCATTCCTCAGGCTTCTGAGCTTCGCACTAAGGCCAGCACGCACTATGGTGTGCGCCTCCCCTGTGGTCCAAAGCCTTCGCAACGCAGAGGAGCGCTGCTCAGCCAGCCGGGCGTAGGTAGGACCTCGTGACGGGCCAGAGAGGACGCCGAAGGCAGGAAGGCAGCGCACTCACTGCCCATCGGTGATCATCAGAGAGGCTCCTGGCCTCCCAGGGACACCCTCTCTTGAACACCGTAAAACTCTTCCTCTGTTAGCTCCTCCTTTTATTTTTATTATTTATTTATTTTGTGTGTGTGTGTGTGGTACTGGGGATGGAACCCAGGGGCATTCCGCCTCCGAGCTGCACCCCCTGCTCTATTTTTTGTTCTTTATTTGGAAACAGGATTTCACTGAGTTGCAGAGGGCCTCGCTAAGTAGATGAGGCTGGCCATGAACCAAGACCCTCCTGTCTCAGCCTCCTGAATGCTGGGATTACAAGCATGCACCACCATACCTGGCTTATTTTTATTTTTATTCAATTATTTATTTCTTTATTTATGTGGTACTGGGGATGGAACCCAGGGGCATTCTACCTCCAAGCTGTACCCCCAGCCCAGTTTTTTATTCTTTATTTTGAAACAGGGTCTCACTGAGTTGCAGAGGGCCTCACTAAGTAGCTGAGGCATCTGCGAACCGCGATCCTCCTGTCTCAGCCTCCCAAGTGGGGGGATGACAAGCGTGCGCCACCACGCCCAGCTCAGCTCCTCCTTAAATGAACTGTGCTCACCTTCCCTCCCAGTCACGTGTGAGGATTAGCGAGTGTCCCAATTTTTATTAAGAGCGAAGGAGACAGTCAAGAAGGTTGAACCCGGCTGAACTTCCTGCTCAGCGCGTCCTCGGCCCCCCAGCCCCGGCCTCTGCCCTGAGTCCTGGGCTTCACCTGCATCCTCTCTCCCTGGTTCTTCCTTACGGTTCCTCCTCCTCCAGCTCCCTTGTTCGGGCTGTGCCCACAGCTCCTGCTCCTTTTTCTGTGCTTTACTCTCACCTTGAATTTGGAATACTCCAAACCAAACCAAGGCTCTTTACCCTGCAGTGCTAAGTGATCCATGCCATCTGCCCCACGGGACAGGGACCAGATCTGTCCTCCCCATAGTGAGCGGAAGGAAGGGATGAGCCACTCTCCCCACCAAGGACTATGAAAGCTGCATGAGAAGGACCACAGAATCCACGTCCCGCCTCCTTTCCCTGGGTCCCAGGTCCTTTGCCCTTTAACATTACTTTTGCTTTTTCTGGTATTACCCCCAACTCAGCCTTTCTAAGTCAGACCTCATCCGCTTCTCTGCCTGTATCAGTTATCTGTTATCAGATAAGCCCTCGCCCCAAAACCTAGCAACCTAAAGCAAGTGCCAGCTAATGCACGGTTGCCAGGTCAGGAATCCAGGAACAGTCCAGCGGGTGATTCCGGCTGAGCTTTCAGGCTGTGGACATCTATCCTCTTTTCTGTCTTCTGACCTCCAAAATTATAAATTAAAACTCTGTGTCACCTGGGCTGGGGATGGTGGGGTATAGCTCAGTGGTAGAGTATGTACTTAGCGTGCAGAAGACCCTGGTTTCAATCCCCACCCCCAAAATTGTGTTGTTTTAAGCCACTGAATTGATAGCGACTTGTCCTAATAGTCATAAAACATTAACCCAGCACCTGCGGCCGGGACAGTCTGGTGCCTGGCACACCAAGCATTTCCTGCATCAGTCCCTTCCCCAAGGCACGTTGATGACAGACAATTCCTCGGGTTTCTTTCCCGTCCCCGCAGGCTGCAGACCTAAACAAAACATTCCTTCAAAAAGCTCAGCCTTTTGCATCGGCTGTACTCACCCCAGCACTCACAGACAGAAGTCACCACTGGGAGAAAGTCTTCCAAGGATATAGTGGAGCCTTAAGCTATCAGAAAGCTACAGAAGTTCATGTGCAAACCGGCAAGAACAGGGTAGAAGGAGACCCAGTAGGCTTGTCATGAAACCTGTGAACCTTGCTTGTATACACTTGGCTAACTGTTCACCTCTGTCCACAGCCAACGATGTGCACCCATCCTCAGGATCCAGAGAGTACCTCGGAATGCTGGAATACAAGAGAGAGGACGAGGCCAAGCTCATTCAAAACCTCATTCTTGGTAGTACACCTGGCGCTCTGGCCTTTTGCTTTCTCCTGGGAACTTGAACATTAGTCGACACCAGATTCCTGGGCCTGGCGAGGCCTCCTCCTCTTCTCCCTTCATTCAGTGCTTCCTCTCCTAGCCTGGAGCTCCTCAGCTTCCACAGCACTTACCAGACACGTCTGTGTCGAGGAGGGGAGACTGTTCATTGTAGAACACTGAACACCCCTGACATCGGCCCATCAGAAGCTAGGAGCCACCCCTAGCTGGGAAAATAAAAAATGTCTCCAAACGTTGTCAAGTGTCTCTGAGAAGGCCAAAATGGTCCTTGGCAGAGAACCACTCCCCTCATCTTTTCCCGAGTCTAATCATAAGATAAACATTGGAGACACATCTCTTCATCTCCCACCGGAGCTGTAATGGAAGTCCCTGTGGCTCGGTGCTGCGTGTGACTCTGCGGAGAAATCCGCACACAGGCGTGGTGAGGGGCTCCCCGGGCAGGCTCCAAGTGCAGCTCGTCCCACGGCGCACACTCGAGGCTTAGAGGCTTGGAACCAGCCTCGCTGCGGTCTTCGCCAGGACCTTTCCCAGGGTGTTCCAGGAGAGGGGGAAAAGCTGCCTCCCTGCTGGCTGGTCCCAAGATCTTTAAGCAGAGAGCCGATCCGCAGCCTTACTTCCTCTGATGCCCCCACAGAGCGCACTGGCGCCCCAGGCTGGCCCTGCTGTCCCGTCTTCACGCAGCCACGGGGAGACTTATTGCTTCTACAGACTTTTCCTCTACAAATTCTCTTTTCCCTTCAGCCCCCTCTGTTTCTCTGCCGTTCTCTACTGTGATGCCCCCAGTGTCCCTGTTCAAAGGGTTTTCACGTATAGCCTATCCTCATCAAAGAGCCTGGGGAGGGGGTGTATGGAACTGGGGCGCCTTTCTTGTATTGAGGGTCCAAGCTCCAGGGTCTGTACACCAGGAAGATTACTTCTGTCTCTTAGCTGGACTTTTTAAAAATTTTTATATGTATGTATGTTATGTATGTATGTATGTATGTATATGTATGTATGTATGTATTTTTGTGGTGCTGCTGGGGATTGAATGCAGGGGCATTCTACCTCTGAGCTATACCCCCAACCCTATTTATTTATTTATTTATTTATTTATTTATTTATTGCGGTACTGAGGATGGAAACCAGGAGCATTCTACCTCCAAGCTACACCCCCAGCCCTATTTTTTATTTTTTTATTTTTAAACAGGGTCTCACTGAGTAGCTGAGGCTGTATGTGAACCACAATCCTCCTGTCTCAGCCTTCTGAATGCTGGGATTACAAACGTGTGCTATCACAACTGGCTTTTTTTTTTTTTTTTTTTTACTGGGGATGGAACCCAGGGATATTCTACCTCCGAGCTACACCCCAGCCCAATTTTTTATTTTTTATTTTGAAACAGGGTCTCACTAAATTGCCGAGTACCTCACTAAGTACCCGAGGCTGGATGTGAACCCGGATCCTCCTGTCTCAGCCTCCCAAATGCTGGGATTACAGGTGTGCACCACCACGCCCGGCCTTAGCTGGACTTTTAAAATAGAGAAAGTACTTTGTAAAGGAGGGGTGTTGGGAGCAGCTGGCACCTGTGTGCGCTTGCCAAGGAGGGACCCAGACTGGATTCCTCAGGGAGAAGAGAGGTCCGGTTGTACTGAGGCCCTGCACCAACTGCAGAAGTGTGGCGACCAGCCCCAGGGAGAGCTGGTCGTCAGCTGGGACCCTCCACTCTCTCTGCTCAGACCTGAAGCCCCGCGGTGTGGTGGTGAACATGATTCCTGGGCTGCCAGCGCACCTCCTGTTCATGTGCGTGCGCTACGCCGACGCTCGCAACGACGCCAGCATGCTGAAGGCCCTTATGAACAGAATCATTAACGGGATCAAGCAGGTGGTGAAGGTAGGAGACTGCCCGGGACGTCGGCCCCGATATAAGAACACCCTGGGCTTGGGGGGCGGGGTGGGGGGGCGCACGTTTGTAATCCCAGCATTTGGGAGGCTGGGACAGGAGGATCTTAGTTTGAGGACAGCCTCAGCTACTTAGGCCCTTTGCAACTTAGTGAAACCCTATTTCAAAAAATAAAAAGACTAAAAAATAGGGCTGGCGTGTAGCTTGGAGGTACGATGTCCCTGGGTTCCATCCCCAGTACCGACAAAAAGAAAGAAAGAAAAAAAGAAAGAAAGGAAGGAAGGAAGGAAGGAAGGAAGAAAGAAAAAAAGAAAGAAAGAAAGACAATAATAAAGAACAGGGTTGTGTGAAGGCTAACATAACAGCAAGATAAAATTCACTGCTGCCGCGCATGGTGGCTCACACTTGTAATCCCCGCGCTCCGGAGGCGGAGACAGGAGGATGGCACAGGTTTGAAGCCAGCCGCACTGGCATAAGAGACCCTGTTACCAAATAAAAAAGTATAAAAATAGGTCTGGGAGTGTAGCCCAGAGGTAGAAGGGTTTCCAGGAACCCCAGTACCACCAAAAAATAAAAAAATATATAAATAAATAAAATTCACTGCTAACTTTCTCTCTGGCTGCGATATGATCCTAAATCCATTCTGAGTTCACTGGGTCCTTCCTACCCAACCTCAACAGATTTTTTTTCCTCTTAAGGAATAAATGAGACAATACTTGAAACTGAGCATCAAAGATCTTTTAAAGAGACCTTGTGCTCAACAGTTAGAGCCGGGCGTGGTGGCACACGCTTGTAATCCCAGTACTTGGGAGGCTGAGACAGGAAGATCGCGGTTCGCGGACAGCCTCAGCTACTTAGTGAGGTCCTTTGCAACTCAGTGAGACCCTGTTTCAAAACAAAGAATAAAAGCCAGGCATGGTGGCGCACGCTTGTAATCCCCACACTTGGGAGGCAGAGGCCAGAGGATCACACAGGTTTGAAGCCAGTCTCGCTGGCTTAGGAGACCCTTTTTCCAAATAAATATATATATATAAAATAGGTCTGGGAGTGTAGCCCGGAGGTAGAAGGGTTTCCAGGAACCCCAGTACCACCAATAATTAATTAATTAATTAATAAGGACTAAAAAATAAGGCTGTGGATGTAGCTCGGAGGTAGAATGGCCCTGGGTTCCATCCCCAGTACTACAAAAAAAAGAAAGAAAAGAAAAGAAAAGAAAAGAAAGAAAGAAAGAAAGAAAGAAAGAAAGAACGAACGAACTGTGGACGTAGCTCAGTGGGAGAGCCCCCCTGAGTTCTTTCTCCAGTGCCAAAAAGAAATCCAGAGGGAAGATGCGTGCGCCCTTGGCGCCAATGCGCCAGTCGTGACCAGGTTCGGTGTGATCTTGTCTTACTGTTTCAGGACCACTTAGAAGACTTTGAGATGCTCTCCTTCTGGCTCTCCAACACTTGTCATTTTCTCAACTGCCTGAAGCAGTACAGCGGGGAGGAGGTAGGCACACCGCGTGTTTTGTGCTTTTCTGGTTGTAGGCTGGGCCTTCCTCATGACGCCGAGCTCACGGCAACTCAGTGAGACCCTGTTTCAAAAAATAAAAAGAATAATAAAAATAGGACTGGGGGTGTAGCTTGGAGGTAGAATGCCCCTGGCTTCTATCCCCAGTACTGGAAAAAAAAAATGGTGATATCATTTCATAGTCCCACCGGCAGTTTTGGGAAGTTTCCAGCATCTCAAATCTTAAACAACACTTGGTATCAACAGATATTTTTATGATTTACCAATGTCATAAGTATAAATTGATACCTTTTTTTTTACTTATATTGCTTTACCTGATCTCTACTGAGGTCAAGCATCATTCCAAACACTTACTGAGCATTTGATTTTCCTTTTCATCTGTCTCTTCACATCCTTTCTCCATTTTTCTTAGGGTTGATTATTTTCTTAATGGTTTGTAGGAGGTCTTTATATATCATGAATAGACAATAGTTAATAATATTCTTTATGGAGTTTTTCGCCGTATGGTTTTTTTATATATACTTAAATCCATCAATCCTGTTCTTTTTTGTATGTGTGTGTGTGGTACTGGGAGTGGAACCCAGGGGCTTCTCTACCTCCGGGCTATACTCCCAGACCTATTTTATACTTTATTTGGAAACAGAGTCTCAATAAGTTGCTGAGAGCCTCACTGAGTAGCTGAGGCTGGCTTCGAACCTGTGCGATCCTCCTATCTCAGCCTCCGAAGCGCGGGGATGACAAGTGTGCGCCACCACACCCAGCAATCCTGTTCTTTTAAGATTTATCTTGTTTAAGAAATTTTTATCTACCCTCAGATTATAAGTATATTCCCTTCTAAAACTTTGTAGTTCACATTTAGAGTTTGCAATTATGTTTTTATCTACCCCAACTTGGTGTGATTATTTATTAATCCCAAAATATGCAGTATATAATGATCTCATATCTTATTCTATGTGGCTTGCCAATTGTTCCGATGGAAATAAAATAAAATACAAAATTAATTCCACTGATAGTATAACATAAAAGGAGAAATGAGTATAGAAAATTCAATTTCTGACTAAAGAATATCAAAGTGCAAGAAAAGAGGGATGGGAGGTGCTACAATCAGCCGGGTAAAACACACTGGCGTCCTTAAGACAGTAATGGAAGTGGAGATATTTAACACTATATATATTTTCTTTTTTTTTTTTTTTTTTTTTTTTTTTGCAGTTCTGGGGATGGAACCCAGGGGCATTCTACCTCCAAGCTACGGCCCCAGCCCTATTTTTTATTCTTTATTTTGAAACAGGGCCTCAGGAGTTGCAAAGGGCCTCACTAAGTAGCTGAGGCTGGCTGCAAACCTCGATCCCCCTGTCTCAGCCTCCCAAATGCTGGGATGACAAGCGTGCGCCTCCATGCCTGGCACTTATTCACATTTTAATCATTTTTATATATTTATTGGTGCCTTATAGGCTCACGTCATAACGCACTTCCTAGTGATGGTGACACACGTGCATACAGCACCTGGTGGGCTTTCCCCAGTCCCCTCCCCACTCTCCCTTCCCCATACAGGGTATTCAGATGGACATTGGTATTCTCACATATGTATATGATATCAATGGAAGTAATTCCTCCATTGATTCTCCCCCTCCTAGACCACCTCCCTGGCTCCACTGGAGTCTCCCCTTCATTTTCATACCTGTAATCCCAGCATCTGGGAGGCTGAGACAGGAGAATCCTGATTCCCAGACAGCCTCAACTACTTAGTGAGGCCCTTTGCAATTCAGTGAGACCCTGTTTCAAAAAAAAAAAAAAAAAGAATAGAAAATAGGGCTGGGGGTGGAGCTTGGAGGTAGAATGCCCCTGGGTTCCATCCCCAGTACCAAAATAAAAAAGTTTTAAAGTGTAAGAGTTGTAGCCGGGCGTGGCGGCGCACGCTTGTCATCTCCGCGCTTGGGAGGCGGAGACAGGAGGATCGCGCAGGTTCGAAGCCAGCCTCTCTGGCTTAAGAGACCCTGTTTCCAAAAATAAAAATAGGTCTGGGAGTGTAGCCCGGAGGTAGAAGGGCTTCCAGGAAACCCAGTACCACGAAAAAAAAGTGTAAGAGTTCTAGTAAGTGTTGATTATAACATTATTAGTACACATAGCATTTTAATTTTCTACGTAGCTACAGTATTCTAATATTTATATGCTCAAAATCACTTTTAGGAATTCATGAAGTATAACAGTCCACTTCAGAATAAGAATTGCCTGAACAACTTTGACCTTTCAGAGTACAGACAGATTCTTAGTGATGTCGCTATACGCATATATCAGCAGTTAATTATTGTCATGGAAAACAACATCCAGCCGATCATAGGTAAGAAGAGAATTACTGACGAGAACATGTCACGCCAACATTCCGTCTTTTGAAAACGCGAGCTTGGTATTTAGAGTGTTATGAATAACATAGTTTAAAAAGTCAAGAAAACATAGATGTCCACTCCTTTTTTTTTTTTTTTTTTTTGGTGGTATTGGGGTTCCTGGAAGCCCTTCTACCTCCGGGCTACACTCCCAGACCTATTTTTACATTTTATTTGGAAACAGGGTCTCCTAAGCCAGCGCGCGCGGCTGGCTTCGAGCCTGCGCGATCCTCCTGTCTCTGCCTCCCAAGCGCGGGGATTACAGGCGTGCGTCACCACGCCCGGCTTAGATGTCCACTCCTTAATCTTCACTTGTTTGAATGATTCCATAAATAACAGTTTCCTTTCTGTAAGGATGATTCATCTGGAAGGAGAAATGTGCAAGCGTGTCTACTGTTTATGTGATATTTCTACTTCTTAGGTGGTTCTTTCGGGAGCTTTAGCACATTTTTCTGAAATTCTAAATCCCCATGCAAATTGTTATATACTTTCCTCAGTTTTCTGAAACTAACTTTAAACCCTAGATTTAAATAGTTCCAGACCATGAGTTATTGCTCCATGCCTGGAAAAAGAGCTACTGCCTTACTGTAAACAGTGGTGTGCACACGCACGCACACACACACACACACACGCGCACACACACACCCTGGTGCTCTCAAATCTTTGTTGTTGTTTTTTGTTTTTGCAGAACTGGGGATGGAACCCAGGGGCATTTTACCTCTGAGCTAAACCCCCAGCCCAATTTTTTTTCTTTATTTTGAAACAGGGTCTCACTGAGTTGCAAAGGGCCTCGCTATGCAGCTGAGGCTGGCCTCGAACCGTGATCCTCCCGTCTGTCTCAGCCTCCCGAATGCTGGGATTACCAGCATGCGCCACCACCCCCGGCTGCTTCTTTCATTTTTTCTATCACGGCTCCGTCCCCCTAACTCCTGTAGAAACTCCCGTCCCCCGAAACAGACCCCGCTAGGCGACAGGAGGTGCTCTGTGCGGAGCTGGCTGGCGGTGCAAGCAGCAGTCCACCTGGCTGACTGCCGGCGCCATTCCTCCTCTCCCGGCAGTGCCAGGCATGCTGGAGTACGAGAGTCTGCAGGGACTGTCGGGCCTGAAGCCCACCGGCTTCCGGAAGCGGTCGTCCAGCATAGACGACACGGACGCCTACACCATGACCTCCGTCCTGCAGCAGCTCAGCTACTTCTACAGCACCATGTGCCAGAACGGCCTGGACCCCGAGCTCGTGCGGCAGGCCGTCAAGCAGCTGTTCTTCCTGATTGGGGCCGTCACCCTCAACAGCCTCTTCCTGCGCAAGGACATGTGCTCCTGCAGGAAAGGGATGCAGATAAGGTACGGTCTGCAAAGCGCCGGGAGCCAGCGAGGCCAGGGAGCACGCTCTAAACACACCGTTGCTCAGCCCCGCCGGACCACTAGAGCTGCCGCCAGATGCCCAGCGCGCAGCCCCTCACGCCACGGCGCTCAAACCTGACGCTCTGGCCCAGTGGCCTTAACTGGGAACTAGGAATTGTTTTCAATTCTGGCCTTTGCTGGGCATGGTGGTGCATGCTTATAATCCCAGCATTCCGGAGGCTGAGACAGGAGGATCACAGTTTGCGTAAGGCTTTATTTATTTATTTACTTTTATTTTTTGGCAGAACTAAGGTTTGAGCCCAAGAGCAGTCTACCTCTGAGCTCTACCCCCTGCCCTATTTTTTTTTTCTTTTTTCTTTTTTTTTTTTTTTTTTTGTGTGTGTGTGTGGTACTGGGGATGGAACCCTTCTACCTCTGGGCTACACTCCCAGAACCTATTTTTATTTTTTTTTTTTAATTTGGAAATAGGGTCTCTTAAGCCGGCGAGGCTGGCTTGGAACCTGTGCGATCCTCCTATCTCTGCCTCAAAAACGTGGGGATTACAAGCGTGCGCCACCACACCCGGCTTATTATCATTTATTTTTTGAAACAGGGTTTCACTAAGTTGTGGAGGGCCTAAGTAGCTGAGGCTTCTCCTCAAACCGCAGTCCTCGGGTCTCAGCCTCCCGAATGCTGGGATTACAAGCGTGCGCCACCACGCCCAGCTCGCAATCATTTTTATTTGCTAAGATGTTTCCCCAAGTCCAGAGCTCTTCCAGCCCCTCACCCTAGACCACCGCACCCCTTAGAACCATGTGTCATCAGAAGCGGCACCTGGCCCATCCCCTCCTGTTAAAAGTGAGAGGCTGCGGGACCTTGCTCCTAAGCTCTGGGTAACCGCTGCTGCCTCTGGAGCCCCGGGGACTTGGCGCCTTCCCGTCAAGTGTTCTCTGCTCCTCTGGTTTCTCAGGTGCAACATCAGCTACTTAGAAGAGTGGCTTAAAGATAAGAACTTGCAGAGCAGCTTGGCCAAGGAGACGCTGGAACCCCTCTCGCAGGCGGCCTGGCTGCTCCAGGTCAAGAAGACCACGGACAGCGACGCCAAGGAGATCCACGAGCGCTGCACCTCGCTGTCTGCCGTGCAGGTGACCCAGCGGCCCGCCCGGCCACCCGCCCTCCAGGACAGGTCATCAGCAAGGTGCCGGCTGCTGGTCGCACCTGACGGCAGAGCACACTGATCTCCCGCCACCCACCCTTTACCTAATAAGCATTTATCACATACTAACTCTAGCCTCCAGGCACAAAAGGCATATGATATTTCCCTGCTCATTTAACTCAGAGATGTATAGGTGTGAGGGGTGAGCAAGTGCGAGGCTGGGCGGCCGGGGGCTGGCCATCGGCCCCTCTAATCACGTGACCTGTCGTTTCTGCCTCCTCCCCCTCCTCCTCCTTCAACAACTTCTTCCTCCTCCTCCTCCTCCTCCTCCTTTCTCCTCCTCCTTTTTCTTCCTCCTCCTCCTCCTTCTTCTTCTTTGTGGTACTGGGGATGGAACCCAGAGCCATTCTACCTCCAAGTGACACCCTCAGCCCTATTTTTTATTCTTTATTTTGAAACAGGGTCTCACTGAGTTGCAGAGGGCCTCGCTAAGTAGCTGAGGCTGTCCTCGAACCAGGTTCCTCCTGTCTCAGCCTCCCGAATGCTGGGATGACAAGCGTGCGCCACCACGGTTAACTCTTAGTCTTCTTTTCTTTTTCTTCTTGAATTGCACCCAGGGTCCTTCTACCTCTGAGACACACCCCCAGCCCTATATTTTTTATTTTGAAACAGGCTCTCGCTAGGTTGCTGAGGACTTTGCTAAATTGCTGAGACTGCTTTCAAACCTGTGATCCTCCGGCTCAGCCTCCCAAGTCCCAGCTACTGGGACTACAGGCCTGCGCCACCACACCTAGCTTTTGTTCCTATCTTCTGTTCCCATCTCCCCTTGTTTTCTCTCTTTTTGGAAAAAGGTAACACATAGTTCCCGAGCCAAATTAGAGTATAAAAGAGCTGTCTGTGGTTGCCGTATTTCATATCTGTTATTTCATAGACAGAGTTCTTCGTTTTCATCATCTAACCCCATGTGATGTGATGTTCGCAGATCATAAAAATCCTTAATTCATACACACCTATAGATGACTTCGAGAAAAGAGTGACTCCATCCTTTGTGCGCAAAGTCCAGGTGAGACCCTTCAGGATCCGCCTCAGAGTTTCCCCTTCTAAGATAGACAGCCTAGCCCGGCACGGTGGTGCACGCTTGTCATCCCAGCATCGGGAGGCTGAGACAGGAGGATCGCGGTTCACGGACAGCCTCAGCTACTTAGTGAGGCCCTCCGCAACTCCACGGACAGCCTCAGCTACTTAGTGAGGCCCTCCGCAACTCAATGACACCCTGTTTCAAAAATAAAAAGACTAGGCCGGGCGTGGTGGCGCACGCTTGTCATCCCCGCGCTTGGGAGGCGGAGACAGGAGGATCGCGCAGGTTCAAAGCCAGCCGCACTGGCTTAAGAGACCCTGTTTCCAAATAAAAATATAAAATAGGTCTGGGAGTGTAGCCCGGAGGTAGAAGGGCTTCCAGGAACCCCAGTACCACTAAATAAATAAATAAACTAAAAAAAATAGGGCTGGGGATGTAGCTCAGAGGTACAATACCTCCCCCGCTGGGTTCCATCCCCAGTACTGAAAAAAAAAAAAAAAAAGATACAACCTATGTGAAATCCAGGACTAAAGGACACTTACCATCCGTGCACATGAACAGCACCCACTTCAAAGGCAGCAGGCATTTTCCCAGGGTTCAGAATTCATTTTAGTCCTGAAGGGAAGGGAATTAAAACTTACCCAAACCCGAAGCCAGGCACTATGATCCTTCAGCAGTTCTTGTCTCTGATCAATCTTGGAATCCAGTGCAAACAGAGCTGAATGGAATCAGGGACCCGTGGGTCCGGGTTTCTTATGCAGTCACTAAAGTTTCTCCCCACTGAAGTAGGGCAGCAGGGCCCCAAGTTTGGTTCCCTGAGGGTCCTGCAAAACCCTTCCCTTTTTCAGACACATTATCTTTTTTTTTTTTTTTTTTTTAGTGGTACTGGGGATGGAACCCAGGGGCCTTCTACCTCCGGGCTACATGCCCAGACCTATTTTATATTTTATTTGGAAACAGGTTCTCTTAAGCCAGCTGAGGCTGGCTTCGAAGCTGTGTGATCCTCCTGTCTCAGCCTCCCAAGCGTGGGGATTACAAGCGTGCGCCACCATGCCCGGGACACATTATCTGTTTGAGGCAGGATTTTCTTCATTTAGTTCAGCGAAAATAATGAATTTTAACAGATCAAATGCAAAAGCAGTTGTGAGATCTTGAGTCTCATGTTAAGTCAGACATTAAAGAGATCTACAGAAATATAAAACGATACTACTTCTCACTGAAGTTTTAGAAAATTAGTGGTTTTTCAACGCAAAGGTTATGCTTAACATTATTGGATTTGTTATTTCAGTGAGTTGATGACTGTTTTAAATTATTGCTTTCATTACTGATATAGTAAATTTCAGTACACAATGCTCTGTGGCATCCTCATACTTTTTAAGAATATAAAAGACTTCTGAGACCAAAGGGCTTGCAGATGACTAGATGAAGAGGAAAATAGGTTCAATAAAAAATGTCATGCTTACTTGGGAGGCTGAGGCAGGGGGAGCTGGGTTCATGACCAGCCTCGGCTACTTAGTGAGGCCCTCTGCAACTTAGACCGTTTCAAAATAAAAAGAATGAAAAATAGGGCTGGGGGTATAGCTCAAAGGTAGAATGTCCCTGGGTTCAATCCCCAGTACTGCGTACACACACACGCACACACGCACACACGCACACACACATCCCCAGTACTGCGTACACACACACACGCGCACACACACGCACACACACACGCACACACGTAATGCTTGCGTGAGATATATTCATGCTAGGACTTCGAAGTATTCCCCGAGGGGCTGGGCGTGGTGGTGCACGCTTGTAATCCCAGCATTCCATGAGAATACATAAAAATAAAAAAAATTAATCAGTCCATTCTATGGGAAATTAACTTCTGGAACAAAACAGAGGAAGCAAACATTTGTGAAAGTTGGCCAGAAAGCCTGGATTAACCCTTTCCCTTTGGGCGGTGGGGCTCAGGGCCCTGTGGTGTCCCTGGCGTGGTGAGAGCTCTCTGTGGGCGCCAGGTTGTCCTGCCCCTGACCTCCAGGCAGCAGCAGAGCTGGAGGCGCCGCCGCCCCGTCCACTTTCCCTGTGCTTCTGATTCCAGGCCCTCCTGAACGGCCGCGAGGACTCGGCGCAGCTGATGCTGGACAGCAAGTACCTCTTCCAAGTCACCTTCCCTTTCACGCCGTCCCCACACGCCCTGGAGATGATCCAGATCCCCAGCACCTTCAAGCTGGGCTTCCTCACCCGCCTATAGCAGGAGAGAAGGCCAGGGCGCACTCCTCCAGGCCCAGCGGAGGTCAAATAGCGCAGCTGATTCCCTACAGGCGGAAACGCTCTGGAAGGTGGCTTCAGGAAGAAAAGGGGCCGTGTCATGACCCTCTTGCTCCAACCCAATGGGGGTGGAAGGGCTCACGGGCTCTTTATTAAAACACCTCTGCAGTAAAAAGAAAATATCTTATTTCAAACTCCTCTAATGTTTAAGAGACTGTTTCGGTCTAAATTTAATCCTAAGAAATATGTTATAATAAGTATAATTATAATAAGGCGTATATTAACTGTGTCTATTTTAAAAATATATTACAAAGTTTAATCATTGTGCCATTTATCATCTCCTCTAAAAGGATATTTCTTTAAATTATACCTGCCAATATATTTGCTGTATGTGTTTTTTGTTGTTCTTGTTGTTGCTGTTGTTTAATTTTATTTTTCCCGTACTGAGGATGGAACCCAGGGGCATTCTACTTCCGAGCTACACCCCCAGCCCTATTTTTGATTCTTTATTTTGAAACAGGGTCTCACTGAGTTGCAAAAGGCCTAAGTAGCCGAGTCTGGCCGCGACCATGATCTTCCTGTTTCAGCCTCCCAAATGCTGCGATGACAAGCGTGCACCATCATGCCCAATTTTTTGTTGTTTAATATTTTATGCCACAACTTAGCCGGGTGTGGTGGCGCATGCTTGTCATCCCAGCATTTGGGAGGCCGAGACCGGAGGATCGTGGTTCAAGGACAGCCTCGGCTACTTAGTGAGGCCCTTCGCAACTCAGTGAGACCCTGTTTCAAAATAAAGAATAAAAAATAGGGCAGGGGGTGTAGCTCGGAGGTCAAATGCCTCTGGGTTCCATCCCCAGACCCGCAAAAAAAAAAAAAAAAAAAAATTATGCCATAACTTCTCTTAAAGATAGCTGGGCATGGTGGCATATACCTGTATTCTAGTACTTGGGAGGCTGAGACAGGAGGAGCACAGGTTCAAGGCCAGCCTCAGCTACTTAGTGAACCCCTTTGCAACTCAGTGAGACCCTGTTTCAAAATAAAGAATAAAAAAAATAGGGCTGGGGTGTAGCTCGGAGGTAGGATGCACCTGGGTTCCATCCCCAGTTGCAAGAGAGAAAGAAGAAAGAAAGAAAGAAAGAAAGAAAGAAAGAAAGAAAGAAAGAAAGAAAGAAAGATGGAGGGAGGGAGGGAGGGGGAGGGAGGGAGGGAGGGAAGGAGGAAGGAAGGAGAGGGAGGGAGGGAGGGAAGAAGGAAGGAAGGAGAGAGAGAGAAATAAAATAGGATTAGGGATGTAACACGGAGGTAGAATGTCCTGATTCCATTTCCAGTACCGCAAAAAACAAAAACAAAAACAAAAATGGCCAGGAGTGGTGGCGCACGCTTGTAATCCCAGCATTTGGGAGGCTGAGACTGGAGGATCATGCTTTGCGCACAGCCTCAGCTACTTAGTGAGGCCCTCTGCAACTCAGTGAGACCCTGTTTCAAAATAAAGAATAAAAAACAGGGCTGGGGTGTAGCTCAGAGGTAGAATGCCCCTGGGTTCAATCCCAACACCACTAAAAATATATATTTAGAAAAGAAGCAGACATGAGTGCCGGCTCCGGCTCTGGCTCTGTCTCCCCGGGGCTCGCTGGCTACACCCTTGCAAGGGCTGCCAGGCACTGGCTGGCGAGTTTCTGGTCCTCAGTCGTGAGCGTGGCGCCTCGACCAGACCTTGCCTGCACTATACCAAGCTGCGTCTCTTCTTTCTCCTCCCGCACCTTAGGATTCACGCCTATCTTTTCGCACTTGGTCCGGGCATCAGGGCATGGACCATTCCTTCCAGCAGCCTGTGAGCTCCTGGGGTCTGCGCCCCTTCCGACTTCACGATCATCTCCATGCTGGTGAGATGGGAGAAGACTGAAGGAGCAAGGGCCTGATGGAGGTGTCAGGGCTCAGAGTAGAGGCAGTCAGAAAAGGAGACCTCGTTCGGGGGCGAGGAGACCTGTGGAGGCTACCTGTGGGTTAGAGAAAAGACGGAGACACCTGCTCCCAAATCTCGATCGGTCCCTTAAAGCTGGAGCTTTGGAGACAGCTGACACTGACAGATGCTGACAGCAGGCAGTCACGGGTGAATGCTGGGTTCAAAGGAGTTGATGTGGAGTCAAACCGGCCGAAATCAGCCTCCTGCTACAGAGGGCAGAGAAAGTGGCCCACGGGTTAAGAGGGGTCCTGGCCTTGTGGGTGGGCGGCAGGCCCAAGGGTCCAGTGAGTGAAATAAACAGCGCACCCCAATGGTGGGAGGGAGGCAGGCTGAGCCGTAGAGTCCAGATAAGGAGATTAGACGCCAAGATTAGACACTGACTGCTTTTACCCTGCACAATTCGACTGCCACTTCTCGCCCGTCCTTTCAAGTGTTGACTCAGTGAAAGGTAGGTACGGTTAATGTTAGCGTACTTAGGCTCTCTGGATTTTGTTCTGTTTTTTGGTTTTGTTTTTGTTTGGTTTTGTTGTTTTGTGGTGTTGGGGATTAAACACAGAGACATTCTACCTCTGAGCTATACCCCCAGCCCTATTTTATTCTTTATTTTGAAACAGGGTCTCACTAAGTCGCTAAGGGCCTCACTAAATTGCTGAGACTGGCCGCGAACCCATGATCCTCTTGTGTCAGCCTCCTAAATACTGGGATTACAGATGTGCCCTATGACACCTGGGTTAGCAGTGTCCAGGTGCGCCCAAAGCAAGGTATTCATAACGCTTTCTGTGCTCCACTGCACACCTGGATGACGGTTTAGGTTTTATCGTCTGTTTCTGTGTTCTAATTTTTCTACAAATCACATGAATTTTTTTCTTTTTCTTTTTCTTTTTTTTTCCTGTGGTACTAGGGATGGAACCCAGCGATATTCTACCTCTGAGCTACACCCCCAACCTGGTTTTTTATTCTTTATTTGGAACCAGGATCTCACTAAGCAGCTGAGGCTGTCCTCGAACTGCAATCCTCCTGTCTCAGCCTCCCAAATGCTAGGATTACAAGTGTGTTGCCGGGCGTGGTGGCGCACGCTTGTAATCCCTGCGCTTGGGAGGCAGAGACAGGAGGATCACGCAGGTTCAAAGTCTGCAGCGCGCGCTGGCTTAGGAGACCCTGTTTCCAAATAAAAAAGCAAAAATAGGTCTGGGAGTGTATCCCGGAGGTAGAAGGGCTCCCAGGAACCCCAGTATCACCAAAAAAACAAAACAAACAAGAACAACAACAAAAAAACAAGTGTGCACCACCACGTTCAGCCATCACACCCGGCTCTTAAACATCTATTTTTGAGTATACCAAAATGTGAAAAGGAGTCCTCTGGGTGGTAGGAATTATAGGTGATTCATTTCTTCTTTATGCCTTTTTGATTTTCCAAACTTTCTACAATGAATATGAGTAATGAATATAGTAAAAGAGCATTTTAAATTTGTTTTGAGTTGCGTGTAGGGGCACACACCTGTAATCCCAGTTCCTGGGAGGCTGAGACAAGAGGATCACAGGCTCACAAGGCCAGCCTCAGCAACTTAGCGAGACCCTGTTTCAACATAAAAAATAAAATAGGTCTGGGATGTAGCTCAGAAGTAGATGCTGGGTGTGGTGGTGCATGCTTGTAATCCCAGCATTCGGGAGGCTGAGACAGGAGGATCACAGTTCACAGACAGCCTCAGCTACTTAGTGAGGCCCTCTGCAACTCAGTGAGACCCTGTTTCCAAATAAAGAATAAAAAATATATTTAAAAAAAGAAGTAGAACATCCCTGGGTTCTACCCCCAGTGTGGCCCGTGACTCCAGCCCCTTCCTGCCCTCCGCGTGGTCCCATTGATTGCTCTCGCCTTCCGTCCCCTGGCCGTCGGTCTGCCCAGAGCTCATTTCCTCTTCTCTGGAGCATGGTGACAACCTCTTAACCTTGCTGGCTTCCCAGCTGCCCGCTCTCTCTCTCTGACCTACTTCTGCAAGCACACATGCTGGAATAATCCATTTGTACAAGGATGCTCTCTGGCTTAAAGCCGCCACTCCCAGTCCTAATGCTATTACCTGGTGTCCTTGTCCGACTTTGAAACTGGCCGCCATTGCAGGGCCTGGGGGTGGAGGGGCGACATTTTCTGAGTCCCAGGCTGTGGCAGGCAGCCCCCTTAGTATTCATCAACTCCAAGGAGTTGGACTATGCCAGCACCACTGGAATACTGCATCCAGCCTGGGCTCCACCACGGACCTCAGACTCCTCCTCCAGCCCCTCCTCCGCAGCCTTGCGGGACACGGTGAGACCAGGGCCCGGAGCTCTGTGGCCATCAGTCACCTGGCGGTTCTCAAGGACGGTGCCGCTGCCCCTCCTGAGCTCCCCATTCCTTCTCCAGCCCTGAGGTCACCTCTACACAGCAGACATCCCCCCTTGAAAGGGTCCCGGGTCCCCCACAAACACTTATCTTCAAATTCTGCTCTGTCTAAAGGCTCAGGCCTGTGCTCTAAAGGTTTCCATTTTTCAGGGGTTGAGCCCATTCCCTGAACATTCCATTTTTACAGAGGTTTGAATACAGCTGCCAAACTTAGAGCAGAAAGTTTCATGCAGAAATATCCAGATTTCTAACGTGTGTGTGTGTGTGTCTGTGTGAGCGCGGTGCTGGCGAGGGAATCCAGGGGCCTTCTATCTCCAAGCTACACCCCCAGCCTTATATTTTATTCCTGATTTTGAAACAGGGTCTCACTGAGTTGCAGAGGGCCCCGCTAAGTAGCAGCTGAGGCTGGCCACAAACTGCCATCCTCTTGTCTCAGCCTCCCGAATGCTGGACTTCTACATGAACCCGCAAGGCCCTGGGGGTCTGGCTGCAAGTGTCAATAAGCAGGAAGCCTGTCGGGCTGGGAGGCAACTCCACACTAACTCAGCCTCACAGCTTTGGCTGGGATCAGCCTTCTCCATTTGCTGACTCTCATCCTTACTACAGAAGTTCACCCAGATAGCTGGCCTGGTAGCACAAGCCTGTAATCCCAGTTCTTGGGAGGCTGAGATAGGAGGATCGCAGGTTCGAGGGCAGCTTCCACAACATAACAAAACCCTGTTTCACAATAAAATGAAATAGGGCTAGGTATCCATTACTGCAAACATCAATTGGAGGTATCTACAAGCCCTCAAACAACTATCTAAACATTGTCTGGTGCTTTCTTACTAATGAAATAAGTTGTGTTGACCTTGCATGTGGTAATAAATCAAAGGTTACAAATTAATGGCATATAGTTTATCCCACATGCAAAGGTAGAAGCAACTACCAGGACAGAAGAAAGAACAGGTTCAAGAAAAATGACCCGGGCCTGGTGGCGCACGCTTTAATCCCAGCATTCGGGAGGCTGAGACAGGAGGATCGCGGTTCGAGGCCAGCCTCAGCTACTTAGTGAGGCCCTTTGGGACCCAGCGAGACCCTGTTTCAAAATAAAGAATAAAAAATAGGGCTGGAGGTGCAGCCCTGAGGTAGAATGCCCCTGGGTTCCATCCCCAGTACTACAAAAAAAGAAGAAAAAAGAAAAGAAAGAAAGAAAGAAAGAAAGAAAGAAAGAAAGAAAGAAAGAAAGAAAGAAGGAAGCAAGCAAAAACCACTCTCTCTCTCACATCTGGCTTTTTCCTTATTTTCTTTCAGCTCCATTTTGGATAAAAGATGTGTGACCAGACCTTTCTCGTAAACGTATTTGGATCCTGTGATAAATGTTTCAAACAAAGGGCTCTGAGGCCAGTTTTCAAGAAATCTCAGCAACTCAGCTATTGCTCCATATGTGCAGAAATTGTAAGTGTTGCTTTTCTAAAATGTGAGTTACTATTTTAGAATAATATCTAATGAGAGTCTTAGGGGGCAGAATCAGTGTAGGGAGTACATGCCTGGACCCAAAGAGGTGGTTAAATATAGGGGTTCAGGAAGTGGACTCTGGTGTCCAGCTGCCTGGGCTCAGGTCCTGCCGTGCCTTGACAGCCGTGGGCCCCCACCTCTCCCCTCTCTCCTGCAGCCTGTAAAATATTAGCACCTAAGCCGGGCGTGGCGGCGCATACTTGTAATCCCAGTACCTGGGAGGCTGAGACAGGAGGATCTCAATTCCTGGACAACCTCAGCTACTTAGTGAGGCCCTCTGCAACTCAGTGAGACCCTATTTCAAAATAAAGAATCAAGCTGGGCGTGGTGGCGCACGCTTGTGATCCCCTCGCTTGGGAGGCAGAGACAGGAGGATTGCTCTGGCTTAAGAGACCCTGTTTCCAAATAAAAAATAAATTAAAAAAAAATAGGCCTGGGAGTGTAACCCAGAGGTAGAAGGGTTTCCAGGAACCCCAGTACCAACAAAATAAATAAATAAATAAAATAAAGAATAAAAAATAGGGCTGGGGATGTAGCTCGGAGGCAGAATGCCCCTGGGTTCCATCCCCAGTACCGTAATTTTTTAGGCTTTTTCCTTCTGTTGTGTACTAGTCTGCTTAGCAAAAATAAGCAAAAACAAACTCCTAAGAAACAATTTGGAGCACATTTCCCAGGACCCCGTCTCAGCTGTCTGCACAGCGTGGCTGAACCTTTTGGGCCTCGGTAGGGAACAAATTAAAGCCTAAAAGTGCTCCTTAAACCTAAGCCTCCCGCAAAGGCTGGGAACTGAATGTAAATCAACCTGGAAATTTTTTGAAATTAAATATAATGAAGTCCTCAGCAGAGGTGGCTATGCTCAGGCTTCAGGTCTTGCAGCAAAAATATCTCAGCATCGCTGAGAGGAATTAATCCCATCCCAGTCTCATTACAAACCTGTGCTGCAGAGCGTGGCTGCGCAGAGCGCCCCCTGGCGATAGAGAGTGGTAAAGCATTCTTCCTGAACAGACCTGCAGGACATTTTCACCATAGGAACACATAAAAATGTGTGTGTGTGTGTGTGTGTGTGTGTGTGTGTGTGTGTGTGTGTGTGTGTGTGTGTGTGTGTGTGTGTGTGTGTGTGTGTCTAAAAGACAGAAAACTCATAAAGTTTACCACTTTTACCAATTTTCTCCAACTAAAAAGAAAAAATCACTTTGTATCCTTCTGGTTTTATTATAACCTCATAGTGATTACTTTTTTTTTTTTTTTTTTTTTGGTGGTACTGGGGGTAGAACCCTTCAAGGGACACTGCCAGCCTTATTTTATATTCTTTATTTTGAAACAGGGTCTCACCGAATTGCAAAGGGCCTCACTAAGTAGCTGAGGCTGGCTTTGAACCTGCGCAATCCTCCTGTCTCAGCCTCCCAAATTCTGGAATTATAAGCGTGCGCCACCACGCCTGGCTTAATGATTACATTTCTGTGGGGGTGGGGTGGAGATAAAAACCAGGGGCATTTGACCTCCGAGCTACTACACCCCCTGCCCTATTTTTTATTCTTTATTTTTGAAACTGGGTCTCACTGAGTTGCAAAGAGCCTCACTAAGTAGCTGAGGCTGTCCGCGAACCGCGATCCTCCGGTCTCAGCCTCCCAAATGCTGGGATTATAAGCGTGCGCCACCGCACCCGGCTAATGATTACATTTTAAAAAAACTGTTTCCATAAATCAAATAGCAAGTAAGTGTCCCATAATGATCCCAGGAAGCACCTGGGATTGCACAGCAATCCTGACATGTCTTCACCTTGACGTAAGCAGTTCTAGATGCAGTGCATTTTGTTCTAAACGTGGCTTTGCAAATTGTAAAACTGAGGACACTGAAAATACTGGTTTTCAGATATTTGAAAACAATCTGCTTTCAGGGAGTCCTACTCACCTACCATTTATTAATATAACTCTGCCCTCTCTCTGTGTGTGTGTGTGTGTGTGTGTGTGTGTGTGTGTTTTAACAATTTCCTCTGTAGGCAGAAAGAGCCCATAATCTCCTATCTCTGCTAAATGGCTGTTTTTTCCCAGCTAAGAGGCCCTGCCTAAATAGCTTCTTCGAGGGGACTGTGGCAGCCATCTCCACCGCCAGCTCTTGGGACCCCCAAGCATCCAGGCAGTATCTTTTGGCTGAGGAGACATCCAATGACTGATAGCTGTCTGCGCGGGTGTTTGGGATTATGTAGACGCAGTGCCTCCGTGGGTACTGGAAAGCACTTTGCCAACTTAGAAGGGCGTTAAAAGTTACATGGCCTTGGCCAGGCGTGGTGGTGCACCCTTGTTATCCCCGCGCTTGGGAGAGCCTCTGCTGGCTTAAGAGACCCTGTTTCCAAATAAAAAATATAAAATAGGTCTGGGAGTGTAGCCCGGAGGTAGAAGGCCCCTGGGTTCCATCCCCAGTACCACCAAAAAAAAAAAAAAAAAAAAAAAAAAAAAATTACATGGCCTCATCTGTAAATGGTAGACTCTCCAGATTGGAGATTTAGGGTTTTTTGTTTGTTTTGGTACTGGGGATGGAATTCAGGGGCATTCTACCTTCGATCTACACCCCCAGCACTATTTTTTATTTTTTATTCTTTACTTTGAAACAGGGTCTCACTGAGTTGCAGAGGGCCTCACTAAGTAGCTGAGGCTGTCCTCAAACCCGATCCTCCTATCTCAGCCTCCCAAGTGCTGGAATGACAAGGGTGCGCCACCACTCCTGGCTCTTCTTTATCTTTAATCCTCCTCTTCCCAGGCCCCAGCCCGACCCCCAAAGCAGCTCTTCAATGGAAGGGCGGGGGCTCAGGAGCCCTGGGTTGAGCCTAAGTCCAGACCACCTCCTCA
Source organism: Muscardinus avellanarius (assembly GCF_963383645.1). Lineage (NCBI taxonomy): Eukaryota > Metazoa > Chordata > Mammalia > Rodentia > Gliridae > Muscardinus > Muscardinus avellanarius. The sequence goes on from NC_137798.1 coordinate 6,238,660, forward strand.
AGCTGTCCCAGGCCAGGGACCTGATTCCCCAGGGAAGAAATGAGAAGCTAAACTGTGTCGGGCCTGCTAATGGCCCATAGACCCCAAGACTCCTGGGCAGCCAGAACTAGTGCCATTTTGTACGTTAGAGAAAAGTTCCTGACCGCTGGGTGAGGGAGGGAGGGAGGCAGCCGAGCTACCCTGAGTCAAGGCAGGTGCGGGGTGCCCTCCTCAGTCAAATGGGTACGAGCTTCCCCACTTGCCGCGGTCGGGGTGCGCAGGCGCGGGGTCGGCGGGGAGGGGAGAGGAGAGGAGGGGCGCGCACGCGCGGAGGAGCGGGGTCGGCGGGCGCGCGCAGGGAGGGGCGGAGCAGGCGGCCGCGGGGAGGAGCAGAGAAGGGGCGCGCGGAGGGGCGGGGCCAGCAGCCGCTGGGAGGAGCGGGATTGGCAGGACGCGCAGGAAAGGGCGGGGTCTGCGGCAAGGGGAGGGACGGGATTGGCAGGGCGCGCGGAGGGGCGGGGTTGTCGGGAGCGCGCGCGAAGGGGCGGGGCAGGTGGCTGCGAGGAGGGGCGGGATTGGCAGTGCGCGTGGGGGCGGGGCCGGGGGCGGGGCCGGGGCGGGGCCGGGGCGCTGAGGGTCGCGGCGGCGGCGGGAGTGCGCCCGCCTGTCTTCGGCTCCGCCGGCCCTCGCGCCGCTCACCGCGTCTGTCTGCGCTTCCTCCCCGCCGCGTCCGCGCGAAGATGGCCACCGACGGGCTGCACGAGAACGAGACGCTGGCGTCGCTGAAGAGCGAGGCCGAGAGCCTCAAGGGCAAGCTGGAGGAGGAGCGGGCCAAGCTGCACGACGTGGAGCGTGAGTGGGCCCCGGAGCCGGCGGGGCGCGGCCTGCGGTTTATAAATCACCATCTGGCTTCTCCATCACTGCGTCCTTTCCAGTTTTGCTGTAGAGAAATGGAGACTCTGATTGTGGAGCCCATTCGTCCTATCTCTGGGCTCTCCTTGCGATCAGGGAGCCGGGGAGGGGAGAATCAGAGTAGCTTATTACCAGATCCAACCAGAAAGCTTTGGGATAGATGCAGGGATGGGCATTAAAGGGCCACGACAGTGCTAAGTAAACGCACACGTTTGACTGTCCCCATGATTGAGAACCAGCTCTGAGGTTTATGACAGCAGTTACATGCCCGGGTTCAGTGACTCTTGGCGTGTCAGCGTTTGCTTTCCTCCGTCCGTCAGAGGGCTGGTCCTCAGCTCGGGCGGGGTCCTGCCTGCTTACTCTCCAGCTCAGAGGGGCGCCCTCCAGGACAGCTATGCGTGGTGCTCCTTCCTCCAAATTCCAGTTGGAAAAGAGAAACGGGGTTCTTGCCAGGGCCTTTAGCATTTCATTTCTTTCTTTCTTTTGGCGGGGGCATGCTGGGTCTTGACCCTTAGAGCATTCTACCTCCAAGCTCTACCCCCATCCCTTTTTTTTTTAAACAGTGTCTACTAAGTTGCTGAGGCTGGCTTTGAATCTGTGGTCCTCCTGTCTCGGCCTCCCAAGAATGGAATTACAGGCAAGCCTGGCTAGCGTTTGACTTCTTTAAAAATCAGTTTTGAAGCTGGGTGTGGTGTTGCATGCTTGTAATCCCAGCATTTGGAGGCTGAGACAGAAGGATTGGGGTTTGAGGACAGCCTCAGCTTCTACTTAGTGAGGCCCTTTGTAATTCGGTGAGACCCTATTTCAAAATAAAGAATAAAAAATTGGGCTGGGGGTGTAGCTCTGGGGTAAAATGCCCCTGGGTTCCACAAAAAAAAAAAGTTTCTCAAACACTCGCTCACTCAGTGGTACAGACTGCACACAGGGAAATTTTTGGCCTTTTCTGCAAATCTGTAGCTTGCTTTAAAGCAGAGAGCTGGTGGAGTACCCCAGGGAGTGCATTTGGCCGCTCCAAAAGAGGAAGCTGTTGCGGGTTTAGCGGGAGCACAGTGCCCTGCAAGGCCAGGGCCAAATTTAAATTTTAATACCTTCCCCCCACAGGGGAAGCGCCTGTCTTTGTGTCCATGCATGGGAACACTTGAGTTGAAAAGACCAGCTGTCAGGTGCTGTGCTCCCCTTCCTCCCTGTGGCTTCCAATCAGTCCTCTGTCACCCCTGTTCCTTTAAGGCTCTCGCTCGCTGACCTCTTCTCTGACCTCCAGCCAGGCTCTCGTTTTCCTAAGGACTTGAGCATTTCTTAGGACTGTGGCTTGGGTCCTCCTTCTGACCCTCAGCCCCACAGGCATGGCCCGTGTAGTTTAAGCCCCTCAGACAGCACAGGCCCTGCTCTGCACACACCTGGGGTCTTGTCATGGCTCAGCACATCCCTGGGAGACCCTCTAGGGCCCCGACTCTTGTCTCGTCCAGTCTCTCCGCCCCATCCTTTCTTCTCTTCCTTTAGATTCAGCTTTGATGCTTTTGCCCAGCAGTTCAGCTGCAAGTGACCCTGTCTTCCCGGCCCTCCTCTCTCTCCATTAGCGCTGCCTGGCAGAGCCTGAGCCCTGGTGAACCCACTGCCCCTCCTGAGCCTGCTCCTGAACACCAGGAGGCGCTGGAAGCGGCACCAGGAGGCGTCTTATCCCACAGGCCTTCAGTCATGGGGCTCTCCGAGCTCTGGTTTCTCTGGTCACTTCTCTGCTGTGACAACCTCAGACTTTCTCTGCTTCGCGAAGGTGTCTGACTCTCTCTCCCGCAGAACTCACACTTCCTCCTCCAAGAATATGGAGGCTAGTAAGCTGACCCTTGAGGTTCACAGCTCCAGACCCTGGCTTGGGTCAGCGCTCTCCCACGCTCAGGAGCTCACCACCTGCGGCCGTGTGTAACCTCAGCCTGTCGATTGTCCCTTCATCTTCCTGTTGACATCTCTACACACTGGCATGCGTTGACAGCCCCCTCTTCCCAGCCCAGAGAGGCTACTGCAGCGAGAAACGACCACGCCCCTTGGCGCTCCCACCCGTGTGGGCGTCAGATGGCAAATAGCAAGTGATGGTCTAGATCACGTGTACTAGAGAGAAAAGAAGTGGGAAACGAGGCTTGGGGGAGCAGAGGGATGCTCCAGAGGAGGCGTACCCGGGAGGCCTCTGGAGAAGGCCTTGGAAGCTCCAGAAGAATCCTCACCTCGCCTGGGGGAGGGGCGAGCAAAATGGCCATGGAGGGGAAGAGCGTTAATACCCGAAGCCCAGGAAGGGGAGTCTCGAGACTTGCCAGAGGAGTCCAGAGGCCGCTGGGAGCCTGAGGAGGTGCAGTTCAGGCACCTGGGGAGGCGCTTTTACCCTGAGTGAGAAAGGAAGCCAGCAGGGGTTTTGAGAGGGGCCAGGCCCAGGTTGAATGGGATGGATCTGCCTGCCCTCTGTCCTGTGGGAGGACAGTGCAGGGAGGGAAGTGAGGCGTGAGATATGAGCGGCCCGGCTACCGGTCCCTGTGGAAAGCCTGCTCCGGCCTGCTGGCCATCGCCACTGGCAAGTCAGAGCTGTGGGGAAGCCGGAGATGAAGCCGGTGCTTGTCCCGATCCCCAGGTTGCCCCAGGGCTCTCCTCACCACAGCTGCCCCGGACTCCTCCAGCTCCTCCCTGCGACAAGCACGTTCATCTCTCAGCCGGAGTGGGGCAGGGTGTTGCAGGAGATCTTCAGTCATGAAAGCAGAATGCTGCTGCCCCTGCAGGGCGCCCAGCGACCATGTTCTCTCTCTCCCGTACTCAGGAAACGATAGGATGGACAGGCGCGCATGGCAGAGTCAGCGTGCAGGATCATGCAGCCGGTTAGAAGAGGGCCAGGGGTTCCGTTTGGGAATCATGCTGCCTTTGCTGGGCTGTCCATTAGCAAGTGGCCAGGGGCCTGGAGGCTGCGAGCGAAGGGTCTGTGAGGGGAGGAGGAGGATAAACTAAGTGGCTCACTCCCAAAGCTGGGCAGCCATTAAGTACTTTCCTGCATCTCTGAGCAGCCGGCATATGGCAGCGTCCTCCTGGTCGATGGGTCTGTTTCTGACACAGACAGGCAGGTGAGTTACCAGCCCTGCCTGCATCGCAGTGGCCCAAATGTTCCTCCTCCTGGAGTCCAGGGCCGTTTCCTGTGAATTGAGAACATGAGACCAAGCGGATGGGTCTGTAGTGGCCAGTGAGGGGACACGGCTGGTCATGTTGACTCCCCACAGAGGCGTGTGTTGGGCACCATTTTGAATTTTGTTTATATAGATGAGCTTACTCAACGAGACTCCTTTGGGTCATAAGCTAAGATAACCAACGGATCCCAGTTCATCTGGGACTTTGTTTTAAACGCCCTTCTATCTCGTGCAAACCACGGTGATTGCTTACACTACTCTAGCTCAGGCTCATCCAGATGTTTGCCTTTGTAAAAGCCAGTACTGCTGAGCGTCCTGATGACGCTTGTCATCCCAGTGCCTAGCGATCCTCGCCTTAGGCCCACCCCCCCACCACCACAGAAAAGGCCAAGCAGAACTATGTGACCCTATGTTTCTATTTCCTGATTAGTTCCAGTGGACATTTTTAATTTATATAGACAGCATTCAGGGGGGGGAAAACCAGAAACCTCTCCCTGTCCCTAACCCCCTTTTCCACTCTCCCAGGACCTCCCGTCTTAAACCTGGTCTCTAGTATTCACGGCCCTTGTTTTGTCTGGTCCACTTCTAGTCCTCAGCCTCTAGCTCTACTCCAGCTCTCTGTTTTTGATGCGTGCCCTTCTAGGCACCCATAAGTATTTTAATTTGTCCTCCAGTTAAACCTCAGAACAATCCTCCCCCCAAGATGAGGCCCCTGTTTGCCCTTTTACTGAAATACAAACAAAAGATCCTGAGAAACTAGCTTCCCACTTACCCTTTCCCTACCTGGTATCTTAACTGCTTTGTAGCCATTCTGGGGACATCGCTGCTGGTGACCACACCTGCCAGCAGAGGGCCCAGGCCACCCTGGGCTCCCTGGCGCTGGGGACGCTGGGGAGCGCTGATAGTGCCATCACACTGCACGTGGCTGGCACTGGGAGCTGGCTGTCGGGCCCGCTCCAGACCGAGCTCAGGAAGAGCAGGCCCGCCCCGCTCATCTCTGTGCCCAAAGCCCTGGCACAATACTTGACCTTAGAAGGGGTTCCCGAAACCTCACTCCAGTGGCAAACGCATCCCACCCTTCCTCCAGCCACTCCCCTCCCTCTCTGGGTTCGTGGCTTTCTTGCTTTGGTCATGGCATTCTGGAGTACTCGGCAGTTCAGTTTCTTGGGGTGCAGTTGAGCAGAGTGCTGGAGGCAGCCCCTGCTTCCCGGGGAGCGGCCCGCAGAGCCCTGCTAGGCCGTTTCCAGCACATCCTGGGGGACCACCGAGAAGCGCAGCGGGTAGCCATGTTTTCTGGAGAGTCTCCTGGCTAGTGTCCCTCCCCCAGGGTGGTGTCCATCAACGTGGTCTTTCAATCTGCAGCCCGACGGCAGATCTGGCTGTGTCACTGCCTGACGACGGCCTGTGGGCCCGCAGGCTGCGGTCACCCTGGCATAAGTGCGCTCGTTCCGGGCGGGCGGAGCACTTCGCCTGCTCCTCTCCCTTCACACCGCACTGTGATGGAGTCGTGGATCTGCCCGACACAACGCCTGTCATACCTGTGGACCATAGCTCTTGCTGTTTGCCCAGCCTAGAGTGCCCACCTAGTACTGCCTTACCAGTGACTCATCTCTGAGCTCACACATCACCCTAAAAAGCCCGTGCAGCCCCACTTCCTCTGGGGCAGATGCTCTCTGTGTCCTCACCTGAGCTTGGCAAGTCACATGCTGTGTTGAAACCATCCTGTGGCTCCATCTCGTCCCCTGACTCTGGACACCAGGGAGAGCAGGACAGAGCCTCACACATCTGCAGCCTCAGAACCTTACACACAAGGAACCGAATTGACCAGCTGTGATCTCTGTGTAATAAAGGCCAGGGCCACGTTGCTCATGGGACAGAATGGGGCCAAGCCAAAGAAAAAGAACTTTTAAAAGGCCGAATGTTGAGTTCCCGTTGTAGGCTGGGAGTGGGTCTCAAACCATATTTGTGTGTCCTCCAGAGCTGGCGAGTCTGCCCTGATAGGTGGGCGAGTTCTTAGCACCTTACATGGAGTTGGTGAATGAGGGTTAAGGAAGGAGAGGAACAGAAAAGAAGGGAAAGGGGCTTGCAGGTTTGTTGGTCCACCAAAACTGCTACTTAGGATTGCTATAGTGTTCCATGGATTCTTAATTTACAGTTAGATGTCACCCAGTTCCTAAGCTGTAGGACACCATAGCGCACACTTGCCATGTGTCCCCTTTGGACCAGGCCTGCACAGTCCGCCCAGCAACCCCTTGAGGGAGTGGGGGCAGGGAGGGAAAGACCTGCTCACAGCCCACGGCTGGAAGAGGCAGAGCCGGGCTTTGGCCCCGTGGCCCCGTGGCCTGAACCCAGAGCCAGAATTCTGAACTGCTCCGCCCCAGTGAGGTTCCTGAGGGAGCTCAAATAAGACAGCACCCCATCCTTGTGAAGCTTATCTTCTCGTGGGATTTTCTAAGAGGTTGTCCTTCTTGTAGAGACCAGATGGCCGTGATCATCATTTCTTTAAAACAAGAAGTTACAGCCTAGAGAGATGGACCACCATGAAGGCAAGGGAGAGACCAGACGTGCCCACATGACTCCTGCAAATCATATACAGAACATATTCAGCTCATCTCTAGATTTTCTTTACTTTTTTGATGTTTAACTTTTAAAAATTCTTTAATTCAACGGTTGCAATATTTGGCAGATAGAAATAGGATGGAGTGGGTTGGGAGCGAACCTCTATGTGGGAAGGGAGAATGCAGCGAGGAGAAGTAATTAATGGTTGGGATAGGTTCAGATCCGTGTTATATAAGGAGGGCTCTATTTTAGTTGATGAGCCAGTATTTTTAGAGGAATCCTACAAAGCTGTGGCTATCCTGATGCTGCACTGGGAGAAGCAGCAATGATATTGGTATGAAGTTTCAGGGTAAAATACCAAATAGAATATGCTCACAGCTCTGAACTACTACAGGCTTGAGTAAAAAGCTTATAAGAATTCAGAAAATTCAGTCTGTCTTTAACTTATTCAGGGCATTTTTGCAAAGATTCTACCAGCAAGAGATTAATGTGCTGTTTGTGGCCATAAATAACGCGGGGTTTCAGCAGACGCGATGGCGTAATTGAACATTGATGTAGTGTTTTTACATTCTGGGATTTCACAAAGACTTTTTGGCATGCCTGTGTTCTCTCAACACACAGAAGTGGGCCAACCAAAAGGAACCAGGACTTCTTGGTTAAGTGACTGATGCCAGGCCCCGAGCAGGGCACAGGAGCTCTGAGCTGAAGGTGCTCAGAGGAAGATGGGACTTGTCAGGAGGTCACGGGGCCTGTGCAGTGGGACACCCCCGCCCCCGGGAATGGGAACAGTCTGAGCATCAAAGCACAGAGTAGTAAAAAGTAAACAGGATTATAACCTGTTGAACCTAATAAGACTCCCTCAGTCCACGCTCATGTAGGTAGATGAGTAAACAGATCATTGAAAGAGAAGGAAAAGCACCTCCTTAACAGACTAATAAACAGAAGAGAAAAGCACCCCACTTTCTCCAGCAGCACAGAAACTGGTTCAGGCAGGAGAAATGAATGGATATTACAGTAAGGGTATAAAAGTGTGAAGAGTAACCCAGTACTACACAGACTCAGGATACATCCCTACGAGATACATTTTCACCACAGAAGTAAAATGTGGCTCTTCAGTGCAGAAACCTGGCGGATAATGATTCCAGTTGCCACCAGCAGCAGTAGGGCGGGCGGGCACCTGAGGAACTCTGCAGTGGGGTCACTGCAGCATCCCTGCCAAACGTGCCTTAGCCAGCTTGAGCAAGCATCAAGAGAGATCATACTGGGGAACGAGATGATGGAGGCCGAAGACACTGACGGCCACAGCTTGTCTTGGATCCCCTGTGCTATAAAGGTTAGCGTCGGTACCACAGGCGGCCTCTCAGTGAGGCTTCTGATAGACTACAGCGTGGTTGCAGTGTTAATGTTCTGGTTTAACTGCAGTTAGTTAAGAGCGCTCTTACACCTGCTGTGTTTAGAGGGTGGGAAAGGCAGGTGAAGGGGTGAAGTTTTTCCAGAAGGGCTGCTGTTATTTGGCGCAAACCACAGTTGGCCCCTCTGCTAGCTTCCATTAACAGGCAGAAGGAGCCCTTCCCTTCCACCTCCCGCTGCTCCTGGCAAGGAACAGGTCGGTGCCTCTGCCTTCGGCACCCTGCAGCTGTTCACTAAGGCCTTTCTCTACCTGGACTCATGGTCCCTGGGACCTTTTTTTTTTTCCTGTACTGGGGAATTAACCTAGGGCATTCTACTTCTGAGCTACACCTGTGGTCCTATTTTTTAGTCTTTTTAATTTTTGTTTTTTGTTTTTTGTTTTTGTTTTTGTTTTTGGTGGTACTGGGGTTCCTGGAAGCCCTTCTACCTCCGGGCTACACTCCCAGACCTATTTTATATTTTTGAAACAGGGTCTCTTACGCCAGCGCAGCTGGCTTCGAACCTGCGCGATCCTCCTGTCTCTGCCTCCCAAGCGCAGGGATTACAAGCGTGCGCCACCACGCCCGGCTAGTCTTTTTAATTTTGAAACAGGGTCTCACTGAGTTGTGAAGGGCCTCACTAAGTAACTGAGGCTGTCCCTGAACCATGAGCCTCCAGTCTCAGCCTCCCAAATGCTGGGATTACAAGCGTGTGCCACCACGCTCGGCTCTGGGACCCTTCTGCCACTTCCTACAAACATAACTCTCTCTCAGACTTATCGGCCATAGCCTGTCTTACCCTAGAAAATTTTCCCTTGGCCTCAGGATGCGGTCCCAGCTCTGGAGAGATTAACTGGGGAGTTCTGTCTGGGTGCAGGAGGCATCACGGTAGATAACATTCCCAGCTTTCAGGGCATCGCGTGGCTGTCTGTGAACACTCAGCTTTTTGGTGAGCTCAGGGGCTGCCTTTTGCAGACCAGTTGCTTGCTGGGTCACTCACTGGTTTCAGCTGCAGCACCTGCCACGCCCAGGCCTGTGCTATGCATGGAGTCAGTCAGACACAGCGCTGCGGGCCACCGGCAGAGTACAGTATAGCCCCGATGGCACTTTATAATGTCAGCCTTCCTCATGCCAGCAGTCATGAGACCAGGAGTCCCAGCCGGGTCCCAGCGAGCCGCGTGATGAACCAGTGTTAACTGACAGCCTCTGTGCACCTCACGCCTCACCTGGTCAATGGGAGGCCTGTGTCAGCGCTGCAGGTCGCCTCTCAGCGTCAGCAGCCCCGACAGAATTCCATAGAGTGCTTTATAGATACAAATCCCTCCGAGTGCACACATCTGAAATGCTTTGAGAAATAGAAAGCCTTAAACACAAAGAGAGAATGACTGTGTTGTCTACTTTGGGCTGATCTCGAGAGAGTATTGCAAGCCAGGTGTGGGAGGCTCAGCTACTTAGTGAGGCCCTATCAACTCAGTAAGGCCCTGTTTCAAAATATAGAATAAAAAATAGGGCTGGGGGGGTATAGCTCGGAGGTAGAATTCCCTGGGTTCCATCCCCAGTACTGCAAAAAAAAAAAAAAAAAGAGTATTGCAAGGGCGTAGTAGTAAAGAGTGGGAGCCCCCCCAGCCCGTGTCCTCGCTGCATCCGCTCGGGGCTGGTCCTGGGTAACAGGTGGACTGTGGCGTTGTCTTTCCAGTGCACCAGGTGGCCGAGCGGGTGGAGGCCCTGGGCCAGTTTGTCATGAAGACCAGGAGGACCCTGAAAGGCCACGGGAACAAAGTGCTGTGCATGGACTGGTGCAAAGACAAGAGGAGGATCGTGAGCTCCTCGCAGGTACGCGTTCTGCGGCAGCCGGGCGGCTTCTGGTACATAATGAAGGGGAGGAGAGCTGTCCTGTCTCACAGCTCTTTCCTCATCCTTGTGACTTGGCTTATTCTCCAAAAGGCAGGATGCAGCAGGAAAAGGTCTGCTGCACACTGTAGCACTTGGCCAGTTTGAGCAGGAATTGGTGAAAGCTGGCGGTGAAGCACTCAAAGTAATTTTCTCCTGCACAGAGTACAGGATCTTATTTCTGAGTGAACCAGTTTTTAAAGTCTGTTTTTATTTTTTCACTCCAATTTAAGCACAAGGCGTAAGTGCTTGAGATTCCATCAATGGCTTTATTTCATCTTTAAAAGTTTATCAGTTCCTATGTCTTAAAGAACAAATTCAAGAAATGTGTTTGGAAAGTAAAACTTTTTCATTTGCTTCACAGAGTTGACATGTTTCATATCTTATGCATTCATTTTCTACTGCTGCATAACAAATTACCCCAAGACTTAGCAGCTTAAAACATCAAGTATCTAGCATCATGCTCGGTTCTATGAGCCAGGCTCCGGGTTGCCGTCAAGATGCTGGTCGGGCTGCAGCTGACAGCTTCACGAGGGTGTGGACTGGCTTCCACGGTACCAGCTGGAGGCCTCTGTTCCTCCCCAGCTGGACCTTTCCGGGTCTGCTCACGCCGAAGTAGCTGGCCGCCCCTGGAGCTAGTGACCCAAGAAAGGGCGATAGGCAGAGCCACACTCTTAGGAACTCAGGTAGGAAGCGGCGGTCCATCCCTTCAGCTGTGATCAGCCCTGATACAGAGAGGAAGGAGACTGTAAAAGCGATTTCAGGAGGCTGGGGTGGCTGGGACTGTCGGAGGCTGGCTCCTTTTATTTTATGGCTGAGTCATTTTTATGTTACATGTATTGCACTTAGAAGTATAAACTAGTCACATGAGATACTCTGTAAATCAAGTTTTTATGATCAGCGTTGGTTTCTCTTCACCCCCGTCTTCTGCCCAGCTTTTTCAAAAGAGGGTTTATCTTTTCTTATTAACCTTTACCAGCATAAAACTGTATATATTTTAGATAATTTACAAGGTATAAAATCCGTCAGTGTATCAGTGTAACATCTAAGACAGTTATTAATCTCCTGTATTACCTGTATATCTAGCATATCACATTATACTTGTTTTTTCTTTAATTTTTTTGTCAGTAAGAATTGAACCCAAGGGCATTCTGCCTCTGAGCTACACCCCGTAGCCCTATTTTGTTTTTTATTTAAAAATAGGATCTCGCTAAGTTGTGGAAGGCCTTAGTAAGTTGCTGAGGCTGGCTGCAAACCTGTGATAGCCCTCTTGGCCTCTCAAATACTAGAATTCCAGGCCTGCACCCCGTCCATGTTAAATTTACCACTTAATTGCCGGGCGTGGTGGCGCACGCTTGTCATCCCTGCGCTTGGGAGGCGGAGACAGGAGGATCGCGCTGGTTCGGAGCCAGCCTCGCTGGCTTCAGAGACCCTGTTTCCACATAAAAAAGTTAAAAAATAGGTCTGGGAATGTAGCCTGTGGGAGTGTATCCCAGAGGTAGAAGGGCTTCCAGGAACTCCAGTACCACCAAACAAACAAACAAACAAACAAAAAAGTATAAAATAGGTCTGGAAGTGTTGCCCGGAGGAAGAAGGGCTTTCAGGAACCCTAGTACCACCAAAAAAAAAAAAAAAAAAAAAAAATGACCACTTATTAAGGAAGCACTGGGAAGTAGAACAAAAGGTTTGACTCCCACTGCTCAGGCATTTCTTTCTAGTTGTTTGTGCGTTTCAAATGCCTGTTTTTGTAAAGTGGTTGTCAAGAGGTACATGTTGCTACCTAGCTAGCACTGAACTTTTAAGTGCTCACAAGCACACCGAGTATCGAGTTTTCTACTGCTCACGCACCGCTCTCGTGGGGTGCAGAGGCCCCGCCACACCTGCATTGCTGGGCATGGCCTTGCGTCCTCCTCTGCTGCAGAGAAGTAGGAAGATGGTTGTGGGCGTAGGGAAGGGGCTGGAAGACTTGGGAACAGACTTTGACTCATCAGCAGTATCTTCCCTTAAAAGGCAGGAATTAGTCACCCCCGGGCGGGAGTGGGCTGTGGGCGGAGGCACGGTCGCCGCAGGTACGCAGGTCCTAGAGTCTCACCAGCGCGTGGGCGACATGGAGAAGCTGCTGGCGTGGACAGCGCGCTGGCCGGACGTCCCCATGCCGCTGAGCAGAGCCGCAGGGCTGCAGGCTCCGTCGCTACACAAGGCTTGCCCAGGCCTCCCACCTCATGGTATGTGGCCATTTAGTAGAAAATTAGAGCAGAGGAACCAGTGCACTGAGGGAGACACACACACACACACACACACACACACACACACACACACACACACTTCTCTCTTTCTCTGGGATTGAACCCAGGGGCATTCTACACCCCTAGCCCTATTTTACTTTTTACTTTGAAACAGGGTCTCAGTAAGTTACTGAGGGCGTCTCTAAGTTGCTGAGGCTGGCTGTGAACCTGCGATCCTCCTGTTGCAGCCTCCCGAGTGCTGGGATTGCAGATGTGTGTCCCCACGCCTTGCCTGCTTTTATTTTTTTAATGGGTCTCCATTATCCGGGAACTGAGCGCCAGCTGGCTTTCTCACACTGGCGGCCGAGCGCCTCTCAGCAGTTGCCTGCGAGGACTTACTGCAGGCCCTGATCCGTCTTCTCTCCCCCTTCAGGATGGCAAGGTGATCGTGTGGGACTCCTTCACCACCAACAAGGTGAGGCATCGTTCCAGCAGCATCGAGGGCCCAGAGCCCCGCCTGGTTAGACGTGTCCTGTCCTCCCTCCCCTCTGGGCATCCTGTAAGCGGTCGCCCAGCCCTAGATCTCAGACCCCGGGGAGCCCGGCGAGTCTGCATGGCTCAGCCAGCCCGGTGCGGCAGTGTTCCCTCTGGAGCTGAAGTCTCTCTCCCTGGGGGAGCAAGAAGAGCCCTGCCAGGGGTGCCACCGCTGAGCTGGAGCTGGCCGAGCGTGGAAGAGTCCGCTCACACGTGCAGCTCGCTGTCTGTACTCCTCTCTGCCCAGCGACGGTAGAAGTGCCAGAATTCTGGGCCATCTTCCTCACCTTTCTTCACACTCCACAGCGCGTGGTGTGTAGGGGACAGGGCTGCCGGCCGTTGAGCTGGCGGCCCTGTGGGGCCTAGAGTCTGCGCCCTCACAGGCTGGAGTGGGCACACGGGCCCCAGGTCCAGATTGGACTCTTAGCCTAAGACGGGCTGCGTCTTCTGTGCGTGGATGCCTGCAGCATACGGGCATCTGCAGTAGAGAGCACTGGACGTGGAATGTGGATCCCAGTGTTTATGGGGATGAAAGTCTTCTCGCCATGTCGAGGAAGGAGATCTGTACCTGGCCCAGCTGATCACACCACGTCCTCCACCTTTGATTGTTTAGTGATGTCTGGTGGCGGCTGTTACATGCCGCGGCAGATGAGAGCCAGACCGCTGTGTAGAACCAGGTCCTCCTGGCCAGGCCCCTGGGGAGTGGTAAAGGCAGCAGTCCCCCGCTTTCCTGTGCGTCGCCTCCCTTCCGGAGCCGCTGCCTGTGCGGCACTCCTCAGCGGCTTACAGTGTGCAGGGGGCTCGGGTGTCCTCTTTCCACCTTGCTAAGGCAGACAGGGCTGGCTGGCAGGACAGGCCACCGGAGCTGCTTCCCGGGGCCTGGGTTACTCGTGGCGTTGAAAGGCTGTGAGACTGAGCGACGCAGGGCTTTGGGCAGGCAGCACCCCCAGAGAAACAGAGTCACAGCAGAGAAAAACAGCTGGCCCCGAAAGTACGGCCCCTAGTGCCATCCCTCACATCACAGAGGGGGTGAGGGCCCAGCAGGACAGCTGTCCAGCTGCATGGGGCCACGCGTCTTGGTAGTGTCAAAACCAGGACCAGTGTGTGTATCTCCCTAGAGATCACAGACTCGGTGTTTCTGAAACGGGGTTTCTATTGTTTGTGTGTCTATGCTGGGGGCTGTGACTGCACCAGCAGCCCAGGGTGGTGGGTACCGGGGATGGAACCCAGGGGCCCTCTTCCCCCGCGCTACAGCCTCAGCCCTGTTTTAATTTTAATTTGAAACAAGGTCTCCCTAGGTGGATCAGAGTTTCACTACTTGCTCAGGTAGAAGCTGCCTGCTATCCCCGTCTCAGCCTCCCAAGCACTAGGATCTCAGGCGTGCACCAGCGCCGGCTGACGGTCCTTCTCAATGCTTGCTTCCTTTATGGTTCCCTGTCATCCATGCACACAGCAAGGTCACGTTCCGACCCCACCACCCCCACGCAGGCCTCTCCAGGGATGGCTTCAGGACCGCGGTGAGCGGAAGCGTCGTATGCCCACAAGTAAGCAAGCTTTCCCAGGGTTTGTCACGGAGGACGTATTTTAAAGTGAAAATCAGAATCAGTAAGGTAAATCTATGCCTGCAAGGAGATGTAGATATACATTTTGGTTCAAATGCTCATGCAGAAGAACAAAGGAAGCATGACATTAAGAAATATTAACCAAGCCGGGCGTGGTGGGCACGCTTGTGATCCCCGCACTCGGGAGGCTGAGACCTGGAGGATCGCGGTTCGCGGACAGCCTCAGCTACTTAGTGAGGCCTTCTGCAACTCAGTGAGACCCGGTTTCAAAATAAAGAATACAAAATAGGGCAGGGGGTGTAGCTTGGAGGTCAAATGCCCCTGGGTTCCATCCCCAGACCCGCAAAAAAAAAAAAAAAAAAAAAAATTAACTAGCCAAGCGTGGTGGTGCATGCTTGTAATCCCCGCACTTGGGAGGCTGAGACAAGAGGATCTCATGGGTTCAAAGCCAGCCTCAGCTACTTAGTGAGACCCTGTTTCCAAATAGAATATTTAAAAAAAAAAAAAAGGTCTGGGAGTATAGCCCGGAGGTAGAAAGCCTCTGGGTTCCACACCCAGTACCAAAAAAAATAAAAAATAAAAAGAAATAACTAATGTTAAGGAGAAGTAAAATAATGTCTTTTGCTAGTTGAGTGGGATTTGCTTGTTTTGGTACTAGGGATGGAACCCAGGAGCATTCTGCCTCTGAGCTACACCCCCAGCCCTATTTTTTATTCTTTGTTTTGAAACAGCATCTCACGGAGTTGCAGAGGGCCTCACTAGGTAGATGAGGCTGTCCTTGACCGTGATCCTTCTGTCTCAGCCTCTCCAATGCTGGGTTTAGGAGCATTATCTTTTGTTTCGAAACAGGGTCTCCCTAAGTTGCTGAGGCTTGCCTCAAATCTGGGATCTTCCTGTCTCTGCTTTCCAAGCATTGGGATTACTGGCATCCACCCCTACACCTGGATTTATTTATTTTATTTTGAAAGAGGGTCTTCCTAAGTTGCTGAGGCTGGTCTCAAACCTGTGATCCTCTTCTCTCAGCTTCCCCAAAACTCCCAAATAGCATTACCTCTGCTGCTAGTTGAGTTCTTAACATCTAGATAAATATCTGATCAAGTTTGGTTGACGATGGGATGCCCTCCCAGCTCAAGCCCAGCTCCAACTCACGGCAGTTCCTATTGGAACTACAGTGGAACTCAGCGGGGACACTTTTACTACAGAACGCAAGTGTTAGGACCTGAGTGAGCGTGCCCACGGTTCACTCTGGAACGCATGCTGTGTTTCAGGAGCACGCGGTCACGATGCCCTGCACGTGGGTGATGGCCTGCGCTTACGCCCCGTCAGGATGCGCCATCGCTTGTGGGTAAGCTCCCAGGATTCTGTGGCCCATAAAACATTGTTCTGTTGGCAAACAAGCAGACAGATGAGTTTAGAAGCTGCGTTATTTACTTGCTAGACAGTGTGCTAAATCCTTCCCTGGACTTTATTAGAAAAGAAACCACACTCAGTAAGATGCGTGACTAGAGTGTGCCAATAAAAGAGATCACAAAGCTGTCTTTCGTAGAACTCTAGTTACCTTCATTACAAACTGATAGTAGCGAAAATCCAAACCCGCTCCTGTGCTCTCTTTTTAATTGTTCCTAAATTTATGGTTAGCTGTAGTTTTGCTTATACATCACAGTGTTGTACATTTTGGAGAGAAATTGCAGTGGAAAAAAAGCTATCCACCGCTGAGAACCTCTTGTTCAAACTGGATTGCAT
Organism: Muscardinus avellanarius; assembly: GCF_963383645.1. Lineage (NCBI taxonomy): Eukaryota > Metazoa > Chordata > Mammalia > Rodentia > Gliridae > Muscardinus > Muscardinus avellanarius. The sequence goes on from NC_137798.1 coordinate 6,254,607, forward strand.
AAACTCAGAATAGTGTGTAACATAATGATAATTTACGGTCGTCATGATAGCAGAGGATGTTTGCTGGAAAGAAAAGAACAATACCTGTAAAAGTACACCTGCACCGCTCTAATTTCTGTGTGACTGTCATAGACGATGTGAATCATGGGTCACTACCATTTTTAAGGGCTCCATGCATTTTCCACTATTTATTACAGATCCTATAGGACTTGACTAGTATACTCACGTGGATTGAGATAGATATTCAGACACACAGGTGTGTGTATATAGTTATATACATATTTTACACGTGCATACATTATGCTTGTAATTGACGACAGAGAGAATATTCAGTGGCTAAAATCTTGCAAAACACCCAAACGCAGATACAAGGAACCTCTCCACATGCCTGTTAAACTCAGAACTAAACCCCTGGGACGACTCAGAGCCGCCATCCGGGCTTTCAAGGAGAAGCGTCGGCCTCATTCAGGAACTCTGACCGAAGGCCAGCCTCCCCACCCACTGTGCACGGGCACTCGGCAGCCCTGTCTGTCATGGAGCACTCCTGCATCTGCTCTTGAGATACCAGGCAGCAGTTTTAAATCACAGGAGTATATCGGGCGGATCCTTCTGCAGCGCACAGTAAAGAGAGTACCAGAGGGAGTGAGGCTGTAAGCAAGTCTAGGAAGTGGCGCTGTAGGCGGGTTCTTATTTGGGCCTTGGCAAAGCGGAACACTGGGAGGATTTCCCTGCGGGCAGAGAAGAACCGCCCCGGCCCGGGACGACCTTCCGGTGCCTCGCCCTGGTGCAGACACAGAGCAGAGCGGGGGAGGACGTGTCCGCACTCATCTTCGTCCTCTTTCCCTGCCCAGGAGGTGCGAAGCGGCCACTGCCTGTGCTGGTCGCCTTGCTGGTTATAAGAAACCAAAGCAAAGGAGCTTCCGAGTGTGAATATTTGTGAGACATTTTTTAAAATATGGGGAGAGATGAGGAAAAAACCTCAGAAACATCTGAAAAGTATTGACTCAGCACTGTCTCCCCCAAACCTCCCCGGAGGCAGCTCCGGCATAACATTTCCCTGCATGGCGTGAAGGGACCCCAATGTCCAAATTTGGGACAATTTAGGCATAAAAATAATGATGGTAAGGGATCACAACACCAGGAGAGAAAAAGTTTGTAGGTGCACACAGTGATGCTGGGGAAATTATTCTTTTCAGAAATATACCAGCTACGAAGTGCCACAGGCATCAAATAAAATGTCGTCATTTGGAACCCCCAGAGTAATTTTGATTCAAACAAGGGTAATCATGGTGAAGCCTCAGAGTAACACTGCAGATTATTACTTACTACAGACATTATTACTTATTACCTTGGAGAGATTTGGCAGTCCACCTTCACCAGCTATCAAAGTCAGCGCCACCAATCGCAGAATACCGCGCATTGGAAGCCTTTGGAAGTGAGGTGATAAATCAACGATAGGATCCGGGCGTGGTGGCGCAGGCTTGAAATCCCAGCATCCGGGAGGCTGAGAAAGGAGGATCACGGTTCGAGGCCAGCCTCAGCTACTACTTAGTGAGGCCCTCTGCAACTCACTGAGACCCTGTTTCAAAAATAAAGAATAAAAAATGGGGCAGGGGGTATAGCTCAGAGTTCGAATGCCCCTGGGTTCCATCCTCAGACCCACACACAAAAAAAGTCAGCGATATCACCTTTATACTCTGCCAAAGTTAGCATACAGTTTCCCCCATCCAGAAATCTGAAACTTTTTGAGCAGCATCAGGACATTACAAGTGGAAAATTTCACACTTGACCTCTCGTGACCTGTCACGGTTAAATTGTGGGTGAATTAAAAGTGTTGTATAAGACTCCCTTCAGCCACACAGATACTGTGTCTATGAAACACAAATGGGCCTCAAATTTAAACTTGGGCCCGGCCCCGAGATGTCTTATGTGTATATGCAAATATTCCCAAATCGGAAGTACTTCCAGGCTCCAACATTCCAGCTAACAGACAGTCAACTCGCACCCGACTGACCATTGCAAACAGTGTAACACATCCAGAGCGTGTGTCAGTCCTTTCAGTAGTTGACCTCAGATCCGTCATGGACAACAAAAAATAGAATATGTATTCTAGATTAAAAAATCTTAAAAAATTACAATCACCGACTGCAAGCCGTGACCCTTCATTGGGCCCCAGGTCCTGAGGACAGTCGGGGAAGATGGAAAGTAGATGGCTGATTGGATGAAGTAATGGAATTTTTGTTGATTTGCTAAGATGTGATAAAAATGTAGTCGATGTATAGGTGAATTTTCTTATTTTTAGTGTATGCAAATTTGCAAATTGAAATCTTTAGAAGTAAAACGTCATGTCTGCAGTTTGTATTTACATAGTTCAGAAACTGCTTCCACAAACATGAAAAAAGTTACGTTTATAAATTTGGGTGAAGGGCTGTGTATATTAGACGGTTTTTGTGTTGTATTTTTCAGTTATAGTGTAGGTTTAAAACTCTTGACATTCGAGTTGGGAGAAAAGGTTACGATTAACGACACTGCTAAAAGAAAAAATAATTGGAGAAGTTTGTACAGACAAGAAAAGACGACATTCCCCACTCGTCCGTGTTAATGTCGATTCTTCTTTCTCTCCACGCCAGTGGTTTGGATAATAAGTGCTCCGTGTATCCATTGACATTTGACAAAAACGAAAACATGGCTGCCAAGAAAAAGTCCGTCGCCATGCATACCAACTACCTGTCGGCCTGCAGCTTCACCAACTCCGACATGCAGGTGAGTTAGCAGGGGGCCTGGGCGGGCGGGCCACTGGGTCCCGTCAGTCCCGTGGAGCTCCGTGTGCAGAGCTCCGCTGAGCATCGGGGCCGTACGCTTCCCGCATCTCTCTGTCCATATTTTACCGTCCTGTTCTAACAAATACGAAACCAGAATGCCCCAGGCATTCAGTCTGTGCCCCACTCTGAGTAAGCCTCAGTGAAAGCCATGCGATTCCAGCACTTTGAGCTTCTTTAGCAAGTTGCAAAAGCCTCCTGTTGTTAACGGCACTCAGCTCAGCAATCCTGCCTCGGTGCCTACCACCTGCCTGGCCAGATACCACCTGCCTCTGGGGCAGAAAAGCTGGGGCTCTCCACTGCGAGCGAGCGAGCGGCGCCGGAGTCGGTGACTAAAGCTGGAGGGCTCACAGCCGGAGGGCTCCCCGCAGCGTGAGAGGGAGGCCAGACCAGATCCCAGGATGTCATAGCGTGCCACCAAGGGCAGCATTTGAACTTCGAGCTTACTGGGTGTCTTGCAGGCCTGTGCAGCAGGGGGCACTGTGACCACAGCCGGTGTCCCGGGGCCTGCGGGGCAGCCTGCAGTGTGAGGCACGCCATCTGGGTAGAGAGAGGCTTCCAGGGGAGTGCAAGAACAGTGGGGAGAGGGCACCCAAGGGCCCTCACATGGAGACCCAGCCCCTCACTCTTGCCAAGGTACGAGCAGTGGGGCTCAGTACTTTCTAAGCAGCACCTAGTGGAGATCGAGGGGCATCCCAGCTGCCTTCCTCTGGGGAGGGTACAGCCCCGGAGGCAGAGCAGGCCCAGGTCTTGGCTCCCATGTTCTAGCTCGTGGAATTCCTATGCGATTGGTTTTTTTCATCTGCAGATAAGGATGGCAGTGAATCCCTCCCATCTAAGGTTTTCTGAAAATGAAATGAGGTGGTTTGTATAAAATAATACAGTCCCTGGTAAATATCAATAAATATGAGCTGAGCCGGGCGTGGTGGGCACACTTGTAACCCCCACACTTGGGAGGCGGAGACAGGAGGATCGCAGGTTCAAAGCCAGCTCCAGCTACTTAGTGAGGCTCTCAGCAACTGAGTGAGACCCTGTTTCCAAATAGTATAAAATAGGGCTGGGCGTGTAGCCCGGAGGTAGAAAGACCCTGGGTTCCACCCCCAGTACCACCAAAAAAAAAAAAAAAAAAAAAAATTTAAATTTAGAACCAAAAAAATGTGTGTGTGTGTGTGTCTCATATTGGGGATTGAACCCAGGAGCATTCTATCTCAGCAATACCTCCAACCCTATTTTATTTTGAAACAGGGTCTCGCCAGGTTAATGAGAATATCACTACTTGCTGAGGCTTCCTCAAACCTGTGATCCTCCTGTCTCATCCTCCCAAGTATGGGGATTACAGGCGTGTGCCACCACAACAAACCAAAAATTTTAAATATAAAACAAAAGTCAGCCGGGTCTGGTGGGGTACGCCTGTAATCCAGTACTTGGATAGCTAAGACAGGAGAATCTCAGATTCAAGGACAGCCTCAGCAACCCAGTGTGACTTTCAGCAACCTAGCAAGACCCTGTTTCAAAAAATAAAAAGGGCTTGGAGGATGTAGCTTGGAGGTAGAAATGACTCCCAGTACCACACACAGAGTCCCTATTAAGAATTTACTTTTGATATGTGTGTGCGTGTGTGTGTGTGTGTGTGTGTGTGTGTGTGTGTGTGTGTCTGGGGATGGAACCCAGGGGCACTTGACCTCTGAGCTACTCCCCCTGCCCAATTTTTTATTCTTTATTTTGAAACAGGGTCTCACTGAGTTGCAGAGGGCCTCACTAAGTAGCTGAGGCTGTCCGCGAACCGCGATCCTCCTGTCTCAGCCTCCCGAGTGCTGGGATGACAAGCATGCACCATCACGCCCGGCTCTACTTTTGATTTTTAAATCTGTTTATTTCTCTGGTGGAAGACTATAGCATGAAAATTTCCAAAATGAAAGAGCTGGGGTAATCATTTAAAGCAGACTGGACCTGATGTAACCCCAAAGCCTTCACTCCTTTGCAAGAATTAGGACAGGAGAGGCCTAGAGCATCCCCTGGCAGGTGTGGGCCAGGATAGTGCATTGCAGGATGCTGGTACCCAGGTTAAGTCCGGCTTGAGTCTCGTGTGTTTAGAAGTTACTCTTGTCAGATGACACACACCTCCGGAGGAAGTTGGGTCGCTGCAGCAGCTTTGCAGCCTTGAAGAGCCCCTGGATTTGGGGGCTGTGCCCAGGGTCCCGTGAGCTGAGGAACTTGCTAGCTCTTGCTCTGTGGAGGGCCCCGCAGTGGCTGCAGGATCCCAGGCCTCCAGACCACCCGACAGGAGGCCCAGGCCCCAGAGTGTGGCAGCAGGGCAAGGCACAGGCCGGCCAACTCCCCTCCCGCTAAGCCGTGCCTCCTGGAAGAGGAAATTTTGCCGCCACTGTTGGCACACGCCTGTAATCCTGGGACCTGGGAGGCAGAGATAGGAGGGCCGCAAGTTCAAGGCCAGCCTCAGCAATGTAGCGAGACCCTCCGACAATTTAACTAGACCCTGTTTCACAGTAAAAGGTTCTAAGGAGGTGGAAAGGCCCTGGAGAAAGAAAGAAAAAAGGAGTTTGTTTTAAGTGTTAGACCTAACATAAGAGAGAGGGCAAGAGAGAAGGGACCGAGGGGGGAGGGAGGAGGAGCCTGCACTGGAAGTTGGCAATGTGCTGTGGGCGCCTTCAGGAAAACGTTCCTCCGCTCAGAGCGGGTTTTGCAGACCCGCTGCCCTGAAGGGGAGCCTCCGCGCATGGCATCCTAGTAGCGTCTCAAGTGGGGACGGGGGGAGAAGGGTACTTCCAGAGCCTAAGGGTCCACTGGGGTTCGGGCGAGTCTTGCAAAGCCGGCGGGAGACTGGCTATGAGGCTTTGGACCGGGGAGCCCAGCGCAGCGAGGTCTTGAAGTTAGTTCGACCAGCAGCTGCTAGTCGTGCTAAGTGTGTTGTCTGCCTGGCTCGTTCTTTTCTTCCAGAAGCAAGCTGCTAGGTTCTTTTCCGTGGTCTCGGTATTACGTGACATAGTAACAGGAAAGTCCTCTTGGTCCTGGAGCTGTTGAACACAGTCAGGGAATTCTGTAGGTTTGGTTCTCACTGCCAGTCCTATGAAGCCAGCTCTTAGAAAACAGACACCAAGACACCACTTTCTGCAAACCCTAGTGCCTCGGGAGGCGCCCCGACGTTAGCACATAGCAAATGTTGACTGAGTCTGTGCATGCCTGTCCGCCGCACCCAGCCTAGCCCTGGGGGCTGTGGGCCTCATCCTGCTCTGGGGAAAAGCAGCAGCAGCAGGGCACTGGCTGACAGAAGCCCGCCTGGTCCCTGCCCAGCTCCACACCAGCCAGCAGCCGGCGCTCCATGTGCAGGTCGGTGTCTGAGAAGCGCCTCAGCGGGCAGGTGTGAGCTCACGGGCGGAGACCAGCCTGGGAGCAGGACTCGGGGACCGTGAGGGCAGCAGAGGCATGTGTGGCTTCTTGCCAGGCACTTCCCTGTGCCCACGCCCAGATTCACCGAGAGGTGTGTGCACGGCTCCAGCTGACTCCCCACTGTGCTCTTTTGTGGCAGATCCTGACGGCCAGCGGGGACGGGACGTGCGCCCTGTGGGACGTGGAGAGCGGGCAGCTGCTGCAGAGCTTCCACGGGCATGGGGCCGATGTCCTCTGCCTGGACCTCGCGCCCTCGGAAACCGGGAACACCTTCGTGTCTGGGGTAAGACCCAGGACAGTCCCTTCCCACCGGGAGGCACCAGGTGGCCATTCTTGGCACCGTGGGACAAGACCTGACCTTACCTAGAAGCTCACTCTGTTCTGCAGCTAGCACTCGGCTCTAGAGGGATCTGGAGCGTTGTCCCGCGTGGGCTCTGTGACTCAAGGTGCATATGCCGCAGTGTACTTGACACCCCTCGAGGGGAGGTGTGCCTCTGAGAACCCTAGACCTGAGGCCCAGGCCGGCTCCGTGGCCGAGGACCACCGTCCTGCCCCGGCTCAGAGTTGGCACGCAGGCACAAAGAGCACTGGATTTGGAGGAGGCTGCTTGGGGCCTGGCCACTGCCTGACCCTGGATCTCATCACCTGTAAAGTTTTGTTTTTTTTTATGGTACAGGGGTTCCTGGAAGCCCTTCTATTTCCGGGCTACACTCCCAGACCTATTTTTTATATTTTTATTTGGACACAGGGCTCTTAAGCCAGCGTGGCTGGCATCGAACCTGCGCCATCCTCCTGTCTCCGCCTCCCAAGTGTGGGGATAACAAGTGTGCGCCACCATACCCGGCAACCTGTAAATTTAATGTAATACACGACAGTGCTTCCCCCACCCCAAGATACAGGCTGCACTTACTTGCTCACCACCACCACCCTGCTCACCACCACCCTGATACCATCACCACCCTGACACCACCACCCTGCTCACCCCACCCTGCTCACCCCACCCTGCTCACCACCACCCTGCTCACCCCACCCTGACACCACCACCCTGACACCACCACCCTGCTCACCACCACCCTTCTTACCACCACCCTGCTCACCTCACCCACTCCGCATTTTTAGAATTGCCGTTGCCATTTTAGATAGACCGTCGTCCCTGAGAACACTGAACCCCACTCCACTTACTGAGCACTGAAGGCTGCAGACGCTCTGACCATTGTCCTCACTCGGGGAGGATGTTCAGAGAGCCGCCCGCAGGCCTTCCCGAGCTGCCCTGCTCCTTCCCGCCCTCTGCTCTGACTTGAAGCCAGAAAAGCAGACGCCATCTTTTTTTTCTTAGGTACCCAGGATTGAACCCAGGGACATTGTATCTCTGAACTACATCCCCAGCCCTACTTTATTATTTTTGAAAGAGAGTTTTGCCAAGTTGCAGAGAGCCTCACTAAGTTGCTGGGACTGGCCTTAAGCCTGGCACCCTCCTGTCTCAGCCTCCTAGGCACTGGGATTACAGGCACGTGCCACCATGCCCAGGGTGAACACCAATTTTAAGCCATGACTTCTGCTTGACTGTTGAAAACGTACACTTTACTACCCGAGTTGTTTTGTTTTTGTTTTCATTTTCATTTTTGTTTTCTGTGGTACTAGGGATTAAACCCAGGCTCATTCTTCCTCTGCGCTACACTCTAGCCCATTTGTAATTTTTTGTTTTGAAACAGAGTTTTTCTAGGTGGCTGAGAATCTCACTACTTGCTGAGGTTTTACTTGAACCAGCCATCCTCCTGCCTCAGCCTCCCAAGTACTGGGATTGCGGGCGTGCGCCGCCACGCCCGGATTACTACCCACGTTTGGTAACAGAATTGCTCTGCAGGACATTGTCGCAATTCTCCCGGAGTCTTGATTGCATGATGTGAACAAGCTCATGTTTACGGTTCTCCGGTCATCCCAGCATCTCCGAGCGAGCATTAGTTTAGAGGTGAAGGCCCAGGGAGGTGACTCGCCTCTGCTACCCAGCCGGCCGAGGGGCCATGACTGGGAAGGCGAGCCCAGCGCGCCCCTCGCTCCCTGCCCCCAGGACCTGGACTCGTGCCCTACCTCTGGAGAGACTTGCCGTGGCCGTAACCCTGGCGACCTTGCCTTTGCAGGGATGCGACAAGAAAGCCATGGTGTGGGACATGCGCTCCGGCCAGTGCGTGCAGGCCTTTGAGACCCACGAGTCCGACATCAACAGCGTCCGGTCAGTGAGCAGATGCCGCTGCTGCCGTCTCGCCGGCCTTACCTGGGTTGGGGCTGTCCCTGGCCCGCAGGCCACCTGCTGGCGCAGCTCACCTGGCGCAGAGACCGCCTCAGCGAGAGCCCGGACGGCACTCGGGCCGCGTGGAGAGCTCAGTTGCTTTAGGGACACTTGATGCCTCCCTAAGTCCAGTCAGCATTTCCCATCCGCTCAGCAAATATTTACTGTGTGTTTATACGCTGAGCACCGTTCTCAGGACTGGGGTCGCAGTGATGAGTAGGACAGATGAGTGGAGGTAGACTAGGTAAAATACAAAGAAAGACATTGGCAATTTAAGTTGAGGTGCCGAGAATGCTGTGAAGAGAGAGGCGGGATGGGTGTCCTGGTCCTCAGAGGTCAGGGGGCCTTCAAACAGAGGCCAGCGTGGCGAGAGCCAGCTCGCAGAGGGCCAGGTGGCACAGGTGCATAGATGCGAGGCCAGGGGGCAGGGAGGGAGCCCCTGATGCGGACGTTAGCTGGGAGGGATGATAGCATGGTGGTGCTCTTGTCTTCTGAAGATCGCCCTGGCTGTCAGGAGAACAGATCCTGGGGAAGCAAGAAAGGGAGTGTGGTGGCCATTTAGAAGGTTGTGGGTGAGTTCAAGAAAATGATGGAAAGCCGGGCGTGGTGGCACACGCTTGTGATCCCAGCATTTGGGAGGCTGAGACAGGAGGATCACGGTTTGAGGACAGCCTCAGCTACTTAGGGAGGCCCTCTGCAACTCAGTGAGACCCTGTTTCTAAATAAAGAATAAAAAATAGGGCTGGGGATGTAGCTCAGAGGTAGAATGCCCCTGGGTTCCATCCTCAGTACTGGAAAAAAAGGGGGGGCGGAGAAAAGTGATGGTGGCTAGAACCAAGAAGATGTGGTAGAGACAGAAGTGTCAGGACTTAGCAGGGTCTGAGATTTCGCCTCCCTGCAGTTAGCAGCAGGTGAGGCCGCCGAAGACCGAGCTGCCGGTCAGAGGTGAGGGGCAGTTCTCTGCTCACGGCGGGCGGTGACCGGGTACCCTCGAGTTTACACTGGTTGCCTGAACCCGTCCCACAGGTGACATGCAGAAGGCCAGACGACACCTGCACAGTCCGGGGACATATTGCAGGAGAAGAACTCTGCTTAGGGGGCCCAGGTCTTATCAGAGGCAGTGAGCAGTGAGCACTGCCCACGACAGGGAGAGCCAGTGTTTACACACGGATCGGACGCTCCCTTTGCTGCGGGTTCAGCTTCCAAGAGGAGCTGGAAAGGGGACAGCAGTGCCTGTGAGGGGATTCCCCGAGAGAGGCCAGCCCTCGGCACATCTTCCTACGCTTAGGATCCTAAGAGTCCCATTATTCCTAGGGGGAGATAGGAGCCTGCTGCTCTGACGCGCAGAAACAAAGGAAGCGTGTTTATTACTTTAGCACCACTCTTTGCCATCAAATGTGAGATAACGGAGCAAGACTTGCATTTTGCAAATGAGAGTAGCTACCTGGAAAGCCCAGGGAAACCGATCCGGAGGTTCCCGCAGACAGCACAGTGAGTTAGCGAGCTGCAGGATGGGAGAGAGAGCAGAGCCAGGGAAGTAAGTTACAGCCTGGAGAGCCTGGTGTCGGCGCTCCTGCGGGGCCTCCTCCGTGAGGTCCGGTAGCATCAGGCCTCCCCAGCTCCCCTTTCAATCCCCAGAAGCCTCCCGAAAAGCCAGCACGGTCCTCCGTCTCCTGCACCGTACTCCCGATGGATGGAAGGTTAGAAAGAACTTGACATAGAAAGAGGCCCTATTTGGCAAGAAAGACAATATAACTTCCTGCAGGTGGACGTCATCTCCATCTGAGTAGACACAGGCTTGGCTAGTTCACGGAGTGCTGCGAATTGTCCCTGAGCTGAGCCTGCTGGTGCTCGGCTTTGGTCGGTGGGCGGTGCCTGCCCACAGGGCCTTTGGTTTTCTCCCAGGGCAGTGGCTACTGTTCCCCCAAAGCTGGGGCCGCGCTGAATGTCATCATTAGTGGGCTTGTGTGACAGGGCCAAATAACAGTGCCTTACCCCGCCCCGTGGCTCTGTACCTGGAACCCAGTGTCTGCGGCGGGGCTCTGAGCCACGGCGTGGGGGTGGGGTGGGGAGAGCACCTCCCCGGGCCGCCCCGCCCCCCACCTGCTGCCCACCCCTGCAGGGAGAGCCCGTGGCCGCCTTAAGCCCCTCTGATCTGCCCAAGTTGCTGTGTCCTCGGGAAGTGGGGGCTCCGATTCCAGGGCTCACATGGGGGGTGGCCGCCCTGGGGCTCCCGTGGCCGGGGTGGGCGACTCCCGGCAATGTGCTTTCCCACGCTCTCTCTGCAGATACTACCCCAGCGGAGACGCCTTTGCTTCAGGGTCAGATGACGCCACGGTACGTTTTGAAGCTATCGAGAACTTTCCCTTGAGAAAGGGAGATACACTCATTTTTATTTTTCAAAATAACATTTTTCTCTAGTTAGAGAAGTATATTCAGTGAGGAAATTTTCGGGAAAAATTAAATTACCTTAATCTCTCTGTCTAAGAAAAAAATCACAGTTGGATGAATTCGTGTCTGTCCTCTGTCCTTCTGAACAAAATGCTCCATAGTCTGGCGCAGCGGCGCCTGTGCTCCCGCTTGGGAGAGGGAGGCAGGCTCGCAGTAACTGCTTCATAATTTGCCTTTTTCACATAGCAACAAACTGTGAATGTTTCCCCAGGCTGATAAATATTTTTCCATTATATTTAATTAATGATTAGATAGCACGCCATGTTTATAGACGTGCTGTTATTTGCTTGACCAGTCTTCAATTTTTAGACATTTTTCTTCTATTCTTTCCTACTTAAAACACCACTGAAAGTAAATATCTCTATGCTTCTCATTATTTCCCCAGAAGTCTCTGACATAACTTGGTGAGCCGAAAGTAGATTCTTAGACTAACAATGAGCTTTATTAGAGAAAAAGAATTTAGATTCAAGATTTTTAGAAAAGCCGGGCGTGGGGGCGCACGCTTGTAATCCCAGCATTGGGGAGGCTGAGACAGGAGGATCGCGGTTCGCGGCCAGCCTCAGCTACTAAGGCCCTTTGCAACTCAGTGAGACCCTGCTTCAAAATAAAGAATAAGAAATAGGGCTGGGGGCCGGGCGTGGGGGCGCACGCTTGTAATCCCAGCATTTGGGAGGCGGAGTCCGGAGGATCGCGGTTCACAGACAGCCTCAGCTACTTAGCAAGACTCTTCACAATTCAGTGAGACCCTGTTTCAAAAAATAAAAAAGACTAAAAAAAATAGGGCTGGGGGGGGCGGTAGCTTGGAGATAGAATGGCCCTGGGTTCCATCCCCAATACTGCAAAAAAAAAAAAAGAAAAAAGATTTTTAGATACTAATTGCAAATTATGTTTATCTATTTTTTAAGAAAAAATATGCCCTTATTTACCTCAAAAATGTGAAATAGCAGCCAGGAATGGTGGTGTGTGTCTGTGGTCCTGGCTACCCCGGAGGTGAGGCGGGGAGATCCCTCCAGCCAGGAGTTGGAGGCCGTGGTGGGCAATACAGAAGTCCCTGTCCCTCGACCTGCCCCAGAGTCAGATGTCTTATAATCCTCATTTTGATTTGCTGGTATGGGAGGAAAGAGATTGAGAGTTTTGATAATATAATGAAAAATTTTATCTGTCAAAATATGTTACAAAATATAAGAGTATGCATACATTTTGAAAAAATTATTTGCTGTACATGTGTATGTGTGCATATATGTATATGACAGACCAAGTAAAAATCCTTTAGATGTGAAGGTTGCATAATGAGTAAGCTAAATGCCACAGTTTTAAAAAAGGATAAAAGCAGACCATTTTCAAAGCAGTAAATCTGGAAAGGCAAATAAATACCTGAAAATATTCCAAGGTCACCTGTAATGAAAGGCATGCAGGCTCCGTGGTCAGACGCCCGTTCTGCCTGTTGGATCAGCCGGGCGGTGCTGGTGGAGCTGGCGAAGCCGAAGCAGCCTTGGGGAGCCCTGGGGAGCCCTCGCACTGGGCGCCAGCCCCCTGAGGGAAGGTGCCATGGGATGGGCGCTGTTAGGATGTCCCTGCATTTGACCTTGGCATGCCAGTCCGTGGAGACAGTTCTCGTCTAGGATTGTACTCTTTGGCTCATGTAAGGAAACTATCAGAGATACTTAGATTTTCACGTAAGATTGCTCACCAGAGGTTTATGGAGTTTTTTCATTTTGTTTTTGGTTTTGTTTTTTCAGTACCGGGGATTAGACCCAGATAAGCTCTACCACTGAGCTTTATCCCGTCCCTTTTTATTTTTTATTTGGAGACGAGGAGTATTTATTTGGAGTAGCCCAGGCTGGCCTCGAATTTGTGATTCTCTTTTCCTCATGCCTCCCAAACAGCTTGGATTATTTTTTTTTTAAGATTTAAAGAAGTTTATTAGAAAGATAGAAATACAGAGGATAGGTACAGCTCCATACCAGACTGGCATGGAGGGGTGACTCGAATGAATACACCCAACAGCTTGGATTATAAGTGAATGTCACCACACCCAGCATCATCATAGTAAAATAAATAGATGGTAATATATTACATTTATAATATATATTTGATAAATAATAATAGATGTGATATATCATTATATATAGCGATACATATCATAATAGTATATAACATATAGTTGAGGGTGGTACTGGAGATTGAACTCAGGGGCATTCTACCTCCAAGCTACATCCCCAGCCCTTTTTCTTTTTTTGTTTTGAAATAGGGTCTCGCTAGGTTGCTGAGAACCTGCTTGCTTGGGTTGTCTTTGAACCTACAATCTTTCTGTCAGCCTTCCAAGTACTGGTATTACAGGTGTGCACCACCACACCAGTCTCATAATCATATTTAAAAAATAAATTAAAGCCGGGCTTGGTGGCACATACTTGTAATCCCAGCGCTTGGGAGGCTGAGACAGGAGGATCCCACAGGTTCGAAGCCAGCCTCAGCTACTGAGTGAGGCTCTTAGCAACTTAGTGAGACCCTGTTTCCAAATAAAGTATAAAATAGGTCTGGGAGGGTAGCCTGGAGGTAGAAAAGCCCCTGGGTTCCACCCCCAGTACCACACACACACACAAAAAAAATTAAGCCGGGCATGGTGGCACATGCTTGTGATCCCAGTACTTGGGAGGCTGAGATTTGAGGATCACAGGTTCATAGCCTCAGCTACTTAGACCCTCTGCAACTTAGAGCCTGTTTCAAAATAAAGAATTAAAAACAGAGCTGGGGGTGTGTGTAGCTCAAAGGTAGAATGCCCCTGGGTTCTATCCCTAGAACTAAAAAAGAGAAAGAAAGGAAGGAAGGGAGGGAGGGAGGGAGGAAAGGGAAGGGAAGGGAAGGAAAGGAAAAATTAGTCACAACAAAACACATAACAGGTATGGCCAAATAGATTCTGATATATCAACCTGAGGATATTTAACAACTTCAATGAAACATCTTCTGATGATTATCTAATGAAATGGCAATGAAAACAACCATTCCACTTATATACACATAATATGAATAAGACTGAAAGCAAAAGTGCAGACAATGGTTTTTCCCTCTAGGACTCAGGGTGACTCTGGTTTCCCTTTGTGTGTGTGGTACTGGGGATTGAACCTAGGGGCGCTCTACCACTGAGCTACCGCCAGCCCTTTCTGTCTTTTTGTTTGTTTGTTTGTTTTGGTGGTACTGGGGTTCCTGGAAGCCCTTCTACCTCCGGGCTACACTCCCAGACCTATTTTATATTTTTATTTGGAAACAGGGTCTCCTAAGCCAGCGAGGCTGGCTTTGAACCTGCGCGATCCTCCTGTCTCAGCCTCCCAAGCGCGGGAATTGCAAGCGTGCGCCACCACGCCCGGCACCAGCCCTTTCTATTTTTTATTTCAAACAGCCTCAATAAGTTGCCAAGGCTGGCTGGCCTTGAACCTCCTGTCTTGGCCTCCCAAGTACTGGGATTTCCTTCTTTATGTATTTCTGAATATTTGAGTTGTCTACAACAATTGCTGTTGTCTTATTTATTTGTTTATTTTTGGTCTCTACTGATCCATGGAGATTAGTAGGAGTCAGGATGGAGGACAAAATAGAAAACTATAAAGGGTTTTCCCCCTCATCCCTCAAACCACACGAGTCACCACACCCACCGGTCGATGTAATCATATCGCCAAAGTGGAAGCGGAAATAACATCCATGTCCGTTTCTTTGCACCCCAGTGTCGCCTCTACGACCTCAGGGCGGACCGGGAGGTCGCCATCTATTCCAAAGAGAGTATCATATTTGGAGCGTCCAGCGTGGACTTCTCCCTCAGTGGTAAGACCTTATCCCAGAATCTTCCCCAGGACTGTGAGCAGGACCGCAGGAAAGCCAGCCCTCGCCAGGTGTTGCACCCCAGCTGGCGGTGGCTGCGCAGCCCACGTGCGCTGGCGTTCCTCCGGCGTGCCTGTGTCCATCCCCGTCCAGGCCGTCCTGCAGGGCGGAACGTGTCGGCCGAGATGCCTCGGCACTCCTCCAGCACCGTCCTCACCGCAGACCCAGCAGGCTTCTCAGGGCGCCCTGAAATCCTGGCTCCTCTGCCCAGGGCTGGAAGGCTGCTGGCGAGACAGGTAGAGCTGGCTGGCTCGGTGGCTGGGCCGCTCCGCAGCCCACACGCACCCGTCTCTGTGTCTGCGCCTCTGCGGGCCTGCTGCTGCTGCTGGGCACATCTCCCCTCTGCAGGAGAGCCAGCTCAAGGGCACGCTGATTTTATGGCTTTCAACTCAAGTGTTACAAGTTGCTAATTCCTGAAGGACTGAGAATAATCTGTTTTTGTTGGTTTTGATTTTGTTTGCAGAAGAGGGGTGTTTTTGTTTTGTTTTGGGGGCACTGAGCTACTTCCCCAGCCCCTTTTATTTTTTACGTTAGAGTCTTGCTGAGTTGCCTGGGCTGGCCTTGAACTTGTGATGTTCTTGCCTCTATCTCCTGAGTAGCTGGGATCACGAGTGTGTGCCACAGGGGCACAGAATGATCTGGATTTCTCTGTGATGCGGACCCCCCCCCCCTTCATCCCTGTGCTCCACGGTCCTGTAGCACCCTCGACTCAGGCCGTACATGTTCTCGCGTTCTGGCTCTGAACACCTGAGGCTGTGGTGATGTACCAGCCTCCTCCCTGCGTCCTCCACAGGGGCGGCCTGCGTGCTCTCTCCCGGTTAAACCCCAAAGGCGGGCGCCTGGCAGTAGGGAGCCTGAATCACTGTTCACTGAACAAATGACCAAGTCCATGCAGGAGCACGTGACCTGCGGGGCAGCAGGAACAGAATGAGTAACTTCCTGTTATCCGCCCTCAAGGTCGCCTGCTATTTGCTGGCTACAACGACTACACGATCAACGTCTGGGACGTCCTCAAGGGCTCCCGCGTCTCCATCCTGTTTGGACATGAAAACCGCGTTAGTACTCTGCGAGTGTCCCCGGATGGGACTGCCTTCTGCTCTGGATCCTGGGATCATACCCTAAGAGTAAGAGAGACCTGCTTCTGCCTTGCCTGAGGGAGAAGGGAGAAGGTGCGGCAGACCTCCTTAGAAAGCGGGGGCAGAGCAGGCGACGCGGGCCAGCCAGCCACACACTCCAGCTCTGCCCGGACAGGGCAGCTGGCCGGGAGTCGGGGCCCCCGGCCATCACGGAGCTTTTTATGTGATCAGCGTGGCATTGAGGGACTGCCTGGGCCAGAAAGTCCAAACTGTTCCTTTGACCCTAAAAGTTGGATTCTTAAGGTTCTAGCCCCCGAAAAAACCAGATTACAGTCTCCCTTTCCTGTAGCGGTGCTCAGCCCTTCCGTTAGGCTTGTCGTGACAAGGGTCACAGCCCCTCCAAGGCCACAGGAGCTCCCTGCGCTCGAGGCCCCGCCCAGGTCCTCAAGCTCCACGGCCGCTGCTGACCAGGTGGCCCGTTCACGAAGCAGAGCTCAAGGCAAAGCTGTCTGCTTCCTCAGGTGAAAGGCGGCGCTCCGGCAGAGGGCCCGGCTCAGCGGGGCTTTGCCTGGGGACTCAGGACTGGGCTTGTGGTGGAACAGTTTTGAGATTGCTAGACCCGGGGTAAAGGGAGGATTTCAAAGAAACAGGAAACAGTGACTTGATGCTCTGTATTCTCCTGAGATGTAGGTGTCACTTCAGTTACGGCGAGTTGAGTGTCAAGTTTTAGGATTAATAGATAAAGGATCTCTGCGAAGTTCCTGTGGGGGGGTATCCGTCCTTGTGAGTTATCTATGAGTTCACCTGACTGTATTAAATCAGTCAAGTCTTACTGATGTACACAGTGAGATGGTGGGTAAATGGCTCATTTTCATGGAAAAGATCTTGCTGTGCCCGGTAGGGGACCGTGGGCCCTGCGGGTGACTAGCTCAGGGAGGGCGCAGGTCCACAGTCGGGGCTAAGGCTGTGAGAACCCAGTGGGTGAGTGTGCACGGTGCCGTGTGCAGCGCGTGAGAATGTGCTGATTGTTACCTCTCAGTGTTGACCGAGGGACTGAACATCACTCGCTGTGTCTTCGCAGGTCTGGGCATAATCGCACCTGAGGCTGGAATGGGAAACCTTCACGTGTACATAGACCCTCTAGAGGAACTTCCGCTTCTTGCAGTTTAAGGGAACAGCTCCATAGCTCGTAGTTGATGAAGCTTCTTGGTGTCCCCGCTAAAGCCCACCCTGGAAAGAGCCGCGTGTGCTACCGGAGTACCTTTAAGTAAACTGGTTTTGGTTTTTTTTTTCACTTTGAACACTTTTTAAAGTTTGTCCATTTATAAGATTATTCTAAATTGTTCTACTCTCCGCTCATTCTGTCGCTAATAGAATCAACATTTGAAGTAGCCCGCTCTCTCCCCCGGAAGCCCACTCACCTCGTGGGCACCCAGCGCGCCTTTCCTCAGCGCGCACCGTGACTTGGGGAAGCTCTGGAAGTGTTGGTTTATGGGCTGTCTGAGAAGGACCCTGTTAACCGATCTGTAATGGAAGAAAAATCCAATTCCAAGTGTCACTAGTCAGAATGGCCCTTTTAATGTTTTTATTGTAAAACTGTCCTTTTTCAGCTTCCTGTCCCATCATCTTTTGTTGGAAAACACTTTTGTCAGTGGGCTGTTACCAGTGCACAGGACGTCGGCCCCGGGCCGCGTTGATGATGGACAGGGCGCGCCCCTCGCTTGAGCCCAGTGCTCTGGGAACACACGTGCTGGCGGGAGCGGCAGAAGCTCCGCGAGGACCGGGGCGGTGAGCACATCTGCAGACCCCTTGGAGCATTCGCGGTCGGCCCAAGTGGGGCTTGTCCATAGAAGCCACATTCCAGTGTATTACGCTGCAGTTAGAGCTACATGCACAGATTGAATAGTAATGACTTTGTTCCTCTTAATATTGAGAGAAAATACCAAAAGAATATCTTGTCTTTATTTGAAATTCAGTTCTTTCTAGAAGATACCAAGTACTTTTTGTGATACAATCTCTCCCCCCCCCTTTTTTTTAAAGGTCTAAGGGTTTAGTCTTTGTTTTGTGAAGCTTCACTTTCAAGAAGATGGCATGTTAGGGCTGTGGTCGCACAGACCCATAGACCCGGCTGCTCAGGACACTAAGGAAGGTCATTGAGCCCCAGAGTTAGGAGACCATCCTGGGCAACACACAAACCCATCTCAGAAAAATAAAAACAAAAGACACGTACATGTGCACACACACAGATTATGCAAAGTGGCCCGTGACTTTCCAACCGAAAAGGCAACTTCAAGGCCTGGTAAACGTTCCCACGGAGCACGGCCACCTACCACGGACAGGCGGCCACCCCCGCCCCGCAGGCGCAGCCTCTCAGGGGAGCTCTGCGGAGTATTTATTGATAAAAATATTTGATTTGGGATATACTATGCCATTGGAGACTCCAGGACAGACTCCATGTAATAAATTGTATTTTGCATATTGAAAATAACAGTGTAGTTTTTAAATGACCTCGTGGTGGTGGTGGTGGTGGTGGTGTGTGTGTATGTGTGTGTGTGTGTGTGTGTGTGTGTTGCTGGGGATTGAACTCAGGGGCATTGTACCTCTAAGCTACATCCTCAGTCCGACTTTACTTATTTTTTATTTATTATTATTTTTTGTGGTACTGGGGACAGAACCCAGGGGCTTTCTACCTTTGAGCGACACCCCCAACCCTATTTTTTTATTCTTTATTTTGAAACAAGGTCTCACTAAGTTGCAAAGGCCCTCACTAAGTAGCTGTGGCTGGCCGCCAACCATAATTGTCCTGTCTCAGCCTCCCAATAACTAGGATTACAAGCGTGCACCACCACGCCTGTCCTGCTTTTTATTTTGAAACAGGGTCTCACTAAGTTGCTGAGACTTCTTTGAATCGAGATCCTCCTGTCTCAGCCTCCCAAGTACTAGGATAGACCACACCCAGCCCCCCTTTTTTTCCCTAGAGGACTTGAGGGCAAAAAGGAAGTGTCCCAGGAGAGAGAAGCCTCCGGCAGCCCCTCCCCAGCCAGAGAAGAGACGCTAGGCAGGAAGGAGGTGTGGCGTGATGGGTACTGGTGAGACAAGACCAGGGGAGCCGCTTTGCCGTGGCATCTCTGTTCTCCTAGAATGAGCTGGGGGCAGGCACCCCTCGTCACTCCCCTCCCTGTCTCTGGCCCTCCACACCCCTTCTCCACATCATGGGGAGTCCAGTCGGCCAGTGGAGGGTCCCCGGGCTCCGGGCAGGGCAGCTTGGTGACAAAGCGAGGGCCACGGAAACAGTGAGAGGATAGCACCCAGATCCCGCCAGCCTCGGTTTCCTCATCCGTACGGGGCAGCGCGTCTTCACAAGAGCCAGCTCCCTGCCTCCCTGTCATGCCCGGCTCCATCCCCTGGCTGTCTCCGCCCTTCCTCATCCCTCTCATCCTCTGCCCTGTCCCCTCGCCCTGCCTCCTGCCTCTCCTCCTTCCCCCTCTCAGCCCTGTCCTACATTGTGTACCTAACCACCATCGATTAGTCATTTAGACCCAGGGCTCTCCAACGTTGGTCTTAGGGCCCCTCTACATACTTAGATTACCGAGGGCCCCGGGGTTTTGTTAACATGGGTTATACCTATCAACATTTACTGTATTAGAACTGGAGACAGAAAAGTTGCAAAACACCAGAGCGCAGAAGCACACATCCCTCCACCCGCAGCAGCGGTCTCTGCAAGACTCCTGAGAGAATCAGAGTGAAAAAAGACACGCACAAAGGAGTCGGTGATTTAAATACAGTCAGAAGCTCTGGATCGTGCTTAGAGAAGCTTGTGAGCCTTTTCAGGCACCTCTGGGTGAGAGCTCCCCGGGGCCATTAAGACCTTGGGGTATCTTGGAAAAGACAGAAGAGACCAGCCAAGTATGGCAGTGCACGCCCAAAATTCCAGGAGAGCCCCAGCAGCATAGGAAGACCCTGTTTTCAAAACAAAAATCTATAGCCGGGCGTGGTGGCGCACGTTTGTAATCCCAGCATTCGGGAGGCTGAGACTGGAGGATCACGGTTCGCGGACAGCCTCAGCTACTTAGTGAGCCCTCTGCAACTCAGTGAGACCCAGTTTCAAAATAAAGAATAATAAAATAGGGCAGCGGATGTAGCTCGGAGGTCGAATGCCCCTGGGTTCCATTCCCAGACCCGCAAAAAAAAAAAAAAAAAAATCTAAAAAAGGCTGGGGGGTATGACTTGAAGGTACAATGCCCCTGAGTTCAATCCCCAGTACCAAAAAAAAAAAAAAAAAAAGTTTTCAGAAGGAAGAAACCAGGACCAAGGAAAAGGGCCAGCCTCTAAGAACGGCCTCAGAGAAGGCCTGGGGCCCCAAGGAAGCAGCCAGAAGGTCCTGAGGCCAGCTGGAGCCTGTCAGCCACCGCAGATCTCCGGACAACTCGGGAGCCGGGGCAAGTACAGCTGGTGGGTTACACGGGTGACAGGGGCAGGGGTTGGGGCACGTTGTCTCCCCCAAACCTAGAGAATGACTAAGTAGGAACTTGGAGAGCCCCATTTCCCACATATGCCTGCTGAAAAAACCACCCCAGACAAGTGAAAAATAGCCCCTTAGCCGCTCGCCCCATAGATGTGGCTGGGCAGCCCAGTGGGCCTGGAATTCTGAGAAGTGTGCTTGGAGAGGCCCCCAGACAAGCCCCTTCTTGTCTCCCCTCCTTTTGAGAATGCGTGAGAAGCCACTGGACTTGCCCCTCATCTCAACAGGAAAGAGCTGGGCCCCCTCGAGGGCCTACCACACAGGGACCTCTCCTTTCCAGACAAGACTTGGCTGGAGCCAGGCCGGCCGTCAGATTAGTCTCCACAGACTCTGGCCTCCAGTGGGCTGACTCAGGGCCAATTCTGGTGAAAAAGAGGCATTGTGCTGTATTTTGCATTTTTTTTTTTTAAAGAGGCAGCCGAATGTGGTGGCCCACGCTTGTAGTCCCAGCATTCAGGAGGTTGAGACAGGAGGATCGTGGTTCACAAACAGCCTCAGCTCTAGTTAGTGCGGCCCTTTGCAACTCAGTGACACCCTGTTTCCAAATAAAGAATAGAAAATAGGTCTGGGGGTGTAGCTCGGAGGCAGAATGCCCCTGGGTTCCATCCCCAGTACCAAAAATAAAAAATAAAATGCAGAGCCTTTAGTGAGGAGAGGATCAGAAAGGATTCTGTGGTTAATTGAACCTCCATAAACAGGAGCAACTCAGTGTGAGACTGTGTGAGCATTTCTGTGAAGACTAAGACCACAGAAATGTCCATCTTTGAACCCAGGGTTATCTAAGCAACACCACTGCAAACGCCCAACTTCTTCACAAACAAGAACTCCGAAGCAGAGGTCAGTGTTTCCAACCTGTTATTCTTCACAACGATAGGCAGCCTCCTGCTCCTAGGTCTGTCTTCAAAAGAAACGTATGTCCACATGAAAACTTAAACATACATTTCGCGGCAGTATTATTTGCAGCAGCCAAAAGTAGAAAGCACCCCAAAGGTCAACGATAGATGAATAGATGGGCCAAACGTGGAATCCCCGTACCACGGACTACCACTCAGCCATGAAAAGGAAAGAAAGACTGGTTACTGCTACCACATGGATGAGCCTAGAAAACTTCATGCCAAGCGAAGGAAACCACACGCAAAGGGTCACGTGTTATATGATTCCATTTCTATGAAAAGTCCAAATAAGTGAACCCATGGAGACAGAAAGTAGGTTAGTAGGGCTGGGGATGGAGAGTGACTGCCAATGGGTACTGGGTTTCTTTGGGTGTTGTAGATGGAGATGAAGTATACTAAATACGGAATCAGAATTACAGGTGTGAATCTTCTAGAATGTGAATTATAACATAGCTGTTATTTAAAATGGAAAAAATAATAGGCAGTCACTAGCTATTTAAAAAATGAATTAGGAAGCCGGGCGTGGTGGCGCACGCTTGTCATCCCCGCGCTTGGGAGGCTGAGACAGGAGGATCGCACAGGTTCGAAGCCAGCCTCAGCTACTTAGTGAAGCTCTCAGCAAATTAGTGAGACCCTGTTTCCAAATAAATATAAAAATAGGTCTGGGAGTATAGCCCAGAGGTAGAAAGCCTCTGGGTTCTGCCCCAAGTACCACCAAAAAAAAAAAAAAATTAAAAATAAGAGGATTGGGGAAGGGCTAACTGAGTGATGTGTGTATGTATGCCTCCACCATCTTGCACTCCATTAAGATGTATGACTGCAATGCACCAATAAAAAAAAGAAAGAAGAGGAAAAATTTTAAATAAAACGCCAGGCGTGGTGGCACACACTTGTAATACCAGCGCTTGGAAGACAGAGACAGGAGGATCGCGCAGGTTTGAAGCCAGCTGCGCTGGGTTAAGAGCCCCTGTTTCCAAATTTAAAAAGTATAAAAATAGGTCTGGGCGTGTAGCTTGGAGGTAGAAGGGTTTCCAGGAACCCCAGTACCACCAAAATAAATAAATAAATAAATAAATAAATAAATAAAAATAAATTAGGTAAGACTAGTATGTCATGTTTGGTTTTGACTAAGAGTGAAACAGATGAGGGCCCTGGTAAGTTCGAGTAACAAAAACTCTCTGTAATGAGATGGGGGCCTTTTAGAGGTGACTACATCATGAGGATAAAGCCTTTATGAATAGGATTGGTGCCCCCTATAAGAAATGACCCCAAGCCGGGCGTGGTGGCGCACGCTTGTAATCCCAGCATTTGGGAGGTTGTGACTGGAGGATTGCGGTTTGAGAGTGAGGCCTTCTGTAACTCAGTGAGGCCCGGTTTCAAAATAAAGAATAAAAACTAGGCGTGGGGGTGGAGCTCAAAGGTAGAATGCCGCTGGGTTCCATCCCCAGTACTGCAAAAAGAAAAGAAAAAAAAGAAATCTCCAACATACCCGGGTGCCCTTGTCCAACCTAGAGGTGCTGATGACCACCTCCACAACCCACCTCCCGGCCCTCCCTCTGCGTCTCCACCCCAGGCCCGGAGCTGAGCATCCTTCTCGGGCCTGCCTGGTCCTGATGGCGGCACAGGTGAGCCGCGCACAGCCGGTAACAGGTGCAAGTGGGGCCCATCAAAGGCTTCCTCGACCTCCACCTTTACAAGCCGCAGGCCGCTGCGGGCCGAGGGCGAGCCGGGCCAGCATGACCGCCCCGCGCCGGCCGGACCCGCTGCGGGAGCGCACCGAGCGGCTGCTGGCCGACTACCTGGAGCACTGCGCCCGCGAGCCCGGCTCGCCCGGCCGGCCGCCGTCCACGCCCGAGGCCGCCCTGCTGCGCGCCGTGGCCGCCGAGATCCGGCAGCAGTACCCCGGCTTCTTCTCCAGGTTCCGGGGCTACCGGGGGAACCGCGTGGAGCTGATGGGGCGCATGGCCGAGGCCGTGCTCTCCGACGACGCGGGGCTCACCTGGAGCCGCGTGGCCACGCTGCTGGCCTTCGCGGGGACGCTGCTGCAGCGAGAGGAGGCGCGCGGGGAGCCGCGGCCCGGGGGGGCGGCGCGGGACTGCCGCTGCCTGGTGAGGCTGCTCAGCTCCTGGCTGCTGGGGCGCCATCGCGCCTGGCTGGAGGACCACGGAGGCTGGGTGAGCGCGGGCCCCCTGCAGGCGCACAGTAGGTCTGCAGCTTTGGCCCAAGGAGGCTGGTGAGCGCGGCCCCCCCCCCCCAGCCCCGAGTCAGGACTCCTTTCAGCCCTGGAGTGCGGGCCGGGCCTCGTCCCTGCAAGCGCACAGTAGGTCTGCAGCTTTGGCCTCACCCTGGCTCGCCTGGGGGGATTTATTTATTTATTTATTTATTTGTTTGTTTATTTATTTATGGTACTGGGGATGGAGCCCAGGGGCACTTTACCTCCGAGCTACACCCCCAGCCCTGTTCTCTTAATTAAAAAAAGAAATTGTGTGTGGTACTGGGGGTGGAACCCAGGGGGCATTCTACCTCATTACACCCTCAGCCCTATTTTTAAATTTTATTCATCTATATTTATAGATAAGTTTAAAATCCCGGCCTTCCAAATGCTGGGATTATGAACGTGCTGGGATTACAAGCGTGCGCCACCCCCCCGGGCTGCCTGGGTGCTTTTAGAAGAAGCGCCCTCCGGAGTTAGGTCTGCGCGCTCCTTTGCTCCTGTAGAGATAACCTGCTAGGAAAGTTAGCAATGGCTGGAGAGGCCAGGTGGGGTCACTTGTCCTCTACCTATTAAGGGACCATGGTTAAAGCTCAGACCTGTGGGCCAGAGAGGTTCGGAACTGGGGGGTGGGGGGACCACTCGGGGTTCCTTCACTGCTAATCACTGCCCTGTGGGGACCCCCAGGCCCCTGGCCTGCAGCTCCTCCCCCGCTGCTGATGGAGGACTGCCGCTCTGGCTGAGCGTCCTGCAGGTCTCCTGCATTAGGAGCTAAGATAGACCCTTGTTTCTTAACCTGCTTTTTATTTTTTTTCCTTTTCACAATACTGGGGATGGAATCCAGGGGCAGTCAACCTCTGAGCAACACTTCCAGCCTTATTTTTATTATTATTCTTTATTTTAAAGCATGTGCCACCACGCCCGACTTTAATAGAGATTCTAAATCTGGCTGTTTTGAACTCTTATTAGTGCTAACTAATGTTTCTGACACACCTCCCTTTCTCTCAGTTAATTACAAAGGTTTGTGGATGGTTTGTGGATGGTAGTGATAATTGTTTTCTACCAGTAGTTGTGTGTGTGTGTGTGTGTGTGTGTGTGTGTTGTAGTAGTAGTGAGAATTGAACACAGGGGTGTTCTCCCTCTGATCTACACATCTAGTCTTATTTTTTATTCAATATTTTGAAACAGGGTCTCACTGAGTTGCAGAGGGCCTCACTAAGTAGCTGAGGCTGTCCTCAAACCGTGATCCTCCTGTCACAGCCTCTGGAATGCTGGGATGACAAGTGTGCGCCACCAGGCCCGGCATCTTTCCCCAACTCTTGACTGAAGTAGAATCAAGACTGGAGTGACCCACATTCGAGGATAAATAGAGCTGAACTAGAAAAACTGTTGTGTTTTTCTTTTAATAAAAAATTTGGGCCGGGCGTGATGGCGCACGCTTGTAATCCCCGTGCTTGGGAGGCAGAGACAGGAGGATAGCGCAGGTTTGAAGCCAGCAGCTCTGGCTTAGGAGACCCTGTTTCCAAAAATAAAATATGTCTGGGAGTGTAGCCCGGAGGTAGAAGGGCTTCCAGGAACCCCAGTACCACCAAAAAAAAAAAAAAAAAAATTGGAGCCGGGTGTGTCACATGCTTGTAATCCCAGCATTTGGGAGGCTGAGACAGGAGGATCGTGGTTCGCAGACAGACTCAGCTACTTAGTGAGGCCCTCTGCAACTCATTGAGACCCTGTTTCAGAATAAAGAATAAAATATAGGGCTGGGGGTGTAGCTCAGAAGTAGAATGCCCCTGGGTTCCATCCCCAGTACCAAAAAAAAAAAAAAAAAAAAAAAAATCTGAGATTCTCCTGAGTAAGCAGGATCCGCCCTCCCCTCCTGTCTCCCACGCCTGGAGTTCAGTTCTCTTCCTAAATGAAGCTTCTTGCTTTATTATCTCAAGTGATAACTTTTTAGCCTAGTGACTTAACAGTTCTCTAAATGGCATCTGTCCTTTGTTCAGAAAAGGCACCTTCCTTGGCTTTGACCCAAAATGAGGTCCCTAGCACTTGTCATCCCAGCATTCGGGAGGCTGAGATAGGAGGATCGCAGTTCACGGACAGCCTCAGCTACTTAGTGAGGCCCTCTGCAACTCAGTGAGACCCAGTTTCAAAATAAAGAATAAAAAATAGGGCAGGGGGTGTAGCTCGGAGGTCAAATGCCCTTAGATTCCATCCCCACACCTGCAAAAAAAAAAAAAAAAAAAAAAAATTCCTGTTCTGTGCGACAGAGTGGAACGGTTGCTTCTTTGTTCTGACCTTCTCAAGGGTTCCTAATTACAGATTACCCTTTGGTCAGAATCTCCTGTGCTTGAAGCCAAGGGTTATTTTACTGTTTAACCTGGAACGCCTGGGCATTTGGGGTTAGGATTCGGGAACCCCGGTTTCTGTTGTCTTCCCTGGGGCCGCACCGCAGCTTCTTCTGCCTCGAGCTGGGTTTACACCATGGCGCCTCCTAACTCTCCTCTCTATCCCCGCAGGACGGCTTCTGCCTCTACTTCAGAGCACCCTTACCACTTGCTTTTTGGAGATCGCTGCTGCTCCAGATTCTGGTGACATGCGTGTTTACCATGACCTTCATCTGCCTCTGGACGCAATTTTATCATAAATCCAGAAAATTGTAACTCTTTTTTTTTTTTAACCCGTGAACTGTGGCCAGCTGAGGGACAGTTTTAGACAAATCAGAACCGAGAAAAACCTCTGCCCCAAGACATTTCTGCCGCACGTTACGGGGATTCCTGTGGGGATGACTCTGCCCGTGTTTTAACCTGGAGCGCGTTATTCAAGTGTGAGGACAGAACACAAGATGGCCTTCGCTGAGTGGGGGTGTGGGTGTCTAGAAGCTCGTCACTCCAAACATCTGCAGGAGAAATAGCATCCCATCCACTGGGCCAAGTAATGCTGTCTATCGGCTGCACTGGGACGAATCCGCGACTCAGGGATGCTGCTAACGCATCGTGAGCGCGGTCCAAGGGCAGAATGATCCGCAGAGCGGCCCAAGTCCCAGAGCAACGAGGAAAATAATGTGAATCCTTTCCTAAGGAATTCTGGGAAATCTGATTCTTGGAAACCTACGTCCTTTGACAGCTAGTGCCTGGGACTTCTAAGTTTTATTATATTAATTTCTCTCTGATTTTAATAAATTTTACAAAACTTCATAAGTGTTAATAAATATCTTTTGTAAAGAAACTTAGTTGGTTTTCCACTGATCAGTGAACCTTTGTTTTAGGACTAATTTGAATGGATACCATTTCCTTTTTGACTGTTATGTATTTATCTTAAACATTTGTGGGGGGCATTGGGGATTGAATCCAGGGGCATTCTACCTCTGGTCCACACCCTCAGATCTATTTTCTATTTTATTTATATTTATTTATGTGTGTGTGTGTGTGTTGTTGTAATGGGGATGGAACCCAGGAGCCTTCTCCCTCCAGTCTACACTCCCAGACGTATTTTATATTTTTATTTGAAAACAGGGTATTCTTTATTTTGAAACGGTGTCTCACTGAGTTGCAGAGGACCGCACTAAGTAGCTGAGGCTGGCAGCGAACCCAGTCTCAGTCTCCCAAGTACTGGGATTACAAGCATGTGCCACCACGCCCGACTTTAATAGAGATTCTAAATCTGGCTGTTTTGAACTCTTATTAGTGCTAACTAATGTTTCTGACACACCTCCCTTTCTCTCAGTTAATTACAAAGGTTTGTGGATGGTTTGTGGATGGTAGTGATAATTGTTTTCTACCAGTAGTTGTGTGTGTGTGTGTGTGTGTGTGTGTGTGTGTGTTGTAGTAGTAGTGAGAATTGAACACAGGGGTGTTCTCCCTCTGATCTACACATCTAGTCTTATTTTTTATTCAATATTTTGAAACAGGGTCTCACTGAGTTGCAGAGGGCCTCACTAAGTAGCTGAGGCTGTCCACAAACCGCGATCCTCCTGTCTCAGCCTCCTGAATGCTGGGATGACAAGCGTGCGCCACCACGTCCAGCTTTCTGAACTCTTTCATGTTGCTTATTAGAAACTGGAGTTGGGCGTGGTGGCACATGCTTGTAATCCCAGTACTTGGAAGCTGCTGAGACAGGAGGATCACACAGGTTCGAAGCCAGCCTCAGCTACTTAGTGAGGCTCTCAGCAACTTAGACCCTGTTTCCAAATAAAATAGGCCTGGAAGTATAGAATGAAAGTTCTCTCCCCAGTACCACAAAAAAAGTTTTTTTTAAATTAAACTAAATTTCTGAGTGTGATGGCGCACACCTGTAATCCTAGGACTTGGGAGGCTGAGCAGGAAGATCGCAGGTTCTAGGCTAGCCTCTGTAACTTAGGAAGGCCCTCAGCAACTTAGTGAGATCCTGTTTCAAAGTAAAAATAAATAAATGAATAAAATAAAGCCGGGTGTGGTGGCACACGCTTGTAATCCCAGTATTTGGGAGGCTGAGACAGGAGGATCCAGGTTCACAGGGAGCCTCAGCTACTTAAGTCCTTTGCAACTCAGTGAGATTCTATCTCATAGAATTAAAAATAGGGCTGGGGGTGATGTTCGGAGGTACAGAGCCCCTGGGTTCCATCCCCAGTACCACAATAAATACATAAATACATATAAAAGCCTGACGTGGTGGTGCACGCTTGTGATCCCAGCATTCGGGAGTTGAGACTGGAGGATAGCGGTTTGCGGAAGGCCTCAGCTACTTAGGACCTCTGCAACTTAGTGAGACCCAATTTCAAAATAAAGAATAAAAAAAATAGGGCAGGAGGTGTAGCCTGGAGGTCGAATGCCCCTGGGTTTCATCCCCAGACCCGCAATAAATAAACATAAAAAATAAAGTAGGGCTAGGAGGTAGCTTGGAGGTAGAACACCCCTGGGTTTAATCCCCAGTACCCCCCCACACACATACACACATACAAAATCATTCAGTGTACTGTTTTTTTTTTTCATTTTTCCTCAATGCAAACTCCCCGTATCTTCCCTCTTGACTGTTCACAAGCATCAGTACTTTCTCAGGGCTAAGTAAAGTTTATTGGGCACTGACAGTTGAGTCCTACTCCTCTAAGGAACTGAGTTTGAGAGGCTGAGTAACTTCCCAGGGATAACTGGTAGGTGGCCGGTTCTTGAAGGGTCAACTGGCTTCTGAGGTCTCACCTGGCCTCACCCCCAAAGTTCCCGCAGCAGCGAGCTGCCGAGCTGGACAGCAAGCTCAGGGGGTTGGGCTGGGTCCAGCCCCGGCCTCAGCTCTGCCAGTTTCCAGTTGAATGACACCTGCCAAGCTGTCAAATGTGCTTAGCGTCCTTCTTGCCTGTGCGTGCATCCACTTTGGGGCCTGATAGAATTCGAGCCCGTCTTCCATCGAGGCTGGCCTTGTGGAAACCTCCCTTCCGCACAGGCTGTTGGCAATAAAACCCATCTGCCCCTCATTCCAACAACCCAAAGACTGAACAGCCCGCAGCGGCGCCCAGCATGGTAACACCTAACGGTCTACACCGGGGCCAAGTAACTCGCCCCTTGCACGTGCTTTCTCCTACTAGCCAATCCAAGACGCCCACAGGAAATCTTAGCCAATAGGGGCCCTGGACCTCATCGGGGGCGTGGCCTCGCCGTGCAAGCTCTGTTCTCTCTCCACACACCCGCCAGCTCCCTGCTCACCTGCTCGCCTCTCCGCTCCAGGATCTGTAAGTAACACACTTACCTTGTTCATTTTGGTTTTACCTCGTTGTGTCTCACTTGACCAGTGTACCAGCACCCCCTGGGCCGGGCTCTTACAGAGAAAGTGGCTATCCTAAGCCGGGCGTGGTGGCGCACGCTTGTAATCCCAGTACTTGGGAGGCTGAGCCAGGAAGATTGCAGGTTTGAGGCCAGCCTCAGCTACTTAGGCCCTCCACAACTCGGTGAGACCCTGTTTCAAAATAAAGGATAAAAAAAAATAGGGCTGGGGGTGTAGCTCGGAGGTAGAATGCCTCTGGGTTCCATCAGATCACTCTCAGGAGAGACGTTTCAGAGCCAATTAGAAACTACGATAGTAGAAATCACAGCACCTAGTTTTGTTGTTGTTGTTGTTGTTGTTGTTGTTGTTGTTTTAGCCTCTAACTTCTGTTACAAAGGTGATAAGTGCCTATTAATAACGGTATTTATAATATTAATGTGTTGTGATGAAATGTTATGATGCGTATAAAGTACTTGGTCCAGAGCTGAGCACATAACAAGTACTAAATAGATGTTAAACTAATGTTACTGTTTCAGTGTTCATCAGCTTGTTCTCAGTGCTCATAAGCTTTGAGCAAGTGAATTCCCATGTCTGAGTATCATGCGTCTTATCTGTAAAATAAGGCTGTAATAAATCCCTGGAGCGCTTCGATAGAGCTTTGCAAACACTGTGTACTCCAAGGTATACCCGGGTGGCCATGTTACCTGGCTTCACAATCTGAGAATAATACATTACTAGAACACCCAAGCTTCCCCTCTGACATTCTGTGAAACTTTTTCTGTGGCTGGGACTCCGTTGTTCTGGTGAGCGAATAGAGTCTCTACCTATTTACTTAGGACCATGGTACAGAGACTTCTAATCTTTTGTCTGTGCTGATTTTTCACAGAAAAAAAAAAAAAGATTCCTTGTAAAAATAAGTGTCCCAAAAACAAAGTTAAAAATGTTTTTGCGTGGTGGGACACGCTTGTAATCCCAGCATTTGGGAGCCAGAGACAGGAGGATGGTGGTTTGAGGACAGCCGCAGCTACTTAGTGAGACCCTTTGTAACTCAGTGAGATTCTGTTTCAAAATAAAGAATAAAAAATTGGGCTGGGCGTGTAGCTCCTAGGTTCCATCCCCAGTACCAAATAAAAAGGGGGGGGCTACTTAATATTCAGTTCACCAGAGATTAAAAACCTAAACAAAGCCAGCCATGATGGTGCACACCTGTCATCTCAGGCTAAAACAGAGGATCAAAGATTTGAGGACAGCCTTGGCAACTTAGACCTTGTTTCAAAACAAAAGGCTGAGGATGTAGGTTGGAGGTAGACCGCCCCTCCACTCAGTCCCCAGCACCAAAAATCTAGCCGGGCGTGGTGGCGCACGCTTGTAATCCCAGTCCTTGGAAGGTTGAGACAGGATGATCATGGTTTGAGGACAGCCTCAGCTATTTAGTGAGGCCCTTTGCAACTCTGAGACCCTGTATCAAAATAAAGAATAAAAACTAGGGCTGGGGGTGTAGCTGGGAGATAGAATGCCCCTGGGTTCCATCAGTACTGAAAAAAAAGAAAAAAAAAACTAGACAAATTCAGTATTGCTCAGCTCTGCGTGGCGGTCGGCCAGGCAAGGAGTAGGCGAAGGGGTACATCTGAGTTCTGTGCGGGGGAAGCCAAGGGTTCTCTGCCACCCGAGGTGGCAGTCGGCCAGTGGAGCAGGCTGGTGTCCCCGTGCATCTCCTTTTTACAGAACTTTGCACTACCAGAAAACCACTACATTTTCTTCCAAGCAAATTGTGACCCGATGAGAGAATGACAGAGGTTTTACTAGTTTACTTTGAGGGTGGGAGACGTCCGTCTGATACTTAGCCATTTTGTGCACACCTTTGTGAGTGTTTAAAAATGCTCAGATTTGCCGGGTGTGGTGACGCACGCTTGTGATCCCAGCATTCAGGAGGCTGAGACAGGAGGATCTGGGTTCGTGACAGCCTCAGCTACTTAGGCCTTTTGCAACTCAGTGAGACCCTGTTTCCAAAATAAAGAATAAAAACGAGGGCTAGGGGTGTAGCTTGGAGGGGGGATACCCCTGAGTTCCATCCCCAGTACAAAAAAAAAAAAAAAAGAAAAGAAAAAGTTCAGATTTGCCAGGCGTGGTCGGTGCATGCTTGTAATCTCAACATTTGGGAGGCAGAGACAGGAGGATCGCGGTTCAAGGAGCCCCAGCTACTTAGGCTCTTTGCAACTCAGTGAGACCCTGTTTCAAAATAGAATAAAAAATAGGGCTGGGGATGTCGCTTGGAGTTAGAATGCCCCTGGGTTCCATCCATAGTACCACACACATACACACACACACACACACACACACACACCCTCAGATTTTTGTGCTTTGAAAGGTGAGACCATTTCAACAGGTTTGAAAGTTACATTCTCTTCCATTGAAAAGCATAAAATGACTTACCTCCTCTGGGGAAAATGCCCAGCAAATGAATGGTTTCTTTGACCACTCACTCAGGACCCTCATCTCAACTGCCTGAATTTTCTGGATCTTTTTCCTCTCGAGTATTTGTGAAGTTAAAATGAACACACAGAAAAGTCCCCAGCTGCCATTAGTATTTCAAAATGGGACGAAATTAAAACTTAAGATGCCTGGAAAGCAAACCGTTGGCTATTTCTACCTTTGTGCCATAGTTGATATGCCAAACTTTCTAAGAAAATTTTTTTCTCAAATATTATGTGTACTCTAATAATGGACCAGGCAATAGGGGTATTAGCTGTTAAGGATACATATAAAACAAACTGTTTTGTACAACTGACTTTTTAAAATATTTTGTTAGCAAGACTGTGTGTGTGTGTGTGTGTGTGTGTGTGTTACTGGGGATTGAACCCAGGCACATTCTACCTCTAAGTTACAATTCCATCTCTATTTTTTAATTTTTGAAATAGGGTCTCACTAAATTGCGGAGTCTAAGTTGCTGAAGCTGGCCACCAGCTGTGATCCTCCTGTCTCAGCCTCCCTAGTTCTGGGATTACAAATGTGTGCCCCACGCCCGGCTCTCCTTTGCTCTTTAATGCCCCACCAGCTGCCTGGGCCGGCTCATTCCCGTCTCGGCTCTGCGCCGTTTTTAGGAGAGCATGCCTGGTTTGGAGATACGCTTTTTTGCCTGAATTGGGCCAGAGGCCCCTCGGCTCCCCTGGGCTCTGCTGGAAATGTGTTCCCATTGACATTTGGTCCAGAAATTCCACTCCAACAACCCCTCCCAGTCTGCCAGTGCTGATGATTAAATTGTAATCTCTTTGCAATCGAATTAGAGAAGGAAGGAGGAGATTAAGAAATCTCTGGTTGAAGCCGGGCATGGTGACACTCTTGTAATTCCAGCATTCGGGAGGCTGAGACCGGAGGATCGTGGTTCACGGCCACTCTCAGCTACTTAGTGAGGCCCTCTGCAACTCAGTGAGACCCTGTTTCAAAATAAAGAATAAAAAATAGGGCAGGGGGTGTAGCTCAGAGTTTGAATGCCCCTGGGTTCTATCTCCAGACCCGCATAAATACATACATACATACATACATACATACGTGAACCAGGGTCTCACTAAGTAGCTGAGGCTGGCCGCGAACCCGAATCCTCCTGTTGCAGCCTCCCCTAGGTATTTTGTAATCATGAACCAGCCAACACAAAAATACTTCATATCAGCCGGGCGTGGTGGCGCACGCTTGTAATCCCTGCGCTTGGGAGGTGGAGACAGGAGGATCGCGCAGGTTCGAAGCCAGCCGCGCTGGCGTAAGAGACCCTGTTTCAAAAATATAAAATAGGTCTGGGAGTGTAGCCCGGAGGAAGAAGGGCTTCCAGGAACCCCAGTACCACCAAAAAAAAAAAAATACTTCATATCTTTTGAAATTTTATTATATAAGGAAAATGAATCTTCATGGGGTTTTTTTTGTTGTTGTATTGTTTTTTTTTTTTTTTTGGTGGTACTGGGGTTCCTGGAAGCCCTTCTACCTCCGGGCTACATCCCCAGACCTAATTTATGTTTTTTATTTGGAAACAGGGTCTCTTAAGCCAGCACAGCTGGCTTCAAACCTGCGCCATCCTCCTGTCTCCGCCTCCCAAGCACGGGGATTACAAGTGTGCGCCACCACGCCTGGCTTCATGTTTTTTTTTAAGCCTCTAAAAGTTGTTTTTTTTCTGTTAATTGGAGCCAAATAGAATCCAGACTGATAGTTTTCTGTGAAAGCAGAGGCTTGATAAATGTCTGTCTGGCTGAAGTCTACCGACAGGATGAGAGGTTTGAGCTCATGGACATCATATGAACAATCATGTCTTCCTCAAGGAGGGGAACTGAGGGAGGAGAGTGCCCAGGTCCCTCTTGGTGTTTAAAGAATTCTCTAGAGCCCTGTGTGGTGGTGCACGCTTGTCATCCCAGCATTCGGGAGGCTGAGACCGGAGGATCGCAGTTCGTGGTCAGCCTCAGCTACTTAGTGAGGCCCTCTGCAACTCAGTGAGACCCGGTTTCAAAATACAGAATAAAAAATAGGGCAGGGGGTGTAGCTCAGAGGTCAAATACCCCTGGGTTCCATCCCCGGACCCGGAAAAAAAAATTCTCTAGAAAAGAAAACCAAAAAGAGCTTTCTTCTAAGTGAGCAGAGAAGCATACATTGGTCACTGGGGGCGGGGACGAGATGGCATCGGTGCCGAGATGGCATCGGTGCCATGGCGCTGAGCGCATGAAAGCCCCATTTTCATGATGGCAGGGGGTTGTGTCTAGTTGGGCAAAGAGGGATGGCGTTTGAGAAAGCAGACAGAGATCAAAACAACCCAGGAGCTCTTATCTAAGGTGCAGTCAGATGGATTTGTGCTCTTCCCTGATGCACCTGGGTTCCACCCCCAGTACCACAAAAATAAAATTTTAAAAAGAATAAAAAATAGGCCTGGGGATGTATCTCTTAGGTAGAATGCCCCTGGGTTCCACCCCCAGTACCACACACACACACACACACACACACACACACACACACAACCCTCAAAGCCCAGCTGGGCATGGTGCAGCACACCTCTAATCCTGGTACTTGGGAGGATGAGACAGGAAGATCGCAGGTTTGAGGTTGGAGCCAGCCTCAGCAAGTTAGCAAGACACTGTTTCAAAAAAGGTTTTGTGTGTGTGGTGCTGGGGATGGAACCCAGCGGCATCCTACCTCTGAGCTACACCTCCATCCTGATTTTTTATTCTTTATCTTGAAACAGGATCTCTCTAAGTTGCAGAAGGGGTCACTGAGTAGCTGAGGCTGGCCACGAACCACGATCCTCCTGTCTTAGTCTCCCAAGTACTGGGGTTACAAGCGTGCGACACCATGCCTGGCTAAAATAAAAATATCTTAAAAGGCCTATGGGTGTAGCTGGGAGGCAGAATGCCCCTGGGTTCAATCCCTCGTCCCCTACCCATAACCCCCTCCAAAGCCCTACAAAGTTCATTTTCACCTTAAAACTCAGACATTGAAGAGTTCCAGAACAAATGTGTTTCAGCATGATTGTAATTGGATGTGTCCATCTCTCTAAAATCAAGCAGCTAAGCAAGAATAAATTTGCCTTATATATTTAGCACCAATTGCATGTCCAGGAAAATGCTTCACATGGATAAAAAACTGGTTTCCTGCTGAAAATGGCAGGTCAAACAGGGAACTAAGGACATTGGCCACCCACAAAGTTCCCATGCCTTCTGTACATTTAGGAAGGCGGTGTCCTCCGCTGGAGGCAGACCTGCTAGCCAACGCACGAGGCCCGTTTCTCAGAAATCAGTTGTAAGGAGAGAGAAGTCGGGGTTTCTGGGGCTTGACTGCTCCAACCACAGTTTTTACCGCTGCTATTTATACTTCTTAATGTTGCTTTCCAGTAACCGTGAGCAATGCTCACGATTGGAAATTGCCCGAAGCCGGGCGTGGTGGCGCACACTTGTAATCCCAGCATTCCCGAGGCTGAGACAGGAGGATGGCAGGTTCGCGGGCAGCCTCAGCTACTTAGTGAGGCCTCTGCAACTCAGTGAGACCCTGTTTCAAAATAAAAAGGGCTGGGGCGTAACTTGGACATAGAATGCCTCTGGGTTCAATCCCTAATACCACACACACACACACACACATAAATAAATTAATAATAACCTAAACAGTATGGTACTAATGCTACAACAAGCAGGAAAATCAATACCTTCCCCAAGACTAGATCCTACAATATGTAAGGACTTTATAAGTGATAATAGAATAATCAGGAATCAATCAGAAAGGCATTATTTGACAATTAGCTTTGGAAATTTGGTCAGTTGGGGAAGAAAAATCAACTGAGACAGTCACCTTACACTGTATGCCAAGATAAATTTAAGAATTGTAAGCATCAGAATCACAAAAAAAATTTTGCATTTAAGCCAGGTGTGGCGGCGCACGCTTGTAATCCCCGCACTTGGGAGGCTGAGACAGGAGGATCGCAGGTTCAAAGCCAGCCTTAGTGAGGCTCTCAGCAACTTAGTGACACCCTGTTTCCAAATAAAGTATAAAATAGGTCTGGGAGTATAGCCCAGAGGTAGAAAGCCCTTGGGTTCTACCCTCAGTACCACCGGAAAAAAAAAAAAAGAAATATGGCTGGGGATGTAACTTGGAGGTAGGATACCTGTAGGTTCTATCCCAGTACTGCAAAAAAGAAGGAGGAGGAGAAGGAGAAGGAGAAGGAGGAGAAAAGAAGAAAAGAAGAAGAAGACGATGATGACGACGACGTCCCCAGTGGCTATCTGTGGAAAGTTAAAAGATTGGGGTGATTTTTAAAATTGATCTTTATTATAATTTACTACATTTACTAAATTTTATAAGTAGGCACAGTTTTATTGTCAGGAGTCAAACAATATACATCATTACACCTTTTAAAAGCAGTTATTCCATCTGGGAGACCGAGACAGAAGAATCCGGGTGTGTGACCAGCCTCAGCCCTTTGCAACTCAGTGAGATCCTGTTTTAAAGTAAAGAATAAAAAATAGGGCTGGGCCAGGCTTGGTAGCACGCACGCTTGTAATCCCAGCATCTGGGAGGCTGAGACCAGAGGATCCAGGTTCGTGGACGGCCTCAGCTACTTAGTGAGGCTTCCACAATTTAGTGAGACCCTGTTTCAAAATAAAGAATTAAGGCCGGGCGTGGTGGCGCACGCTTGTCATCCCCGCGCTTGGGAGGCAGAGACAGGAGGATCACGCTGGTTTGAAGCCAGCCGTGCGCGCTGGCTTAGGAGACCCTGTTTCCAAATAAAAATGTAAAACTAGGTCTGGGAGTGTAGCCCGGAGGTAGAAGGGCTTCCAGGAACCCCAGTACCACCAAAAAAAAAAAAAAAAAAAGAATAAAAAAAAAATAGGGCAAGAAGTATTGCTCAGAGGTAGAATGCCTCTGGTTCCATTCCCAGTACTGCAATAAATAATTAATTAAATTACATAAAAAATAAAAGCAGTTATTCTACTTCCTAACCCCAGGAAGAGCTTTCTGCAAGGGTGTGTGGTTTAGGAGTGGTGAACAAGGCCTTGACCTCTCTGAAGAGAGCATTTCCTTCCACAAGGGGGCGCCTGGCCTCAAGGAGATAGATCAGCGCTCTTTTTTAATTTTTATTTTATTTTTTATTTTTTAGTACTAGGGATGGAGCCCAGGGGCTTTTCTACCTCTGGGCTACATTCCCAGACCTTTTTTATAATTTGTTTGGAAACAAGGTCTCACTAAGTTGCTGAGAGCCTCACTAAGTAGCTGAGGCTGGCTTCGAACCTGTGCGATCCTCCTGTCTCAGCCTCCCAAGCACGGGGATTACAAGCATACACCACCACGCCCGACTAAGAATCTCATTTTAAAGGAAAAAACTTGCATGATTCCATCACCAGGCCCAAGAACCATGCTCAGAATGGTTTGAAAGCTTTTGATACTCCACTGCTTTCCTTTTGGAAAATTACATAAAAAGTAAATTTTCCCTGAAGCCAGTTAACCCGCAGAGTGTAGCAAGGCTGGGTCTCAGAGAATGCAAGGAAAAAGAATGTGTCTCACTCTTGAGGGTTAGCAATCTAGACAGAGAAACCCAGCGCCAACTACCTTCTCCCAGCAAAAGCCTGAGATACACACAGACCTGGGGGCGAGGGAAGATCCGGAGGAAAATCATAAATGCGGAGGCAAATGTGAGTGAGAGGAGGTTCTCAGACCCTGCAAGATGGGTGCATGGGGCGGGGAGGGACCTAGGGCAGAGGGCAGGTGGAGGCAGGGACAGATGCAGAGGCCGCAGTGTATGTGGGGAAAGCCACTGCTGGGGATGTTGCAACTTGATGACCACAAATTGTACTCTTGGCCTGGGTCTCTCTTAGCAAGCCTGGCCTCCATGAAATCAAAGAGATGCCTGTGGCTCAAGGCCAGTTTGGCTTGCGGGCCTCTCCTTACCTGGTCAGAGAGAAGCTGGGCATCTGCCACCACCACTGCCAAGGTTGACTTCACTGTATCCATGGATTAGTTGAGCAGGCGCTGGCCCGAGGTCTAACAGCAAAGGCCACAACCTGCTCTATACCAAGGTAGAATGTCGTGGGAAGAGAGAGGAGAATCCTCGGCCCACCTGAAGACTCAGGAAGGCCATCCTTGAGGAGATGGTCAAGGATGAGGAGGAGTTTTTTTTGTTTGTTTTTTGGTGGTACTGGAGGTGGAACCCAGGGGCTTTTTTTTTACCTCCGGGCTATACTTCCAGACCTATTTTATACTTTATTTGGAAACAGGGTCTCACTAAGTTGCTAAGAGCCTCACTCAGTAGCTGAGGCTGGCTTCGAACCTGTGCGATCCTCCTGTCTCAGCCTCCCAAGCGCGGGATTACAAGCGTGCGCCACCACGCCCGGCTTTGAGGAGTTTGAGAGGAGGAAAGGGG
This sequence comes from Muscardinus avellanarius, assembly GCF_963383645.1. Lineage (NCBI taxonomy): Eukaryota > Metazoa > Chordata > Mammalia > Rodentia > Gliridae > Muscardinus > Muscardinus avellanarius. Next base: position 6,292,747 of record NC_137798.1, read on the forward strand.
TCCGGGAGAGGGGATGGCAGAGGGAAAGATAATGTGGCATCTGTCCATGCAGGTAGCTCTGTTTGGCTGGGGCTTAGAGTATGTGAAAGTGGTCAGAGATGATACTGGTGTGCCAGGCTTGGTGGCGCACACTTGTAATCCTGGCAATCAGGAGGCTGAGACAGGAGGATCATGGTTCACAGCCAGCCTCAGCTACTTAGGCCCTCTGCAACTTAGTGAGACCCTGTTTCAAAATAATCAAAAATAGGGCTGTGGTGTAGCTCGAAGGTTGAATGTCCCTGGGTTCCATCCCCAGTGCTGCAAAAAAAAAAAAATAAAAATAAAAATAAAAAATAAAAGACTGGTGTGAAGGATGCTTTCTCTAAAGGGCACTGGGGAGCCCTGGAGGGGCTTTAAATGGTTGAGTTATCTGATCTGGGTATAAAAGTTGTATAAAGTCACCAATGATCTTCAAGTTGCCAAATCTCTGTACTTTGCAATCTGCATCTGGAGGATGCTGACTTCTCATCTTCTGAGTCATGCTGGCCTCTGCGCTCCTCCGGGGCTTGCTCCCAGTTCCTTCTCGCCCTTCCCTGACTCACATTTCTTCCCGTGGCTTCACCTGCACCTATTATACCCAGCTGTATCAGGGGAGAGGAGATGTTCCCGGGTCAATCAGCGGGTCCTGTCTCCTGACTTGTCCAGTGAGACATGTTCAGACCGAATCATGAGCAGCCGTAGGTGGTCAGGACAGGGCGTGTTGGGACAAGTTGTTCGGGGGTCAGCAGAGGCTCCCACTGGAGGGCAAAGATCTACTGATAGGCTCGTCCAGTGTCCTGGATCTGGAGTCCGGACTCTCTGTTCCTGAAGCAGAGAGAGATGTGGCTGCTGTGATGTGTTAAAGGACCAAGTCCAAGGTCTGAGAACATGAATCAGGAAACAGATAGATCCAGCAGGGCTAGTGGATTCCAAAGTCCGGAGAGTCACCCGAGGCGAGAATCCAGGCCAGTAGATGGGGTGGTGACCTCTGGCCTGGATCGTTGCGCAGTTTGGACGGGCAGGGGTACAGAACATACTCCCAGCCTAGTGTACAAAGCTTTGGGGGTGCTGGTGGGTCCAGCATGCAGTCCTGACTGCACCAACAGTAGCGGCAAGGGAGCCACGCTCCATCTCGTTTCCCAGCCTCATATCCTGAAGGCACAAAGTATTTCTCAAGCCTCCAACATTACAGCCACTGAGGAAGCAAATTTGCTTTGTTTCTCATCAGGAATAAGGTTGCAGTCAAGACCCAACATGGTTGCCAGGCGTGGTGATGCGTGACTGTCATCCTGGTACTTGGGAGGCTGAGACAGGTGGATCACAGGTTCAGGACCAGCCTCAGCAACTTAGCGAAACCCTTGGCAACCTAGCAAGACTCTGCTTCAAAATAATAAAATAAGACGGGCGTGGTGGTGCAGGCTTATAATCCCAGTATTCGGGAGGCTGAGACTGGAGGATCGTGGTTCATAGACAGCCTCAGCTACTTAGTGAGGCCCTTTGCAACTCAGTGAGACCCTGTTTCAAAAGAAGGAATAATGAAAAGTAGGGCTGGGAGTATAGCCCTCCCCCCGGACCAAAAAATAAAAAAAGAATAAAATAAAATAGGTCTGGGTATGTAGCTCAGAGGTAGAATGCCCCTGGGTTCCATTCCCAATTCTACAAAATGGTCTAAGTATATTGCTTGGGCATTTCAATTTGGTAGGAAGAAGTGGGGTGTTTAGCAAATGGTGTTAGAACAACTGTCTATTTAGAAAAAAAATAAGTTTGAGTCCCTCTTAACATGACTTACAAAAATAAATCTAGCCGGGCATGGTGGTGCATGCTTGTAATCCCAGCGTTCGGAAGGCTGAGACAGGATTGTTTGGAAGGCTGAGACAGGATTGTGGTTTGTGGACAGCCTCAGCTACTTGGGTCCTTTGCAACTCAATGGGACCTTATTTCCAAATCAAGAATAAAAAATAGGGCTGGGGGTGTAGCTCAGAGGTAGGATGTCCCTGGGTTCCATCCCCAGTACTACAAAAAGAAAAAAGAAAAAAAACCACCAAAAATCCTGCCACTTGGCTATAGCTCACTGGGGTAGGAGTGAGCCAATATGATTTCTTTTCAAAGAAACTTTGGGTTGAAACACTAGAGAGAAGGACAGACTTGCGTAGAGTCGGCATGGTTACAGTTGAAGTCACAGCTGTGAGCAGCCATCTTCTGCCAGCTGTTTGTATCAGGAGGCCAACTGGCTGAGAAAGAACAAAGCCAGTGAGAGTCCCCTAGGGTCGCTGGTACCTGCCCCATCCCCACCTGCTTCTTCCTGAAAGCCTCGTTCTGGGGCTCCATGAGCCAGCCTTGCATCCGGAGGAATAGCCCCCTTTTTGCAAAGGCTAACATAGGTGGTTCCTGTCCCCACAGATCCCTCACTAGACGTAGACTCTAGGCCTGGCCCATTGGCTGGGTCGCAGTCAGCAGCACTGGTGTGGAGGCTGTAAAACAACAGACCGCATGGAGCCGTCGTAACTGGGTCACAGACGCTTGTGCAATCCCAGCAGGTAGTCATTCCAACGAGAACCACTGGCTCAGGGGCAGGACAGTTGCTAAACCCAGCTGCACCCACATTTGAAAGTGCAATTAAGGATAATAAACTGGCCAGACCAGACTTAGACTGATATTTTCCGAGAATTTTTCTCCTCCTCCTCCTCCTCTTTTTCCTCCTTTTTGTGACAGTCTACAATCCAGTAGCATTAGACATCTAAGTTCTACCCCTAGCCCGTTGTTTTGGTTTTGGTTTTTGGTTTTTGGTTTTTTTGTGGGTCTGGGGATGGAACCCAGGGGCATTCTACCTCTGAGCCACACCCCCAGCCCTATTTTTTATTCTTTATTTTGAAACAGGGTCTCGCTAAGTTGCAGAGGGCCTCACTAAGTAGCTGAGGCTGTCCGTGAACCGCGATCCTCCGGTCTCAGCCTCCCGAATGCTGGGATGACGAGCGTGCACCACCATGCCTGGCCTCTTAGATCCGATTTCAAAATTTAAAAAAGGGAGCCAGGCGTGGTGGCGCACGCTTGTCATCCCCGCGCTTGGGAGGCAGAGACAGGAGGATCGCGCAGGTTCGAAGCCAGCCGTACGCACTGGCTTAGGAGACCCTGTTTCCAAATAAAAATGTAAAAATAGGTCTGGGAGTGTAGCCTGGAGGTAGAAGGACTTCCAGGAACCCCAGTACCACCAAAAATAAAAAGAAAAAATAAATAAAAATAAAAAAGGGAGCCAGGCGTGGTGGCGCACACTTGTAATCCCAGCATTTGGGAGGCAGAGAGAGGAGAGGATCACGGTTCGCAGACAGCCTCAGCTACTTAGTGAGGCCCTCTGCAACTTAGACCCTGTTTCAAGATAAAGAATAAAACATAAGGCAGGGCGTGTAGCTTGGAGGTAGAATGCCCTTGGGTTCCATCCCCAGACACCCCACCCCCCCAAAAAAAAAGTGGGAAAAATATAATCTGTAAGTAAGGATGTCCCCAGGCAGAGTGATGAGTGCGTGCATGTAATCCCGGCTGCTTAGAAGGCTGAACTGAGCAAGACCCTGTTCCAAACTAAAATATAAATAAAAGATAAAGAGCACTCCCCTGATATGGATAGGCCCTGGATTCTGTCCCCAGTCTGTCTCTGTCTCTGTCTCTGTCTCTCTCACACACACACACACACACACACACACACACACACACACACACACCATGCTTAGAAGAAGAAAAGTCAAGCCGTGTGGGGGCTCAGGAGCAGCAGGATGTGTGTTACTCTATAGGCACTGGTCCCACACACAGCTCGGAGGGTGACTTTTTTTTTGCAGTAGTACTGGGGATGGAACCTGGGGCATTCCTCTAAGCTACACCCTCAGCCCTGTTTTTTGCTCTTTATTTTGAAACAGGGTCTCACTGAGTTGCAGAGGGCCTCACTTAGTAGCTGAGGCTGGCCCGGAACCACGATCCTCCTGTCTCAGCCTCCAGAGTGCTGAGATTACAAGCGTGCGCCACCACGCCCGGCTTTATTGTTTGTATTCTTGATGATTGCTTGGTGTTTGTATTCTCGTTCTAAGTGGAGTTAGAATTTGTTTCAACTTGCATTTCCCTGGTTATTTAATGAGAACATTTTTTTCATATGTTAGCCATTTGTATTTCTTTCTTTGAGAAGTGTCTATTTCAATTGCCCATTTTCTGATTGGGTTATTTGATTTGGGTTTTTTATTTCTTTATATATTGTACATATTGCTCCTCTGCAGGAGGACTAGCTGGCACAGATGCCTTCCTGCTCTGTAGGCCTCTTTACAGAAGCTTTGGTACTAGGGATTGAAACCAGGAGCCTTCTACCTCCAAATCACACCACCAACCCTTTGATTTTTTTATTTTGAAACAGTGTCTGGCTAAGATGCCGAAGCTTGCCTCAAACCTGCGACCTTTCAGCCGGGCCTGGTGGCGCACGCCTCGTAATCACGGAGCTTGGGAGGCAGAGACAGGAGGATCGTGCAGGTTCGAGGCCAGCCTAGCTGGCTTAAGAGATCCTGTTTCCAAATTTTAAAAATATAAAAAAATAGGTGTCTGGGAGTGTAGCCCAGACATAGAAGGGTTTCCAGGAACCCCAGTACACCACACACACACACACACACACACACACACACACAGCCAGCCTCAGCAACTTAGTGAGACCCTATTTCCAGATAAAATATAAACTAAGTCTGGGAGTGTAGCCTAGAGGTAGAAAGTCCCTGGGTTCCATCCCTAGTACTGCAAGAAAAAAAAAAACCCCTGATTTTTCAAGTAAAAGCTTTTTTTTTTTTTTTTTGGTGGAGGTACTGGGGTTCCTGGAAGCCCTTCTACCTCCGGGCTACACTCCCAGACCTATTTTTTTTATATTTCTTTTATTTGGAAACAGGGTCTCCTAAGCCAGCGAGGCTGGCTCCGAACCAGTGCGGTCCTCCTGTCTCCGCCTCCCAAGCGCGGGGTTTACAAGTGTGCGCCACCACGCCCGGCTAAGTAAAAGCTTTTAATTTTTATTTACTATTGTGAAACATGGTCTCATCCAGTTGCAGAGATCCTCACTAAGTTTTTGGCCACAAACCCATTGGTTCTCCATTTTTAAGTACTGGGGTTACGGGCATGCGTCACCCAGCTTAATTTCTAGGTCTTAGATCCATCTTGAGTTGACTTTTGTTCAGAGTGAAAGATAAGGACTTAATTTCATTCTTCTTCATAGGGCGATCCAGTCCCACCCACCCCCTCCAACCGCTATTCCTTGAAAATAGACCATCTCTTCTTCAATGTTTATTTTTTTTGGCCACTTTGTAAACAAATCAGCTGATTGTAAGTGTGAGGATTTGCCTCTGTATCTCCTCTTGCACTGGTCTGAGTCATGTTTTCCTGCCAACACCATGCTGTTTTTGCTACTATATTTCTGTAACAATAATAATTTGAAATCAGATATTGTGATGCCTCCCACATGGTTCTTACTGTTCAGAATTGCTTTGACTATTCTGGATCTTTGTTTTTGTGGGACTTTTTTTTTTTTCTAATTCGTGAAGAATGACATTGGTAGTTTGATATTGCATTGAATCTGTACATTGCTTTTGATAGTATGGCGATTTTTTTTTTTTTTTTTTGGGTGGTACTGGGGGTGGAACCCAGAGGCTTTCTACTTCCGGGCTATACTCCCAGACCTTTTTTTTTTTTTTTGAAGATTTAAAGAAGTTTATTAAAAAGATAGAAATACAGAAAATAGAAATACAGCCCCATGCCAAAATGGCATGGGGGGTGACTCGAAATGAATACACCCTACCCTACTCCTAGGCCTTTTTTTTTTTTCTTTTCTTTTCTTTTTTTTTTTTTTTGCGGGTCTGGAGATGGAACCCAGGGGCATTTAACCTCCGAGCTACATCCCCTGCCCTCTTTTTTATTCTTTATTTTGAAACAGGGTCTCACTGAGTTGCAGAGGGCCTCATTAAGTAGCTGAGGCTGTCCGCAAACTGCGATCCTCCAGTCTCAGCCTCCTGAATGCTGGGATTACAAGTGTGCGCCACCACGCCCGGCTTACTCCTAGACCTTTTTAATATATTTTTGGGAAACAGGGTCTCACTAAGTTGCTGAGAGCCTCACTAAGTAGCTGAGGCTGGCTTCGAACCTGCGCAATCCTCCTGTCTCGGCCTCCCAAGTGCGGGGATTACAAGCGTGCGCCACCACGCCCGGCTGGCGATTTTGATATTTATTGATATTCTATCCAAGAACATGAGAGGTCTTTCCATCTAAGTTTTTTTTTTTTTGCGGGTCTGGGATTGGAACCCAGGGGCATTCGACCTCCGAGCTACACCCCCTACCCTAATTTTTATTCTTTATTTTGAAACAGGGTCTCACTGAGTTGCAGAGGGCCCCACTAAGTAGCTGAGGCTGTCTACAGACAGCGATCATTCTGTCTCAGCTTCCCAAATGCTGGGATTACAAGCATGCACCATCACACCCAGCTTTTCTAAGGTCTTCTTTATTTTTATTTTATTTTATTTTATTTTATTTTTGTGGGCCTGGGGATGGAACCCAGGGGCATTCGACCTCCGAGCTAGAACTGCTGCCCTGTTTTTTATTATTATTATTATTATTATTATTATTATTATTATTACTTATTTTGAAACAGGGTCTCACTGACTTGTGGAGGGCCTCACTAAGTAACTGAGGCTGTCCTCGAGCTGCGATCCTCCAGTCTCAGCCTCCCAAATGCTGGGATTACAAGTGTGCACCACCACGCCCGGCTAGGTTATTGATATTTTAAGTTGATTTTGTATCTGGTTACTTTGCTGAATTTGTGTGTCAGCTGTAAAAGTCTTCTAGTTGAATTTTTGGGGTCTTTTAAGTTTAGAATCGTGTCATATGCAAACAGATAATTTCACATTTTCTTTCCCTGTTCATATCCCTCTAATTTCCTTCTCTTGCCTAATTGCTGTGGCTAAGATTCCACCAACTTTGTCCTTCCTTGTTCTTGAAATCTTAGCCAGAGAAAGTAGGCAAGAGGAAAAAGGAATGGGATACGAATAGGGAAAAAGCCGGGCGGGGTGGCGCGCTTGTAATCCCGGTATTTGGGAGGCTGAGACAGGAGGATCGGGGTTCATGGCCAGTCTCAGCTACTTAGCAAGGCCCTTTGAAATTCAGTGAGACCCTGTTTCAATAGAATAAAAAATAGGGCTGGGGGGGGGTAGCTTGGAGGTAGAATTCCCCTGGGTTCCATCCTCAGTAACACACACACACACACACACACACACACACACACACACAGAGTTGGTTAGAGCTGATAAACAGTAGGGCTGGCCAAAAATCCAGCAATAGTTCAAGGCCAGAAATTTAGATAAAGAGCCTGCAGTCTACACTAAGAACAAAGTCACGGTCAGAGTTCAGTGTTCCGAGTTGGAAGGGCCGGACAATAACTCAAACAAGACTATGATAACTCTGGATTGCTGTGATGACTCACTCAGAGCCAGGCATCACACTGAAAGGCTCTGTCGGTGGTTTCTCGTTTAATTTCTACAACACGTCTTGTGAGCTAGGTATCAACTGGCCTATTTTGCAAAAAAGGAACACCAAAACATCACATAACATGTAAAGGCCACAGGGCTGAGAAGCAGCAGAATCCAGCTCCGAGCAGAGATGTGATCGACTTGGGGCGGGGGTGCCTCAAAACAGTGCAGTACCACAAAGCCCAGCGCCTCACCTGGCAGCTGAGGTCAGATCAGAAAGTTTGAGTCAAGTGGGTGTAGGGGTGGTGAGCAGAGACCAAAGAAAAGTCAGAACGAAGCCGGGCGTGGTGGCGCACGCTTGTAATCCCAGCATTCGAGAGGCTGAGACCGGAGGATCGCAGTTTGAGGACAGCCTCAGCTACTTAGTGAGGCCCTTTGCAACTCAGTGAGACCCTCTTTCAAAATAAAGGATAAAATATAGGGCTGTGGGGTGTTGCTTGGAGGTAGAATGCCCCTGGGTTCCATCTCCAGTAACACACACACACAGTGAACAGAATGAACCAAGTTTGTGGTTGAAGTTGGCATGAACAAGTAGGCTTGGAATGGATTTTTTTTTTTTGCGGGTCTGGGGATGGAGCCCAGGGGCATTCAACCTCCAAGCTACACCCCCTGCCCTATTTTTTATTCTTTTATTTTGAAACCGGGTCTCACTGAGTTGCAGAGGGCCTCACTAAGTAGCTGAGGCTGTCCGCGAACCGTGATCCTCCGGTCTCAGCCTCCCAAATGCTGGGATGACTAGCGTGCGCCTCCACGCCCAGCTGGCTTGGAATGGAATTTGAACCAGAAGAGGAGGAATGCCGTCTGAGATCTGGTCCCGGCACTAACAGGACAGACATGGCGGAGATGAAAGGTTCTGCCTCACTGGGTTTTAAGACCATCCAGAAGAAACACACAAAACCAGTGGCATTTCTTTGTTAGACTCTACACTGTAACTTGGACAGTTTAACGTGGGTGATTAAATGTGCCCCCTGTGAGGCTCTCATTAACGTACCGGCTGTAGCCAGAGTTGACAAAGCTCCTCCTCTTCTCTCTGGCACATTAAGGGGCTGTTCCTAAGATTCCAATGCTTTCGCCTCTTATCATCCAGCAGATGAGGGTACAGTGAACATGGAACCTCACTGTCAATCTGTTGAAAAGGCACGTTCTCAACCTGACGGAAGCAATCCCAACACAAACAGGCATACGCGCACCTCTGTAACCCCAGGACTTGGGAGGCTGAAATGGGAGGACTACAGCTGAGGCCAGCCTCAGCAACTTAGCGAGGCCCTTGGCAATGTAGGCCTCGTTTAAAACTAAAATAGGTACTGGGTGTGGTGGCGCACAACTTTTAATCCCAGCATTCAGAGGCTGAGACAGGAGGATCATAGGTTCAGGACCAGCCTCAGCTACTTAGGCCCTCTGCAACTCAGTGAGACTTTGTTTTAAAATAAAGAATAAAAAATTGGGCAGGGCGTGTAGCTTGGAGGTCAAATGCTTCTGGGTTCCATCCCCAGACCCGCAAATATATATATATATATATATATATATATACACACACACACACACATATATACATATATATATGAGTGTGTGTCATACATATCATATGCAAATATAGATCTATTTAAGATAGAGTCTCTCGGCTGGTTTTGAATACTGAATGGAAACTGAATAGACTAGGTGAGTATTTCAGTCTACTTGACTAGGTCACCAATCAACTGTACTATATTATATATACCGCAACATGTGGTTAAAAAATACTTGTTAAAACAATTTTAGCTGGGCGTGGTGGCGCACACCTGTAATGCCAGCGCTTGGGAGGCTGAGACAGGAGGATCACACGGGTTCGAAGCCAGCCTCAGCTACTGAGTGAGGCTCTCAGCAACTTAGTGAGACCCTGTTTCCAAATAAAATATAAAAATAGGGCTGGGAGTATAGCCCGGAGGTAGAAAAGCCCCTGGGTCCCACCCCCAGTACCACACAAAAATAAGTAAATTCTTAAAAAATAAAAATAAAAGACAATTTTGACCAGGCATGAAAGGACATGCCTGTAATCCCAGTGCCACACACACAGAAACACTTGGAGTAGTTTTGGAAGATACCATCTTTTAAGCAGAGACTGCAACACAGCAATTAAATGAAACTAAAGCTGCTTGTACCAACATAAATGGCAGACGTGAGTGAAAAATGCAAACCGCAGACCGTTGAACAATGCGTAACGAGATTTTAAAACATATAATACAAGCTTAGCCAGGCGTGGTGGTGCACGCTTGAATCCTAGCACTTGGGAGGCTGAGACAGGAGGATTGCCCTGGTTCAAAGGCTCTCAGCAACTTAGTGAGACCGTTTCCAAATAAAATATAAAAAAGGTCTGGGAGTATAGCCCGGAGGTAGAAAAGCCCCTGGGTTCCACCCCCAGCACCACAAAATAAATAAATAAATAAATGAAACAAGTTTATAAAATCCTATCTAGTAGTATATGTAAAAGAAATACTTCAAACAAAAACAAAAGGATGATAGCATCATGAAAGCATAAGAATATGAACCTCTCTGGTAAACACAGAACCCTGTGGTGTGTACTATGTAATAGTGGTGTTGAAATTGCTTAGTGCTGGTATAGAGTTTTAATGGTAACAATTTAAGCCTGGCGTGGTGGCGCACGCTCACAATCCCAGCAATCAGAAGGCTGAGACAGGAGGATCGCGGTTCATGGACAGCTACTTAGCAAGGCCCTTTGCAACTCAGTGAGACCATTTCAAAATAAAGGATAAAAATAGGGCAGGGGGTGTAACTCAGAGGTAGAACCTCTGGGTTCCATTCCCGGTACACACACACACACACACGCACACACACACACACACACCCCATACCTTGGTGTTGCACTGCGGCACACGTGCACCCCACCCCCCGTGGTGTTGGCAGTGCTTTCCCCACAGTGCCCTGCCTTTTTTCTCTTTGTCACTCTTCATTTTTTAACCTCAGATCACCTCCCTAAAATATTAAACACTAATATGACTTTAAACATGTTATTTAGCTGGGCATGGCAGCTCAGGCCCATAATCCTAGGGCTTGGGAAGCTGAGGTTGCAGGAGTTAAGGCCAGCCTCAGCGATTTACTGAGACCTTTCAAAATAAAAAACAAGGGCTGTGGGTGTAGCTCAAGAGAGGTAGACTATTCATTCACTTGGGTTCAACCCCTAGTAACACACACAATTTTCATTATCTCATAAATGATTGCAAGAGGGGCAAAGAAAGAATACAATTCTTTTTGAAAATTGACTTAATATACGGGCCTAGGTCCCTCTAAAGCTGGCATATTTCAGAGTTTCAAAATACTTAAGTCTTTCTCTAATGGCTTTCAAAGTTCAAACCATGTGGGGCATGGTTGTACATGCCGTAATCCCAGTATTTGGAAGGCTAAGACAGGATTATGGATTCAAGGCAAATGTGCATTAACTTAGTGAAAACCTATTTCAGAATAAAAAGGGTCGGGGGTCGTTCAGGGGTAGAATGTCCTGGGCTCAATCCTCAGGAACACACACGCATGTGGAAACACAGCTAATAACAGACTGTTACGCGTGCAGCCACAACACTAACCGTAAACCTTCTTATGGCGACACGGTAATGAATGTGATTAGGTCGGGAGCAAGCTGCCCAGTAAGAATCTGAGTGCCAGGCCTCCCTCGGGGGGTCAGCATTTTAACAGCGAGTGTCAGAATGAGCTTAGATTAGCAAAAATATTCACGCTGGAGCAAATGTCTACTGCCCCTTGCTCCTCTTGCCTCTAATCCCACACTCGTGAGAGCCTTGGCACGCTGCCCAGCACCAACCAGTGTCCCTTTTTTTTCAAATCTCTCTCCACAAATTCTTTCACGAGTGCATTTCAGAGACACCTTCTAAAGGTAACTAGGATGTGTATTTAAATCCACTACATGACAGTATTCGTGTGAGCCGTATTTGCATTTTCTAGGAGCTCTGTGAATCCAGATGAAAGAGGTGAGAGGCCAGCAAAAGGTCAGAGGAGCAGGCTGGACCTTGTGATGCCCAAGTTCACAGGCAGAGGAGAGATGTACTGCAACGCAGGTACATGTAAAGGTGTGTACATGTAAAGGGGCACATACATATAACCCCAGTACGCGGGAGGCTGACAGGTTTGAGGACAGCCTCAACGAGTGGCGAGACTCAGCGACCTGACAATGAGACCGTTTCAAAATAAAAAGGGCCTCAGAGTGGCTCAGAGGTGGAATGCCCCTGGGTTCAATCTGCAGCCCCAGCCCCTGATTTTCTGTCGGGTCAAAGCTTCCACTTACAGCCGCGCCCAAAGCTGCTGGAGAGAACGAGGGGTGCAGGTAGTAGCCCCTCGAGCGGGCCACTCGCGTGAGCTAGAGACTGAAGCAGGAGCTCTGTTTTCTGGCCATGTTTTATTTGTCCTTTTTCTTCAAACAGAATAGCCAAAGATACAGTATTCAGTAAAACAAAATAGATGAAACAAATTCTAGGAGACTGTGATGCCACATGCTACATTTAACCTAGTTCTAGTCATGCTTGCCTCAGGATGGGGAATAGATCATTTGGTAAAAACATTGAGTAAAAACAAAAAATGTCTTATCATGGACAACTTTAAACTACAATAATGACGTACCCTTAATTACTTCCATGCACACAAGTCTAACATTACAGTTTTTTTTTTAAAAATAAACACAATTAAGACTTCTAGGAGCATTTTGTAATAAAGTAATTCCTAATTTTCTTTGTAGATAGACCAAGCACCTCCAAAATACAAATCCCTGCACACAGTGAGCACTACGTAAATGACACTTTGAAGTACGCGGGCGGCCTCAGGGTGAGCTGGTATTGTAGCTCAGCGGGCGGGCGACAACCACAGGGCCGAATGGGAAGTGTGATTGCAAATAAATCTTAAAACTAAGTTAACGTTTACAATTAAATACAGAAAATATAGTGATTTGCTAAAATAAATAAGATGTGATGTATTAACACTTTACTATAAAGAATGAATACCAGAACATTTATAAACGATGAGTGAGTCTTAAGAACATCCACTACGATGAACGCTGGCTGAAGAGAAGTGCATACCGTGAAGCAGTACGCGGGCAGATGTTCTCACATACTCGTTACCTTGAGGTAGATAACACATGTGTACCAAATTCGGCATTCATTTTAGTTGCTGCTGGTATCATGTGTTTTAAGAAATGTGTACAGTATGAAAAACTTGAAAATACTAATGAATGAAAAATGTTTTAGGAAAAAAAATAGATATTTTCATGCAATTATGTACAGTCTCACTGTGTAAATTTCAAGGCAAGATTTTTGTTTCCTGTGGAACAGATCGTTGTTCTGAGAATGTTTCCTTGTCTTAGTGCGTTTCTTCTGTCTCCTCCTGCATTATTTTGCTCTATTCTTTGTGTGCAAATGACATGCCAGTTAAAATGAAAACTAGCTCATGTAGAAAAAAAGTCTGGATTTAAAAAACCAAGAACTAATAAAATCCTTACTAAATGACACCATCTGATTCAAGTAAAAATGACTTAAACACTAGTAATAAAAGAGACAAAACACATTTCATGAAGAATACAAAGAAATGTCTGCCGAGTGTTTTAGTTAAGATGTTTCAGAATGCTGCTGTATGCTTTGTGAGGAATTTGAGGGGATGATTTCATAGCGGAAGGTGTTAATGTGGCCTGGATGGACTTAAGTGGTGACCCCACTGGACTGTGCAGCTGGGGGATGCCCATGGACTCCAGCTGCTTGTTAAAGAGGAGCGCCCCGCTGTTGTTGGGGAGGCCGTCCTCGTTCCCTCTCTCCCCGAGCCTGCCGTCGTCTGCCGGCTCAGTGTCTAGCATTTCAGTGTCTTCCTTCCTGCTAAAGAACTTGTCCAGGTAACTAGTGTAAGTGCTCTCCTTCTCAGCCTGCTCGTCCTTCCTGACCTCACAGCAGAACTGGCTGATGAGGAAGCACTCCTCCCTGCCGCTCACAAACTGGCCCTCCCAGGAAGACTGGTACAGGGCCTCCAGCTGAGCCAGGTTTGCCATTCCCTTTTCCTGCTTCTCTTGGCTTACTGACTTAGAGATCAGGCTTTTCAGTTCTAGCTGGGACACTGAGCTATTCAAGTCGTTTAATTTATCAACAACGTCAACAGGCTCGTGCTGTGAACTGAGCTGAATGGTTCCTGCGATAAAGGAATCAAAGTCAAATCCCTGGTTCTTTCCCCTCTCCTTTTCAGCCAGCTGCTGTGAGGCTTCCTCCAGCGCTATCTGGGCTTTCACCAGCCCGTTCCTCTCGCATTTGGACTTGCCTTTCTTATCAGCTTTTTCTTTGCTGTGTTCTTTCCAGTTGGAAAGATCTATGATAAGCTTGGGCTCATAGTAATGGTTAACTTCACTCTCCCTCCACACCAAGCTATCTAAGTACGACGACGACCTCGCTTTGTAGTTACACGTGTGGCTGCACTCCAGATCACAGTACTTGTTCTCGTGATGGTCTGGGGACTGCCAACAAGGCTCAGCAGAGTAACTGGTGTCGAAAGCAGGATCCTCCAGGTACTTTTCTCGGTCTCCGTCCAAATACTTCCGAGGATCAACTTGTACTTCTTCTTCATCCGTGCCATCAGACAGTGCCCTGGGGTCCAGCTGGACTTCATCAATATCGAAGTTGTTGTGTATAGGCCAGTCGTGCTCCGAAAACTGACAGTCGTGGTACCTGAAAATAGTAAGCAAATATCACTCCGTGCTATGAGCTTTTCCCCGCCTGTCTTTTGTGCATTCTATGAGAAAATGACTACGCCCTGCCCCAGCACAATCTTAACGTTTTCCCCCTTCATGGTACTGAGGATTGAACCCAGGAACATTCTCCTATCTACACCCCCAGCCTCTGTTATTTCGTTTTGAAAGGTCTCACTCTGCTGACAGCCTTGCCGCACTGCTGAGGCTAGCCTTAAACCTTCCATCCTCCTGTCTCGGGCTTCCATATACTAGGATTACAGGCATGTGAGTTTATACTCTCGATAGATGAGTAAGATCTGTCACTCTATGAGCCTGTAAGAGACAGCATTTGGTAACTACCGATGGCATCTTTAATGGCATGAGGAACTCTGAATCCCCATTCCTTTTGTGTGTGGGGGTGAGGGAGGGGGTACTGGGGATGGAACCCAGGGGCTTTTCTACCTCCGGGCTACATTCCCAGACCTATTTTATATTTTATTTGGAAACAGGGTCTAGTTGCTGAGAGCCTCACTCAGTAGCTGAGGCTGGCTTCGATCCCGTGCGATCCTCCTGTCTCAGCCTCCCAAGCACCGTGATTACAAGTGTGCACCACCATGCCTGGCTGGTGTTTTACTAATTTTTACTAGTAATAGAAGAAAAAATCTTTCCATGTATGCATTACTGAATGTAGTATTCTCTTACTGACACAAAAATAGTTGGAAATGGAAAAGAAGAAACAGAGATCTGATAATTTAAGTGTAACAAATATGTAAGCCGGGCATGGCAGTACTTGGCTGTAATCTGTGCTTGGGAGGCTGAGAGGGGATCACGGGTGAGGCCAGCCTCAACACCCTAGTGACACCCTGCTTCACAACAACAAACAAACAGCTGGGGGCGTAGCCTGGAAGTAGAATGCCCGATTCAATCCCTAGTAAGCCCCTCCCAAAAGGAAAAATGTAGAGGCAGAATGAGTTTAGTTATGTGTGGGAACTATATTGAGGAAGGTAAAAATGGACATGTGGAGAGAAAAGCAGGCAGCTGGCCAGATAAGCACAAACATACAAACACCTCAACATTTTAGGAGGTAAATGAACTAACTAGTACCTTTTGCACTTTTTTTTTTGCAGTGCTGAGGATTGAACCCAGGGGCGTTCTACCTATGAAATATACCCCCAGCCCTATTTTATTCTTCTTAAACAGGGTCTCACTAAGTCATGGAGCACCTAAGTAGTGGGGGCATCCATGAACCTGCGATCCTGTCTCAGCCTCCCAAGTACTTGTATTGCAAGCGTGCACCAACACCTGGCTAAACATTTTTTATTTTTATTTTTTGGTACTGGGACTAAAACTCAGGAACATTCTACCTCTGAGCTAAACCCCCAGCCCTACTTTTTATTTTTCATTTTGAAACAGGGTCACATCTTTACTGTGAAGGCCCACCAACTCACACAGGGGAAAAAAAAAAAATAATTAACTTACCTGCTAGATTAAAAAGAGACATTTTCTCATCAATATAAAAATAAAATAAAAATAAAAAAGTAAAAAATAAAATATACTAATCTTTTGTGGTTTACTACCACAGAAAGAAAAAAAAACACATGAAATGTTAAAAAGTCACTAGCAACACCCAATCCTGACTACTTATCAAAGCCAAGACTCCAGCCCATTCACTAACGTCCCAGCACCCTACTCTGAAGCAGGATTTTATGTGTAAACTAGTCCCCAAATTCAGAAGTCCTAAAAAGGAAGCACGCACGGGGGGGTGGGGGGGGTGTCTTTCCCTTTATTGTATAATGTAATCTATTGTTTTCCACTGTTTAGACCAGCGAGATACCTTTAATGGAACCCACTAGGCACCCCAAATTATTCATGTTATTAGAAAAATATATCCACTTATCACATATGCCACGGATAAAACAACAAAACAAAAAGCACCTTTACCCTAAGAGATAACTAATGCAGGAAATAGAAGATACAATAATAACCTGTTAAGAGCCTGTTAGGCTGGGGTATAGCTTGGTGGTAAAGTTGAGCTGAGCATGGTCAAGGGCCTGCATTCATCCTCAGCACAAAAATAAAGTAAAAGCCTAAATGTTGTAACACAGTAACTTAAATTTGTGTGAAATAAAGTGACTATGGTTGAAATTTAACTCTCATTGCCAGGACAGGTGGCGCACGCTTGTAATCCCCGCGCTTGGGAGGCGGAGACAGGAGGATCACGTGGGTTCAAAGCAAGCCGCGCTGGCTTAAGAGACCCTGTTTCCAAATAAAAATATAAAAAAAAATAGGCCAGGAAGTGTAGCCCGGAGGTAGAAGGGTTTCCAGGAACCCCAGTACCACCAAAAATAAAAAAAGAAATTTAACTCTCACATTTAAAAGAACCTTAACAGTTTTATTAACATGCCTGAATGACTGTTTCAAAATAGCATTTATTTCCTAGCCAGTAACTGTTTTGTTAAATATTTAAAGAAAGTCCACTTTTAAATTAGTAACTTCAGCAGAAACCCAAAGAAACATTACTAAAATTTAAGAGCTCTGCATTGTCTTATATATAATTTAAGCATAAAGCTAATTGTATATGGCTCACTGAAGATTCAATCAATGACGTTTCTCCAGTTTAGGATCAATTTACCTTTCCCAGTTATAAATGTGACTGTGGGTTTCATCCATTAGCAAAATATCATCCACTTCATCCTCAATGTGAAAGGGATGGCTGGAGATGGGCTCATCCATTGGGAAAGAGTATATGCTCATGTACGGATGAGAGAGGGCTTCCTCTGCCGTCAACCGGTCCATGGGGCTAAATGTCAGGATCTGTTCCAGGAAATCCAGTGCTGCATAAGAAAACAATATACATTTTTTGATTGCTTATCTGTAGAAAAAACTTGGAATTTTTGCTCTGAGTAAATGACAGCTAAGTAACTATGATATCACTCCACTTCTTACTACACAATAGAAATAAAGGATCTTAACTGTGGAGAAGGTCCACTGACTCATATAGGGTAAAAAGGAATTTGTCAGAAATAAATTAACTTACCTGCTAGATGAAAAAGAGATATTCTCCCATCAATACAGTAAAAAATAAAATATAATCTTACTATGGCCAGTTTTTTTTTTTTTTGGTGTGTGTGAGTGTGAGTGTGTGTGTGTGTGTGTGTGTGTGTGTGTGTGTGTGTGAGAGTGTGTGAAGGAGGTTGAACCCAGGGGCCTTCTACCTCTGAGCTCCACCCCAAGAATCCCCCCGTTGTTTTGCGGCACTGGGGATGGAACCCAAGGGCATTCTACTTCCAAGCTACACCCCAGCCCTATTTTTTTTACGGTACTGGGGAGGGAACCCAGGAGCATTCCTCTAAACTACACCCCAGCCCTATTTTTTCTTCTTTATTTTTAAACAGGGTCTCACTGAGTTGCAAGAGGCCTAAGTAGCCAAGGCTGTCTGCAACACATGGTCCTGTCTCAGCCTCCCAAATGCTGGGATTACGCCAGCCAGGCTTACACTTCTTATTTTGAAACAGAGTCTCACTAAGTTGCAGAGGGCCTCACCAAGTAGCTGAGGTTGGCTTTGAACCTGTGATCCTCCTCAGTTTCCCAAGTACTGGGATTACAGGTGTTCACCACTATGCCCAGCCAGTTTTTTTTTTAAGGACTATGTTGTTAAACCCTATCGAACTGTTTCTGCCATCCGAAATAGTGTAATAGCAATCTCATACAGTTCAATTTATTACCTGGGTCTAATCCCAGTCTTAACTGAATGACTAGCTGTGTGGTACTAGACAGGCTGCGTCAACTTGCTAAGTTTCTTTGTGTGGGCATGGTACATAGATATCTAAAACTTTAATGTAAAACACTGTCCATGCAACGCTTGGCCATTTTAGGTTCTGGTGGCCTATTAACTAGTTTGTAAGGCCTTCCTAAGTCTTAACCCAGCCTGGGGCTGCTCCTATACCACACACTTCTGTTTTATGATTGATGGATATCAACCTCTTTTTTTCCTTTGGTTCCAGAGAATGAACCTATGGGCATTCTATCTCCAAGCTATACCACCAGCCCTTCTTAAAAATTTTTACTTTGGCTGGGCGTGGTGGCGCACGCTTGTAATCCCCGCGCTTGGGAGGCTGAGACAGGAGGATCGTGCAGGTTCGAAGCCAGCCTCAGCTACTTAGTGAGGCTCTCAGCAACTTAGTGAGACCCTGTTTCCAAATAAAGTATAAAATGGGTCTGGGAGTAGAGCCCGGAGGTAGAAAACCCCTGGGTTCCACCCCCACTACCACAAAAAAAAAAAATTTTTTTTTTTTTACTTTGAAACAAGGTCTCGCTAACATACTGAGGGTCCTGCTGAGGCCGGCCTCAGACCTGAAACCCTCGTGTCCCGGCCTCCCGAGGACTGGGATTAAAGGCATGCGCCATCACACCGGCTGATGTATGACAACCTTCAGCCTTGGGTCATCTCCACGTCTTCTTTCTGAGTCCCAACCCTGCAGTACTGACGAAAACTAGACCCAGGACCACATACTGGGCTCAGTACAAATCCATCCCGTAGAAGTTCACGTTAGCCTTCGCTATGTGGCCATCTCTTTAGGTTCTCAGTCTACCGTTCTGAACCTATAAACTCACTGCACACTTACTACGGTTTCTCCAATGTCCTCTTATCCTTACGTGTCAAAGTGAAAGATAGCCTCTCTCTAAAACAAAACTGCCCTCTACTTCCAAGCTCTCGTTAACACGAACGGCTAACAGTTTGTGTAGCTATCGTATTTTACAAAATGCCTTCAGGTCATGTCACTCAGCCCCACAATCAGCGCGGGGAGGACTAAGAGGAGGAGCTGAGGCTCGCTGCTCCTGGACCCTTCAGGACGCAGGTCCCTTCCTGGGTCCTGTCACCTCTCCCTGCTGTGTCCTTGACCTAACAAGTCATTCAGCACACCACGCTATCCCTGGCTCTCCTGGCTCTCCTGCAGGAGTCCATCTTAATTAGCCCAGAGGCTGCACGTCTCGAGGCAGGAAGAGTTACCAGATGGTTGGCCCCGCACTGTGTTCCCTGACTCAATTCTTTTTCACGTCTAAATGACATTCCATATTTATATCCATACTTCTCACGCATGCTCCACTCCAGCTTAGCAAGAGCCAGTGGTCCAACGTGCTCCGCTAGAGCAGGTAGCCCCGCAGAAGCTGGAAGGGTCTCTGGGGTCAGGTCCCGTCCTAAGGGCCGCGCAAGAGAAGGAAGCCAGAGCTGCCACCCCAGGCTGCGTGTCTCCCGGTGAGAGCCTCCCGGCCCGATCCTGCGCGCACGACACGAGGTCACTCTCAAGTCACAGTACCTTCTCGACTAGTTCCTGGGAGCAGCTGAGTTAAAGGTCTGTGCGGCTCAGTCATGTCACTTCTAATGTAAACTGGAATCACGCTGAGAAGCTCCTGACGATCTTCTTCATGTACGACGGGAATAGATTCTAGAATCAGCTGCATCTGCTCGAGTTCATGTGCACCTAACGAGAGCAAACAGCCAAATAAGCAGAGACACAAACTCCTCAATATTTACATATACGAAAACGAACTCGAATATTGTAATGTGGGGAGAGAGTTTTAATTGAATCATTCATTATGAGTATCACAAGTCTATTTAAAAAGCACATCTCTTTCAATTTCTGCTCACTGATATACTTAATTTCAGCTGCTCTGTTTCCAGATGGAGCCGACTCTTGGAAGTGTGGCTTCATATTAAAGTTATGCAAGTAGTGGGGAAAACAAAAGCAACTGCAGCAAATTAGGTTTCCAGCCGCGTGGATTCAGGCGCTCCTGTGCCGCTCATCAATGGGTTAGAATTTGGAGACAACACTTAGCATCTCTAGGGCCTGATTTCGTCATTAATAAAAGAGGAGGTTGAGCTAAATTTGTGCACCAAGTAGTTTAGAGTTGTGTGTTGGGCTCAGGTAGCATTTCTAACTCAGGACAATTATTAATAAAAGGCAAAACTTTAGGCCAAATGGATGACTAAGAAAAATTTCATCTGTCGGCTAATTTCTAGTAATTCAACATCCATATTTTAGGTACCACTATCAGCACAGCACTTGGAAATACAACTGTGAAATAAAACAGACCAAGTTCCCGCGCTCAAGTCCTGACTCTACTGAGCAATGATTAGATGTTCAGTGGCTCTGCTCATGTGCAGTGTAAAAGACAGTGACAAATGCATGAAGAAAAACAGAGAAAGCTGGAGGACAGGGAGAGCGCCGAGAGCGGAGCTGCTGACTTAGAAAGGCCAGCCAAGGAAGAGCAGGCCAAGAGCTAGAAATTAAGAAGTGAAGAAATCACCATAACCTCATAAGAAGATGGACAAAGGCCCAGAGAGAGTGGACTGAGCGTCCAAAAGGTGAAGCTGAAGCCCCCCGGTAGAGCAGTGAGGGCAGCAGTGAGAGGGAGCGCGCGGCACCAGAGCAGAGGGGCTGCTTCCCCTGCAGCAAACTGGGAGGCCACTAAGCGGTGCGCAGAGAGAGGACGTTAGACTTAGGTTTTAACAGGACCAGTCTAGCTGCAGACTGTAAATACTGAAGTGGGAATCCAGTTAGAAGACCCCACGTTAGGTTAGGAGACACATAAGAAATGGCAAAGACAACTGAAAGAGAGGCTAGTGAGAACAAGGAATCAAGTGGTGGAAAGACGGTGGAAGGCGCGGCGAGGCCTCCGGCCGCTGCTGTGCAGTGGCTCACTAACAGCAACAAGGCCTCTGTGAGGAGGGGTCTGCGCCGCGAGCACTCAAATCGCTTCGCAAGCAATTCTTCTCATGCTACCTAGGCCCATTCATTCATTTATTTATTTTCATTTGTTTGTGTGTGTGTGGTGCTGGGGATTGAACCCCGGGACATTCTACCTCTGAGCTACACCCCATTTTTTATTCTTCATTTTGAAACTTAGTGAGGCTGGCTTTGAACCTGTACAATCCTCCTGTCTCAGCCTCCCAAATACTGGGATTATAAGCATGCACCACCACTCCTGGCTCCAATTTTTTTATTACTTACTTTGAAACAGGGTCTCACTAAGTTGTGAAGGGCCTCACTAAGTAGCTGAGGCTGGCCATGAACCCACATCCTCTTGTCTCAGCCTCCTGAGTACCTGGATTACAAGCATGTGCCACCACGCCTGGCTTACTTAGGGTTATTTAAAGACCAACTCTTTTCATTGCTACACTTGAACAATGTGTCATGTGTTAGATGAATATCTTTACATATATTAAGGTACCTTTGTATAATCAACATACTAGTATTTACTGACCCTATTTCTTTGACTTGGAGCATGGCCTAATGAGTTTACATTATACAGATTTAAATATTTCCTTTGTATTCCTGATTCATTATTGTGGTAGCTTTACAAATTCTTTAGTGGTAACCCACAAATTCTTTACTATTCCTTCCCTTCAAAGCCTAGAATACAACTCCGTGAGTGTGAGGTATGCTTAGTCATTCTCTTCTAATGCATAAGAAATATCTGAAGTGACGGCATGTAACTTTTGAGATAAGGTCACAAAAAGGTATTTCTGTATTTATAATCCACTGCCTTTATTTATTTAATTTTGTGTGTGGGGGGGAAGGGAGTACTGGGGGTGGAACCCAGGGGCTTTTCTTCCTCGGGCTATACTCCCAGACCTATTTTATACTTTATTTGGGAACAGTCTCACTAAGTTACTGAGAGCCTCACTAAGTAGCCGAGGCTGGCTTCAAACCTGTGTGATCCTCCTGTCTCAGCCTCCCAAGCGCTGGGATTATAAGCGTGCACCACCACGCCCGGCTTATTTAATTTTTGAGGTGCTGGGGATTGAACCCAGGGGCATTCTACCTCTAAGCCACTCCCCACCCCAACAGCCTCATTTTCTGTTGAAACAAGGCCTAAGTTCTTGAGGATAGCCACAAATCCGTGATCCTCCTCTCACCCCCAAGTACTAGGATTAAAAGATGTGTCACTACACCCGCCTTCACCTGCCCTTTAACAAAGGTGTCAAGATCAACAGGGAAACACATTGGATCTGTATGTAAAAGAACTAAAATTGGACCCCTACCCTCACCACACACAAAAATTAACTCAAAATGGATCATACACCTAAATGTAAAAAGTTAAAATTATACTTTTGGAAGATAATAAGAAGCTAAAATCCCTAATTTTAGATTAGAAAACGGTTTCTTAGATATGATGAAAGTAAAAGCAGAAAAAAAAGATATATTGGACTTCATCAGCATTTAAACCTTCAGTTTCAAAAGATACTATAAAAAAGGAAAAGGCAGCCCGAGAGAAAAATACATATTTGAAACCTGGCACAAAAGCCAAATGTTATATGATTTTATTTATATGAAATGTCCAGAATCGTCATAGCCATAAAGATAGAAAATAGCTTAGTGGTTGCCAGGAGCTAGGGGAAGCGACTATTAATGGTTACAGGATATCTTTAAAGGCACGAAAATGCCATAAAACTAGATGGCAGCTGGGCATGGTGGCTCACACCTGTTACCCAGTGCTTGGGAGTCTGAGACGGGAGGAGCTGAGGTTCAAGGACCGCCGCAGCAAGTAATCTCATCAACTCAGTGAGATTGTTTCAAAGAAAATAAAAAATGGGGCTGAGGGTGTAGCTCAGGCAAAATACTCCTGGCCTCAATCCCCACTACCAAAAACAAAACAAAAACCCAAGCACCTAGATGGCAGCGTTGGTTACACAATCCTGTAAGTATACTAACAAACAGCAAACTATACACGTTAAATGAGTCACCTGTATGGTATGTAAATTATACCAGCAAAATTGTTCTAGAAGACAGGCTGGCGTTCTCCTGGCTCTCTTCTGTATTGTTAGTTCAGGAGGGAGCCAGCTGCCATACTACAAGTAGCACATTATTTTATATATGCTGAAAGGTACGCTAGCATCAGAAATGCTCCAGTGTTCCTAGTAAACAATCCACTCAACCACTGAATTCTTCACTGGTATTATCTCCACAGTTTCTAAAGTAAAATGAAATCACTAGCATATCACAGAAGAAATCTCAGATAGATGCAGGGAGGCAAATGATAAAAGAATTGGTTAATGTTATATAAGCCAAGCATGGAAACACACGGTACTGACATTAAAACTACAATTGTGCGTACCCTAACCTTTCTTTTTTATTGATCTTTCTTCTGTAAACAGATTCTGCCCCACTCCCTTCCTTTCATACTTAGCACAGGCTAAGAAAGCCAGTCTGAAGACTAATTATGAGAAAAAAAGTAACGACGAACAGAAAACAGAAGCCAAACACGGAGGCGTGCATGTCTGCAATCCCGGCCATTTGGGAGGCTGAGGCAGGAGCTCCGAAGCCTGAGGTTACCCTGGGCAACTTAGCGAGACCCTGTACCAGAGCAGAAGGGGCTGGAGACGCATCTCAGTGGTAGGTAACAAAAGGACCAAGTCACTCTCATGATCATTTCTCTAAGTAAAAGTCTGCAGTTCCCTTCTATTTCTTACCTTTTCAACTATTCCTACTGTTTTCTTTTCCTCTGCTGACTTTCTAACAGACTTTCTTTTTTCTTTTCTTTTCTTGCAGTACTGGGGATGGAACCCAGCAGCATTCTACCTCCAAGCTATACCTCCACCCCTATTTTTTATTCTTTATTTGGAAACAGGGTCTCACTGAGTTGCAAAGGGCTGTCCATGTGATCCTCCTGCTCAGCCTCCCAAATGCTGGGATTACAAGCGTACACTACCACGCATGGCTCTAAGAGACTTTCTTTTTTTTTTTCCCCCCCCGGGTCTGGGGATGGAACCCAGGCGCATTTGACCTCCGAGCTACACCCCCTGCCCTATTTTTTATTCTTTATTCTGAAACCGGGTCTCACTGAGTTGCAGAGGGCCTCACTAAGTAGCTGAGGCTGTCCGCGAACTGCGATCCTCCGGTCTCAGCCTCCCGAATGCTGGGATTACAAGGTGTGACACCACTCCCGGCTCTTCTAAGAGACTTTCTAAATATTCGGACTCCATATTAATCAGTCATAAAAACCTTTACTATTACCTGACCCCTTGCTTTCACATCAAACTTTTCTCATGGATTCATAGATGTACCGGGCCCGTGCCTTATTTACGTGGACACCACTAGAGAACACCTCCTCTTACCATGCCTTTGTGACAAAGCTCTTTTACTCATCTGCCTTCCCTGCCAGCCGTCACTGACACCTCTTCTAAGTTTACAGCTCTTAAGAGTCTGTGCTAAATAATGTTCCACAAATTCATTCTTTGCTTTACGATACATAAAGTTTTCCATGGATTATTCATTGCTTCTTAACTTGACTAAGTTCTCCTGCACACAATTTTTTAGATTCCTTCACAGCACTAAACGAAAGACTACTTACTTGTCTGGTCGTTACTGAGAAGTCAAACAAAAGGATATGGTAGTCAAGAAGGAAGAATGAAGGGACCAGAGGAAATGTGTTGTAGCTTCAGTAACAACGAAAAAGTCTCTCCGCTACCACTTAACACAGGTTAAGTCTTATGGATCCACAAATATGAATTAGGTTTAGGAAGGTATACGATATATATAAAAAATACCAGAGTTCTGACTCAATTTATGAATGACCAACTTAATGAATATAAGAATAAGTTTTCTCAATATATTTTTTGGGGGACCTGGGACTGAACCCAGGGATATTCTACTATACCCTCAGGCCTTTTTATATTTATTTTTATTTTGAGACCAGGTCTCATTAAGTTACAGAGCACTGGCCTTGAACTTGGAATCCTCCCAAGTACTGGCATTAGAGGAATGTGCCAGTGTGCCCAGCTCTCAATTTTTTAAATAAAAGAACACCATTTTATCTTTTGATTTCAATATTCCAGATCCCAACAAGCTGGTTTTGTTTGTTTGTGGTACTGAAGATAGAACCCAGGAGCATCCTACCGCTGAACTACACCCATACACCCATTTTATTTTTATTCTGAAACAGGGTATCACTAAATCGATAAGAGTCTCACTACTTGCTGAAGCTGTTGTCAACCTCGTGATCCGCCTGTCTCAGCCTCCTAATTACTGGGACTACAGGCATGCACTGCCCACAGCCTGCTTCAATAAATTGTTTTAAAACTTATCTAAGACTTGCTTCATATATAAATGCAAAATTATTTTTCTTTGGGATTTTTCCCCCCACATAATACTAACCTGCAAAGAGGGTTTTACCAGTCAGCATTTCAGCAAAGATGCAGCCTGCAGCCCACATGTCAATGGCTTTAGTATAATTATTAGGAGAAAGTAAAAGACGTGGAGATCTGTACCATTTAGTAACCAAACCTTCAGAAAGATGACCCTAAAAAAGAAACAAAAACATACATATATTTTTTTTACTTTAGCTAAAGAACCATCAAAAAACCAGTTAATTTGTTATATCCTAAAAACAATACTGATTTCTACTCCATTTTCAATGTGAGACCCTGTTCCAAAATAATATTAGAATAAAAAACAGAGCTTGGGGGTGGCCAGGCGTGGTGGCGCACCCTTGTAATCCCAGCATTCGGGAGGCTGAGACAGGAGGATCACGGTTCACAGCCAGCCTCAGCTACTTAGTGAGGCCCTCTGCAACTTAGTGAGACCCTGACTCAAAATGAAGAAAAAAATAGGGTTGGGGCTATAGCTCGGAGGTAGAATGCCCCCTGGGTTTCATCCCCAGTACCAAAAAACAAAAAATCAAAAACAAACAAAAAAAAAAGGGCTGGAGGTGTCGCTAGGAGGTAGAATGGCACTGGGCTTCATTTCCCAATACCACCACCACCACAAATCATTAAAGTTCAGTGTTCTATCTGCAGTGTTTCGCTGTTGCCCATACAGAGAATATATACGCTAGGAGCCTGGAGGCCGTCCCAGCTACTCAGGAGGCTGTGGCAGGACTACCACAATTTTGAGGCTAGCCTGGGCAACTCAGTAAGACCCTATCTCAAAATTAAAAAGGCTAGGGATGTAGCTCAGTGGTGGAACACTTGCTTAGCATGTACGAAGGCCCTGGGCTCAATCCCTATTACTAAGAAAGGGGGAAAAGTACATGAGCATTCATTCAATTTACTTACTCAATTTCTATGCTAAGAATTTTTTAAATAAATTAAATAAAGATATCCTTAACATAAGACAACACGTATGAATGATGGAAGATTTTAGACATGTGCTATGGAAAGCCCTGCGAGCAGAGCTGCCAAGGTTTCCTTTTCTTAAAATTACAACCAAAGCAGCACTACTTACCTATTTTAAACATGAAAGGTTCACATGAGATTTCAACTGAAAACTAAAAGAAAGGATTCTGCAGGGAAAATACTATTACATTCTTTTTTTTTTTTTTTTTTGGTGGTGGTACTGGGGTTCCTGGAAGCCCTTCTACCTCCAGGCTACGCTCCCAGACCTATTTTTTATATATATTTTTTATTTGGAAACAGGGTTTCTTAAGCTAGTGAGGCTGGCTTCGAACCTGCGCAATCCTCCTGTCTCCGCCTCCCAAGCGCGGGGATTACAAGCATGTGCCACCACACCCGGCTACTATTACATTCTTAAGCAAAAGCAGGTTGTTATTTGAGGGAAAGTTGCTATGAATCTTTCTGGCAACATTTAACTGCCAATTGATTAGCAAATTAAGATTTTAAACTAAATTCAGTTTGTTTAAACAAGGTATAACTATAGAATTGTCAAAAACCTAAAATTTGAAATAGTACCCCTCTTATCTTAGGGGCAGAACCTCTGTATACCCCAAGCAGATAAAAAATATATTACACTTTAAAATAACTAAAAAATTTCAGAAGCCAGTCGTGGTAGCGCACACTTGTAATCCCAGCATTTGGGAGGCTGAGACAGGAGGATCGCAGTTCACAGACTGCCTCGGAAACTTCTAGGAATTTGTATTTAATTTGGATCTCATTTCAACCACAGGGAAATTGTGAATGAAAGTAGATCTGCATCAGAAAAAAGACATCAATTAAAAGTCTGTCTCAGCTAGGCGTGGTGGCACAGGCTTGTAATCCCAGCATTTGAGAGGCTGAGACCGGAGGATCGCGGTTCTCAGAAAGCCTCAGCTACTTAGTGATGCCCTCCGCAACTCAGTGAGACCCTGTTTCAAAATAAAGAATAAAAAAAAAAAACTGGGCAGGGGGTTTAGCTCAGAAATCAATGCCTCTGGGTTCCATCCCCAGACCCGCAAAAAAGAAGTCTGTCTCAGCTGGTTTTTCACTTACCTTATGGGAATAATGAGGATCCATGATCCTTGCGAGACCGAAGTCGCCTATCTTCAGCACCAAGTCTTCAGTATTAATGAAGAGATTAGCTGGTTTGAGATCTCTGTGCAGTACATTTGCAGAGTGGATATACTTGAGCCCCCGCAGCAGCTGGTACATGAAAAGCCTCGCGTGATCTTCCAGCAAAGGGCCCTGCTCCAGCACGTTGGCCAGGTCTGTCTCCATGTACTCCTGAACAATGTAAACACTGTTCAGTTCAGGAAGAGAGCCCACATCATCTGTGAGCTGGCTTCCACTGGGGCCAAGAATTTCAAACACTTTCACAATGTTGTCATGGTCCAGTCTTCTAATGATTTTGACTTCGCGGAGCGCGTGTTTGACACTCTGGGGGTCGGTCAGGACAATCTTCTTGATGGCTACCCTTTTGTCACAGTCAATGTCCACAGCAGAAAAAACCAGGCCATTGCCTCCACAGCCCAGGGGCTTCAAGTCCATGTACCTAGAGCCCAGATCAAAGCCATGAATGTTCATGAGACTTTCAAATCTCTCTGCCATTTTGAGACTCTTACTGTTGCCTTTTCCTTTCAAATTGCTGAACTTGTGTAAACAAGCAAGAAAACTGGCATCAAAAGGAAAGATCTTTCAAAAAGGGAGAAGAAAAGCGATTCTGCGTTCACAGCAAGATGGTTTCTCGATGCTCATTGCATATGCCAGCCAGGCCCGTTGAGTTCCCCTCAGATTTACAGCTCAAAAAGCTCTACTCATACTGAGAACTGAAAAGAGTGCAGGACTCATAGTTCAAGAAAGGGGCAGCAACTCTGCAGACATTTAAAGAAAACACTCAAGAAACTCAAACGGAATGAAATGACATACTATGCACTCAGATATACTGTGCTAAATGATTTAACATTTAACAAAAATGTGAATAAATATGCACACAACAGGCTTCGATGCACATCCTCCTCACAGTGCAGATACATTCAGTGTTGGACTGGTCCTGAGCAGCGTCATTCTAAGGTGCTGGCAAGCACTGTTTCCGGTTTGCTCCTCGTGTCCCTCTGTGGCTGTGTCTCACAGGAAGCCCTGCCGCTGCTGGCTGGCGATGTCTTTTGTTAGTGATCAGGTGGCTCCAGCTCACCACAGTCACAGTCAAAGCTACCGTCCATCTTACTCCGATACAACCTGGGGGATGAGAAAAGGGAGAGTCACCACTCAGAAAATACCCTTTCTCACACGTGTACAGTGGTACAAACTAGGCATGTGACAATAAACCACTACACTAGTGCATTAAACTTAATCATAGTCGAGCGAAAAATTACCTCCAATTTTTTTCTTTTTTTTTTTTGGTGGTAGTGGTACTGGGGGTGGAACCCAGAGGCTTTCTACCTCTGGGCTTAGCCCCATTTTATATTTTATTTGGAAACGGAGTCTCACTAAATTGCTGAGCGCCTCACTAAGTAGCTAAGTCTTGCTTCGAACCTGTGAGATCCTCCTGTCTCAGCCTCCCAAGCGTGGGGATTATAAGCGTGCGCCACCACACCCAGCTTTAAATTACCCCTAATTTTAAAAAAGCTTACCAGCCAGGCGTGATGGCGCACACTTGTAATCCCAGCATTTGGGAGGCTGAGACAGGAGAATCACACAAGTTTGAAGCCAGCCTCAGCTACTTAGTGAGGCTCTCAGCAACTTAGTGAGACCCAGTTTCCAAATAAAATATAAAATAGATCTAGGAGTATACCCTGGAAGGTAGAAAGCCCCTGGGTTCTACCCACAGTACCACCAAAAAATAAAAAATAAAAAATAACCTATACAAAGGCAGAACAAAGATATTCCCTAAGCAATCTGAAAAAATGCAATTGGTGCTGTCAGTTTCTTAATGACCTAATCCCAATTCCTAACAGACATTTCAGGCAGCAAGAATAATCTAAAACCACCAATTTGCTCATTTATTCATTTTATACACACACACACACACACACACACACACACATAATTTTTTTTTCTTTTGTCTTACTGGGGGTGGAACTCAGGGGCTTTTCTACCTCCGGGTTATACCCCCAGACCTATTTTTATATTTTATTTAGAAACAGGGTCTCACTAAGTAGCTGAGGCTGGCTTCGAACCTGTGCGATCCTCCTGTCTCAGCCTCCCAAGTACGGGGATTACAAGCGTGCGCCACCACGCCCAGCTTTATTCATTTTATATTTATAACTATATATTGAGTAAATATATGCAAAAGCAAGAAAGAAAATAGCCTTATTTAATAAAAATGGATATGTACTATATCTTGGGTTGTTTTTTTTTTTTTTTTTGCAGTACTGGGGATTGAACCCAGGGGCATTCTACCTCCGAGCTACACCCCCAGACCTTTTTTATTTTATTTATTTAGTTTTCATAGTACTGGGGATGGAACTCAGGGCCATTCTACCTCTGAGCTACACCCCCTGCCCTATTTTTTATTCCCTATTTTGAAACCGGGTCTCACTGAGTTGCAGAGGGCCTCACTAAGTAGCTGAGGCTGTCTGCGAACCACGATCCTCCGGGTCTCAGCCTCCTGAATGCTGGGATTACAAGCGTGTGACACCACGCCCAGCTTTTTTTTTTTTATTTTGAAACAAGGTCTCACTGAGTTGCAAAGGGCCTCACTATTAGCAGAGGCTGTCGGCAAACTGCAATCCTCCAGTCTCAGCCTCCAGAATGCTGGGATTATAACCGTGCGCCACCACACCTGTCGCACACATAGTTTTCTAAATTAACTCAAATTTCTACTTCAGGCCGGGCGTGGTGGCAAAGAAATCAGTAGGCAGTTTCCTTCAAGCCTTCATTCAGCTAATAAATACTGAGCGCTTGCCATGTGCCCAGTGCATGCCAGGGACACTGAGTACACCAGACAAAGTCCCCGCCACAAGGAGCGTATCCTGGGAGCAGGAGACAGAGCAGGCACAGTGACAGGTGCCTGCAATCCCAAGGACCTGGGGAGCTGAGACAGAAGGATCACAAACTGGAGGCCAATGCATGGTAACTTAGACCCGATTTCATTTTTTTTTTTTTTTTTAGTGGTACTGGAGGAGGAACCCAGAGGCTTTCTACCTCCGGGCTATACTCCCAGACCTTTCTTATATTTCATTTGGAAACAGGGTCTCACTAAGTTGCTGAGAGCCTCACTAAGTAGCTGAGGCTGGCTTCGAACCCATGTGATCCTCCTGTCTCAGCCTCCCAAGCGCGGGGATTACAAGCGTGCACCACTATGCCCAGTCTCTTAGACCCGATTTCAAAATTTAAAAAAGGGAGCCAGGCGTGGTGGCGCACGCTTGTAATCCCCGCGCTTGGGAGGCAGAGACAGGAGGATCGCGCAGGTTCGAAGCCAGCCATGCGCGCTGGCTTAGGAGACC
This sequence comes from Muscardinus avellanarius, assembly GCF_963383645.1. Taxonomy (NCBI): domain Eukaryota; kingdom Metazoa; phylum Chordata; class Mammalia; order Rodentia; family Gliridae; genus Muscardinus; species Muscardinus avellanarius. Next base: position 6,323,587 of record NC_137798.1, read on the forward strand.
CTGTTTCCAAATAAAAATGTAAAAATAGGTCTGGGAGTGTAGCCCGGAGGTAGAAGGGCTTCCAGGAACCCCAGTACCACCAAAAAAAAAAAAAAAAAAAAAAAAAAAAAAAAAAAATCTACTTCACTAATAGAGCAATCCAGTCAAGTACAAATGGTACTTTGCCAGTGGGGCACACCTATAATCCCAGGACTTGGGAGGCTGAGACAGGATCAGCCTGGGCATCTTAGTCACTCTCAGCAGCCTAGCAACCTAGGGGGTCCTGTTTCAAAATAGAAAATAAATAAATAAAGAGAGCTAGAAGTGTAGCTCAGAGGTAGAATGCCTCTGGATTCAGTGTCATAAATAATAATAATAATAATAATAATAATAATAATAATAATCACCTTATCAGAAATAACTGAATGACTGTGGGAACTGCAGTCAATTACAGAAACCCATGAGGATGAGATTCTTACTCAAGACCCTCCATCCACATCTACCTCTTTAAGTTTTACTGAGACCAAGAAACATCACAAACCAGAAATGATGACAAGAATGAGCACCTTTGCAAAAATCTCAAGTGACTGGTCAGCATCGTGTGTGTGTGTGTGTGTGTGTGTGTGTGTGTGTGTGTATAAAAATTGATAGCAGGGGAAGTAGGAACTTGTACCTAGGCTCAGAACTGCAGGGTCATTGTTAGAGACTCAGCCAAAAGACCATACAGAAAGCCTCCAACAGTCTTTCCAGAAAGATGAGACCTTTCTAAAGATAAAAGGTAGTACTTATCAGCGGAAGTATAATTAAGTCAGGTGTGGTGGCACTTGTAATCCCAGTGCCTGGGGGGCTGAGACAGAGAATTGCAGGTTTGAAGCCAGGCTCGGCTACTTAGTGAGACACCCCACAACTTAGGCCCTGTTTCAAAATAAAGAACAAAAAAATAGTACTGGAGGTGTAGGTTGGAGGAAAATACCCCTGGGTTCAGTCCTTAGTACAGAGAAAAAAAAAAAAAAAAAAAAAAGGACAACCCTATAATCATACTAAACAGTAAGAACTATCCCAATAAAAAAAAAAATCTGGTGAAAAAAAGGATCCAATATTGACAATAGCTATGTTGCTCAGTGATTTTAGCTCACTGTTGAGTGAATCTTTCCAGTCGCTAGACCGGATGCTTTTGACTGACCTTTCAGCCAGGAGTTTGGGAGTCAGCCCCTTGGTATGCTGGGAGTGATGCTGTCCTGCATCACACCGATCCAGTGTTTGCAATTCAATACACTCCACTTGCCACGGATTTGCTAAGTAGCTGTCTGCAGCAGTCAATATTCTCAGCACTGGGGATAAAATGGCAGGTAAAAAAAGATTTGGATTCTGCCCTCATGTAATTTATAGTATAACTGAAGATATTAAAAAAAAAAAAAAAAAAAAGGAGGCCGGGCATGGTGGCACGCGCTTGGGAGGCTGAGACAGAAGGATCACACAGGTTCGAAGCCAGCCTCAGCTACTTAGTGAGGCTCTCAGCAACTTAGTGAGACCCTGTTTCCAAATAAAGTGTAAAATAGGTCTGGGAGTGTAGTCCAGAGGTAGAAAGCCCCTAGGTTCCATCTCCAGTACCACAAATGGAAAGAAGAAAGAAAGGAAGGAAGGAAGGAAGGAAGGAAGGAAACAAACAAGGGACAGTGGTACTAAAGAATGCGTACAGGATATGAGAACCTACACACTGGAAGATCTGACCTAACCAGGGAGGTCAAGTGTCTCTGACAGCCATAAAAAAAGTCAAAGGCTTCTCATGCTCACTCTTGGTACCTGAGGGGAAAAACTGTTTCATCACCTTGATCCGTATACAAGTTATATCCTAACTTCTGATCTATCCAACCACCTTTGTCTTTCACATCAATCACAGAGTTCCTTGGCCAGGCTAAAGCACAGGTCAAACTCAACTGGCAGCAGATTACTGGCCAGAGCATCCTCTCTCCAGTGACCGATGGAAATGTCCAATTCGTTACCGTTTTCTTAGGCCCAGGAATGCACTGGGCTCAATATTCTTTCTGCACAGTCCACACACTTCTAAGGAGGGAAATGAAAGACAGGACAATAACTTAAAATAATGCTGTCCCGCATCCTTCCAATATTTTTGCCTCCAAATAAATAGCCATTCCTACCAACCAGTGCTGATTCTGTGTTGTCTCGAGAAGAATCATTAAGTTTGGGTCATCTGGTTGAATATTATTTTAACAATTTAGTGACTACAATGGAGTACAAACACTTAGAATAAAGTTGTCTTGTTTGCTTTATCCCTGGTCTTCTCTCAATAACCCACTGCACTTCTGTAGAAGAGGTCTCCATGTGGGCCAGGTTGGGTCCCAGCTTCCTAAGCTGACAGGCAGTTTCCCAAAACTGCGTGAGTCACACTGTTTCCCCAAACACTCCCCTCTTCTCTAAGTGACTTCCTGGTCTACCCCACGCGAACACACACCCTTCAAGAGAAACGCAGGTGCTGGAGTCGAGCCTCAGCATAGAGAGTCAAAATGCAAAAGAAGCCACAGGAGGTAGTGCAGAAGGAGAGAAGCCTTATTTTTGTTCATGCGTCCTGTCTCCCAATTGCACAAACTGGATTTCCTTTGTGTTCTAGCCAGGAACACGTCACAAGTTAAGCCTATGTCACAAGGAAGTCTGGATAATCAAAGTCGTCGCAGGTAAAGGCCTTCGCGTAGAGCTTACTTTTCTGGTTTTCTCCCCCACACTTCTCTGGTTAAGCGCTGGTCCGTTGGGACTTGCTGACGGCCCTTCCCTCTCCCGTCCTCAAAGGTCCCTGCCTATGTGGCTCTTCTCCACAGTCAGATGAGTAACCTGAGTTACTGGAATCGAGTCAGCCTGACTTCTCCTCAGCCAAACCCGCAGCTGCTTTGGAGAGTAGGGAAAGATTGACCTCTATTTATATTCACCGAGATCCATCTCCTAACCCTGGTTCAGAGAGGTGGTGTTTTGGCAAAGGAAGAAAGAGAAAGACGTTTCCTATCAGATTCATACTAGAATTTGATACTACTAAAAAAATTCCATTCTTATTTCATTAACCCCAGGTTAAAAGAGAAACAAACCATGAATTCTATATTGGAAAGTATCTACCTCCAATACACCTTCCTCCAGACCTGTAATCCCAGTACTTGGAAGGCTGAGGATCGCAGGTTCAAAGCCAACCTCAGCTGCTTAGTGAGTGAGGTCCTTGCAATTTAGTGAGACTCTGTTTCAAAATAAGAAATAAAAAATAGGGCTGGGGGTGTAGGTCGGAGGTAGAATGCCTCTGGGTCCAATCCCCAGTATCTATCTATCTATCTCTCTATCTCTCTCTCTATCTCTCTCTCTCTCTCTCTCTCTCTCTCTCTCTCTCTCTCTCTCTCTCTCACACACACACACACACACACACACACACACACACACTATAGTTTTGTTTGTTTTTTGGTACTGGGGATTGAACCTAGAGGCATTCTACCTCCAAGCTACACCCCTGCCCAACTTTATTTCTTTATTTGAAAACAGGGTCTCACTAGGTTTCTGAGAGCCTCCCTATGTTGCTGAGGCTGGCTTTGAACCCACAATCCTCCTGTCTCAGCCTCTCAAGTACAAAAGTATAGTTTTTTTTTTTTTTTTTTTGCGGGTCTGGGGATGGAACCCAGGGGCATTTGACCTCCGAGCTCCACCCCCTGCCCTATATTTTATTCTTTATTTTGAAACCGGGTCTCACTGAGTTGCAGAGGGCCTCACTAAGTAGCTGAGGCTGTCCGCGAACCGTGATCCTCCAGGTCTCAGCCTCCCGAATGCTGGGATTACAAGCGTGCGCCACCACGCCCGGCTAAAAAGTATAGTTTTAAGATATTAAAAACTATATTAGGCTAGGTGTGGTGGCGCAGGCTTGTCATCCCAGGATTTGGGAGGCAGAGCCCAGGGGATCACGGTTCACCGACAGCCTCAGCTACTTAGTGAGATCGTTCGCAACTAAGCGAGACCCTGTTTCAAAAAAGAAAAAGAAAAAATAGGACTAGGGGTATAGCGCGGACGTGTATGTTTCCCCCGTACCGCCCCAAAAAAAAACAAAACAAAAAAACTATACAGAGTATGGTCCAAAACTTCTATTTGGAGAACTTAACATATTTGGTGAATATTTGTTCCACACTGCCAACTAATTAGTATCAAAATTACTTGCTTATCTTAAGTAAAGTCAGCAATAAACATGAGAGAGAGTGAGTGTGTGTATTTTGGTGGGGACTAAATGAAGCAAGAAATGAAATGACAGGAGAAACCAAAAGACTTTGAGCTGAGCATGGATTAAGCGTGGCTGGAGCCTTTTTTGAGAGGGGTACTGTGAGTGAACTCGGGGTCATTCCACCTCCAAACTACACCTCAGCCCAGTTTATTTCTTATTTTGAAACAGGGCCTCAGTTGCAGAGGGCCTCATGAAGTCGCTGAGGCCGGCAGCAAACCTGCCATCCTCCTGCCTCACACCTTCCAAGTCCTGGGATTTACAGATTGTGCTACCAGCCTGGTTTGGAATTTTAAACTCAAGACTGAATTACAGCAGACTATAAAAACCAAGCAGGGGCTGAGCACAGTGGCCCATGCTTGTAATTCCAGCACCTGGGACGCTGAGACAGGAGGATCACAGGTTCAAACCCAGCCTCAGCAACTTAGTGAGGCTCTCAGCAAACTAGTGAGACTCTGTTGACTCTGTTTCCAAATAAGACTGGGAGCTTGCAGAATTAGAATGTCTCTGGGTTCAATCCCCAGCACCAAAAAAAAAAAAAAAGATAAAAAGTTTTTTGAGCCAGGCGTGATGGGGCACGCTTGTAACCCCAGTACTTGGGAGGCTGAGACAGAAGGTTCGCAGGTTGGCGACCAGCCCCAGCTACTTAGTGAGGCCCTCCACAACTTAGTGAGACCCTATTTAAAAAATAAAAAATATAAAATAGGCCTGGGGGGCTAGCTCATCGGTAGAATCCCCCTAGGTTCAATCCCCAGTACAGCAAATAAATAAATAAATAAATGCCAAATAGGAAAAGGGGGAAAATAAATCATATTTTACTTAGTATCTATGAAGTCCAGGGCATTTTCCAAATGACATATTACTTCTCTTACTCCTAAACAAAACTTTGCCTCATCTTACAAATAAGAACATTGAGACAAGACATAAAACAACTTCATGAATCTCACCAACAGTAAATGCCAGAAAGTAGACATAGACAATAATAGAATAAGAGTAGACAGTAAGAGAGTTAGAATCTGTCCACTGTATAAGTGAGGTTAGGAACCACTCAGTCTCTGCACCTGGAAAGAACACATCAAATAACACACCAGTCTGGCAGTTATCAACAAACACCAACAAACCTGAAGTGCCGAGCCAGAGGCAGACCTATTATACTCACAGTTAGGGAGAACTTACTGAGGAGCTACGTCTTTCTTTTTTTGCAGGTCTGGGGGGTGGAACCCAGAGGCATTTGACCTCGGAGCTACATACACCCCCTGCCCAATTTTTTATTTTTTTATTTTGAAACCGGGTCTCACTGAGTTGCAGAGGGCCTCACTAAGTAGCTGAGGCTGTCCGCGAACTGCGATCCTCCGGTCTCAGCCTCCTGAATGCTGGGATTACAAGGGTGTGCCACCACGCCCGGCATTTCTTTTCTTAATCCAACTGAAAATATCTTTCCTGAGACTAAGAAGAGGAAATATGCATTTTTACAATGTAGCTTATCTATTATATGCAATAGGAGTATCAACTGGAAAACTGGCACCACTTTATAACAGCTATTAAAATAATGCTTAGGCCGGGCACGGTGGCGCACACTTGTAATGCCAGCATTTGGGAGGCTGAGACAGAGGATCACATTTTGCAGTGAGCCTCAGCTACTACTTAGTAAAGCCCTTTGCAATTCAGTGAGACGCTGTTTCAAATTAAAGAATAAAAAATAGAGCTGTGTAGCTTGGAAGTAGAATGCCCCCCCCGGGGGGGGGGGGCTTAAGCATTTAGAATAAAGGTAAAAAACCTACCACTGCAGGAGGGTGTGGTGGCACAAGCCCATAATCCCAGAATTTGGGGAGGCTGAGACAGGAAGATTGCAAAGTTTAAGGCCAGCCTCAGGAAGTTTAGCAGAGACCCTGTTTCAAAATTTAAAAAGGCTAAGCCAGGCATGCTTGAATCCCAGCATTCGGGAGGCTGAGACCAGAGGATCACAGTTCGTGGACAGCCTCAGCTACTTAGTGAGGCCCTGTTTCAAACTAAAGAATAAAATAAGGCAGGGGGTGTAGCTCAGAGGTCGAATGCCCCTGGGTTTCATCCCCAGACCCCCAAAAATAAATAAATAAATAAAAGGCTAGGATAGCTCAGAAGTAGAATGCCCCTGGGTTTAATCAATAAATAGAGATGGGGGCACAGCTCTGTGGTAAAGGGCCCTTGAGTTCAATCCCTAGTATCACACACACATGAGGAAAAAACATCTCTTCAATTTGTACATGAAGACATTGTCCAATATGACAGCCACCACCAGCTATTTAAATAGAAATTAAATATTCAATTCCTCAGGTACACTAGTCACTTGTTAGGTACTCAATAAGCATGTGACCAGTGGCTACCTCGCTGAACAGCACAGAAATGGCCATTTCACCTGCCTCAATCAACATTCCCACTGCTGTAACCCAAAACAACTGATCACACGACTTAGAGGAAGGAAGTTTTATCTGCTCACAGTTTTTGGAGATTTGGGGTTCAGTCCATGTGAGGCTGGGGTCTGGTGGAACTCAGGTCTTGGCAGTAGGAAGCAGAGAAAGGGAGAGAAAGGGCTTGGCTTTCAGATCAGGGAGGTGGAAGCCAAGAGAAAGCCAGGCGAGGAAGCGCCATAAACTGTCAAGAAGGCCACGTCCCCCCTTCTCCGACACACCCACCTCCCTAGGTTACCACCCAGTCAAGTCCGGTACAATGGATTCACCCACTGATGAGGGTGCAAACCTCAAGACTTAATTACATCCACTCTGAACATGAGTATGTGAGCTCTTCAGGGGATAGTCAACATCACAGAAAGTTCTATGAGATAGTGATTCAATTCTCAAATTTCAACTGACTTTCTTCACCAGGGCAAGCAGAGAGCAAATCACAAGATCTAGGTTTTCCTAATCAGTCACTAACCAGTTGAGCAAACACAACTGCAAGGCTGAGCAGAGCTTCCTGGACTTAATTTGCATATGAATCACCGAGACTCAGTTGACTAACACAAACTCTACAGCATTTGAGATAAAGTCAATATTCTGCACTTCTAACAAGTTCCCAGGTGGTGCTAATACTGTTGGTCCAGGAATCACACTTTAGGGTCCAAGGTCTTAGATATTTAGAGGCCTCAGTGTCCTTAACTGTCAAATGATGTACCTGGAGCAAAATAATGCCCATGACCCTCTCAAACACTAACTTTTTATAATTGTATAGAGTTGACCTTTTAAAAAAACTTTTTACAGAGGCAGGCTTCCTTGAAGTGAATCTAAGATCCTAACAATTTTTGTGATAGTATTTTTTTTAAATATTAAGTTTAAAAGATAAGGGAGAATGTGATTTGTTATATAAACATTTAATTAGAAATAAATTTAGAAGGCTCACATGCAGCTCAGAGTGCCAGAACAACTTAGCAAGACTCTCTCAAAAAAATTTCCCAGAGGGTCCAGTGTCTCAGTACACACTTACAATCCCAGGATTTAGGAGGCTGAGACAGAAGAATTGCAGGTTCAAGGCCGGCCTGAGCAACTCGGAGAGACCATGTTTCAAAATTAAAAAAAAAAAACAAAACACATTTGGAGGTGTAGCTCAAAGATAGAACACCCCTGGGTTCAATCCCCAGCACAACACATACAATAAATAATAGATAAAAAGGGCTAGCAAGGGAGGTAGCTCCCTAGCAGGTAAGAGGCCCTGGATTCAATCCCCGTTTAAAAAGGGGTGGGGACAGCAGGGCGTGGTGGTGCACCGCTTGTAATCCCAGGCTTGTAATCCTAGCATTTGGGAGGCTAAGACAGGAGGATCCAGGTTCAAAGATAGACGGCCTTAGCTATTTAGTGAGGCCCTCTGCAACTCAATGAGACTGTTTCAAAATAAATAAAAAATAGGGCTGAGCTAGGAGGCAGAGTGCCCTTGCGTTCCATCCCTAGTAACACACACACACACACACACACACACACACACACACACACTAAAAAAACAAAACAAAACAAAAACAAACCAAGGGGCATGGTAGCCTATGCTAGAAATCCCAGCATTTGGGAGCCTGAGACAGGACGTTCACAGACAACCTCAGCTAATTAGAGGCCCTTTGAAACCCAGTGAGACCCTGTTTTTCAAAATAAAGAATAAAAAAATAGGGCTGAGGGTGTAGCTCAGAGGTAGAATGCCCCTAGGTTCCATCCCCAGTTCTAAAAATAAATAAATAACAAATAAAAGGGGGGGCTGACATGGATCAAAGATTATGCTTTTAAAAACCCTATCACGCCGGGCGTGGTAGCGCACGCTTGTAATCCCAGCACTTGGGAGGCTGAGACAGCAGGATCGCACAGGTTCGAAGCCAGCCTCAGCTACTGAGTGAGGCTCTCAGCAACTGAGTGAGACCCTGTTTCCAAATAAAGTATAAAATAGGTCTGGGAGTATATAGCCCGGAGATAGAAAGCCTCTGCCTCTGGGTTCCACCCCCCAGTACCACCAAAAAAACCCACAAAAAAACAAAAACAAAAACCTATCACAAGCACATGCTTGTAATTCCTGTCTATTTGGGAGGCTGAGACAGATCCCAGGTTCAAGGACAGCCTCAGCAAATAGTGAGACTCTCATCAACTACTGAGACACTTTCAGAATAAAAATCAAATGTGCTATAGACCCTGGGTTCAATCCCCAGTACCAATAAATAAGTAAATAAAAGATAAAAACTCTATCACCATTCAGGATGCAGAACCAGGAGAATCACTTGAGTTCTAGAGTTCCATAGCATGCCTGGGTAACGTAACAGCACCTTGTCCCTTAAAAAAGAAAACAGCAAACTCTACCAGAAGGGCACCCAGTATTTTCCAAAGATGTAGTTCATGGAGAGAAAAACCACTGATGGATTCAGCCCACACCACCGTAACCTTAAAGACAGCAGCTCCACAGCAAAGCAACTCCCTGGGAAAAGCCATCGGCGACAGTCATATGACTGAGGTGTTTGTAGTCTCAGAGTCCGGAGATACAACTGGCCAGAATCCCCACACTATAGCCAGCCTGTAGCCTAATGTGGAGTCCACAGAACAGGCTGAGCAGTGCAACCAACTATGCCACGCAGAATTTACTTTTGAGGCAGCTTTCCACTTTAGAGTAATACAAGGTTTCACACGGGCAGAGCAAACAAGGCCCTGGATACAATGCACTGGTGAGAGGGCTCATCAGTTCTTAATACCCTGGAGAGAAGGACAGGCTCAGATGTCTGGTCTATAAATTCTGAACTACGCACAACAGAGAGTTACCTATATTCCAAACAAACAGCACAAACACTGGACTATATGTTAAACTTCTAAATATTTGAGTAATGTCTTGGACAATCTTTAGTACTCTCGTACTTGTATTTTTGCTTCCTTTAGTGGGAGCTATATTTTTAAAGTCTGAATTAAGCTTCATTAAAATTCCTCTATATAAGCCACGTGGGGAGACTGAGACAGGAGGATCACAGTTCGCCAGCAGCCTCCGCTACTACTTAGTGAAGCCCTTTGCAACTCAGTGAGACCCTGTTTCAAAATAAAGAGTTAAAAATAGGGCTGGGAGCTGGGTGTGGTGGCACACGCAGGTAATCCCAGCATTCCGGAGGCTGAGACCGGAGGATTGCTGTTCACTGACAGACTCAGCTACTTAGGCCCTCCACAACTCAGTGAGAGCCTGTTTCAAAATAAAGAAAAAAAAAATTGGGCAGGGGGTGTTGCTTGGAGGTCAAATGCCTCTTGGGTTCCATCCCCAGACCCCCCCCTAAAAAATAGGGCTGGGGGTGTAGCTCAGAGGTAAAATGCCTCTGGGTTCCATCTTCAGTACCAGAAAAAAAAAAATTCATCTATATAGAACTTGTAATACAATTTCAAAATGTCTTCAAAGATTTAATTCAAATGTACAATACACTTTACTGCCCATAAAACTCCTCAAATAAATCACTTTATGAAATAGTATACATAGAAAAATTAGGAGATGAGGGGAAGTTTTTCCTTCTCACTTTCAAAACTGCCATACTCAATTCGTTTTTCCTTCAATCTTATTTTAAGCCAACTTGCCAAATGCTGTCTTAAAATCAAAATATCTTATTACCAAGTTTGAATTTAAGTCCTAAATTTGGAACTGTACCACCAGCTTATCTTTAAAAACAAACAAAAAAAGGATGAAAAACACTGCCTCTAACAACAATACCTATTTCAAATTGTCATGAATGACAAGAAAGCAGTATATACAATCATGTTTCGATAATTCCATCAGGGAAATGGTCATGTTCAAAGCTGTATCTGATCAAAACTGTCAGCACTTTTTCAACACTTATGTAAGCCAATTTTCTAGACATTAAAAAGATAACCTTTATGCAATCAATGAAAACATAAGGACAATTTCTACCAACACCATTAAGTACTATCTGTCCTTTATAAATAACCTAAAATGAGCTGGGAGTGGTGGCACAAGCTTGTAATCCCGGTACTCCAGCCTCAGCTACTTAGTGAGGCTCTCAGCAACTTAAGTCAGACCCTGTTTCCAAATAAAATATAAAATAGGTCTGGGAGTGTAGCCCGGAGGTAGGAGGCCCGGGTTCCAACCCCCCACACACACACACAACCTGTAACACCTCTCTTAATAGCAGCCAAGAACTGCTAGTACCCTTTTGATTTCAGCAACTGATCAGCAATTAATTTTATCTTTCCTCTCACTAAATGTTACACAATTCCACGTACAGGATATTCTATATCCTTTTTCTTGTTATTTTTTTGGCAGTTGCTAGGGATGGAACCCAGGGCCTTGGGCATGCTGGACAAGTACTCCAGCAAGAACTCTACCCCCGGCTGCAACATCCTTTTTAAACGCAACTTAAGAAAATATTCCTTTTTTAGAGGAATTGTTGTTCCTCTTCGGAGCAAAGAGAATTATAACATGGACTGAGATCTTTTAGCCTATCATTTAAAAAAGAAAAAAAAAAAAGCGCCACGTAGCAGTCGTGGGCAGGATGAGTCATCCACTCAAAACTTGCAGCAGCTTCTAGGCTCCCTCCCACCGCCCGGCGCCTTCAGCACCGCACCTCCCTCGGTCAGCAGACCGAGTTACTATTTTGTCACTCGGAATTCTCACGATGCTTAAGTGAACTTATGTAAAACGCGGCAGTACTTCTAGGGCCGGCACCTGCCATTAGAACGTGTGCTTTTCCTACTGCAAGATTAACCGTTTTCCCAGTCAATCTAGAATTTCTCCAGATTCTTTCAAATCAAGAACAGCAGCCACACTTTTAATCCACTTCTGTCAATAACTGAATTGCAAAATGTCCTCATATGTCAAGATTTTTTTTTTTTAACAGCGCTCCATTTTCCAGGGTTCTTTTTCTCTTCCCCCAAACAGTAATGTGTAATAAGTAGGCGATAATAAATTGGGTCCTGCTCCAATCTGGCATCTGTCCTGGATGGCTGCAATTCCTGAACTTAGGACACCAATAAGCAATTTTACAAGTATGATAAAGCATTTCTTTTAACTGATGTCACATCGTGTAAAAAGGCTTTATACTCCTTGGCGCACGGCGAGCACTTCATAAACACGTTTGAACAGCTACGAGCCAAAGATCACCTAAAGTTTCTCCCACCCCATGCGAAACTGTTTCCCAGACATTCAAATCTGACGTTTCTAACGAGAAATTCGAGAAGCAGCCGCATTTGAGGGCCAGGCCCCGTTTGGACCCCACATTCTTCGAGTAGGACCAGTCTTCCCTTCTCAGTTTGCCAACGTCAAAAAGACAGGGCACGTCTGATCGCAATGTGGAGGAAATGGCAGCCCCGAAGTGCCAGCGACCTGACGATCGCTCTCAAGCCCTCCTCTTCTCTGGCTGGCCAGCTGGCATCTCCCCCACAGGCCAGCCGTCCGCACCCACGAAAAACTTAGAGCCGCGACGGGCTTCGGGGAGCCACGGGCCCCCGAATTCTGCAGCTCACACCAGCCTGCAGGCTCCCCAGCTGTCTGAACCTTCCCCCAGGAGCACGCCCAAGGAAAAACAATCAGGAAAAAAGGGCGGAAACTGCCCGGCGCTCCCCGGCCGCACCGACCTCCGAGAACAAAAGGCGGCCGCACACCTGCCCGGCCGGCCGGCGCGGGCACTGACCGGGCGCGTCTTTCTCGGGGTGCGTCCGGGGGGCGCCTCCGTCTCGGCGGCCCTGGCCACCTCGGGAGCGCCGGCCCCAAACTCGGGCCGGGCCCGCGGCGGGAGTCAGCTGAGGCCGAGTCACCGGGGCGGGCCGGGGGAGGAGGCGGGCCTCGCGCGAGACTCCGGCCGCCCCGCCCGGGGCTCGAACCCGCGGCCCGCGCCGCGGCGGCCCGGCGAGGGGCGTGCCGGGTGGGAGGGGCGCCGGCCGCACGCGGGGACCCCGGGCCGCCCGCCCGCCCCTCCGCCGGCGTCCGCGCGGCCCGGCCCCGGCGAGAGGCGGAACAAAAGCGCCTTTGTTGCGCGGCGGCCGCCGGACGGTCACACACAATGGAGGGCGCCCGCCCGCCCGCCCGCCCGCCCGGCCCGCCCGAGCCGCCGCGCTCCGCACGCGGCCGCGCACACTCGCGCCCACACGCGCGCTCACCGGACTTCTCCGACTCATCGAGGGGGTGCGGGGCCCGCGGACAGCCCCCAGGGTCGGCTCGGGTCTCCGGCTGTGCTGGCGGCAGCGGCGTCTCCGAGGCTCTCGCTTTGCCGCAGTCGCCGCCATGTAACCCCGACCCGCGAGAGAGGGCGAGGGCGAGGGGCGGGGCCTCGAGGCCACGCCCCCGCGTCACAGGCTGGCTCCGCGGCCCCGCCCCCGCCGGGCTGGCCAACGCGGGCGCCGGGCCCCGCCCCTGTGACGTCGGCCCCGCCCCCGTCGTCCGCGCCCTCGCACGCGTGGGGCTTTCCAACGCCTGCGGCCGGGCACGCCCCCTTGGCGTCACAGGCTCGCTCCGCGGCCCCGCCCCCTCGCCCGCGCCCGGACGTCCAATGCCAGCGGCTGGCCGGCGCGCTCCACCCGGAAGTGCCCGCGGGCCGGCGAGGAGGAGGGCGGCCCGGGTCCACCGCCTCCCCGGCCCCTCGGCTCAGACTGACCTCACCCCTTGCGGCCGCTTACTGAGCACCTAGAGGGGCCAGGCACTGGGCAATCCGGAAAGAACTGGCCTGTTTCCCTGCTCCTGGGAGCGGGCCTGCGGCTGGAGGGCTGGGCCCTAAGATGGAGCGGCTGGAAGGCGACGGCCCAAGCTCTAGGCCCACGTGTTAGAGGCCACGTGCCTGGAAGGGCTTCGTGATGCCGGCGAGTAGAGGGAAGACTTCTGGGAGAGGTGGCCCCGGCGGCCCGTTCAGAGGGGGCCGGAGGAGTTAACTCAGCAGAGGAGGAGAGGGGGGTGTCCTGCCCGTGAACCCTGCGAGCCCAGGCAGGCCCGCAGCGGGGTACCATGCTCGTGGGAGGAGGGGACGTGGCCTTTGACGGCTTTCGGAAGGGATGCGCTGTGCGACGCGGTGGGAAAGGCGGATTGGTGCCGTCTTGGGTCCGCTGATTGGCCAAAAGCATGCTTACTTATAATGGCATGCAGAGTCCAAAGAGCCTTTCCAGTGCTTGTGTAAAATTTAACTATGAGAGGCCCGGCGTGGTGGCATTCGAGAAGCTGAGACAGAAGAATTACGGTTCGCGGCCAGCCTCAGCCACTTAGGCCCTCCGCAACTCAGTGAGACCCGGTTTCAAAATAAAGAATAAAAAATTGGGCAGAGGGTGTAGCTCGGAGGTCAAATGCCTCTGGGTTCCATCCCCAGACCCGCAAAAATAAAGAAAGAAAGAAAGAAAGAATAAAAAATAGGGCTGGGGGTGTATCTTGGAGGTAGAATGCCCCTGAGTTCCATCTCTAGTACCGCAAAAAAAAAAAAAAAAAAAAAAAAAAAAAAAAAAATTAACTATGAGATTAGAGATACAGGTCAGCATTTTTTTCACTGACAATAATCCTAAAGAGAACCTGGCACAGAGCAGCCTTGCAGCCTCCTGTGAAGCAAAAAGCCAGGCTGAGACGGGATGGCAAGTTCAAAGCCAGCCTTGGCAACTGAGGGAGAACGTGTTTCAAGATAAAAAGGGATGGAGGTATACAGCCCAGCGATAGAGCACCCCTGGGTTCAACTCTCGTACCACACACACTCAAAAGCAAGGACCTCTAAGAGTACTTGGTAGGTGGAATGCGTTTGTGTGTTTTCTGGTTTTTATACTGAAAAAATACCATCTGACGGGAAGTGGTGGGCAGGCCTGTAATACCACTCTGAGAGGCTGAGACAGGAAGATCGCAAGTTTGAGGCCATCCTCAGCAACTTAGCAAGACCCTGTTTCAAAGTAAAAAATAACATAGGCCTCAGGGTTTGCTTAGAGGTAGAATACCTGTGGGTTCAGTCCCCAGTAACACACATACGCCCAAAATAGTGGTGGTGCACACCTGTAATCCCAGTACTTGGGAGGCTGAGACAGGAGGATCACAGGTTTGAGGCCAGCTTTAACAATGTGAGAAACAGTAACCTAGTAAGACCCTGTTTTCAACCAAAAAATGAAAAAGGGCTGGAGGTATATAGCTCATAGGTTAAATGCCCTGGGTTCAACATATAGTACCACAAAAAAAAAAGAAAGAAAAATATATATCATCTGAGAGCTGGACATGGCGGCACATGCCTCCAACCCCAGGCTGACACAGGTGGATCACAGGCTCAAGGCCAGCCTCAGGAACTTAGCAAGGTACTCAGCAACTTAGTGAGATTCTGTTTCAAATTTGAAAAAAATGAGGCCGGGCGTGGTCAGTGATGTATTCTTATGAGCAGGCTTTGAGGAAGTTCCTGAAACTGTAATAAAGTATTTGCAACTTCATATTTTCTTGAGCAAGAATTTCTTGGAATTAAAGTCATGTCGATGCAGGCAGTTGAACTTTAAGTCATGTTAATGCAGTTGGTCTTAGTTCTTAATCCGTGTGTGTGGGTGTAAACAGTTCAGTTCTCAGTAGTTTTTTAAATTGCAGGTTATGATCCACTAGTGAGTAATGAAATCATTTTAGTGGATTGTGACCTGAATTTCTCCTTAATGAAATAGAGCAAAAAATTGAATAGGAAAGTGTCACCCATAAGAAAACTAATAAACATTTTTTATGAGACTTTCTTTTTTTTTTTTTTTTTTTTTGGTACTAGAGATTGAACCCAGAGTCATTCTACCTCCAAGCCGCAACCACACCCTGATTTTATTTCTTATTTGGAAACCAGGTCTTTCTAGGTTGCTGAGATAAGAGATATTAAAATGATCCAAGTATTTATTTTATTTTATTTTTGCGGAACTGGGGATGGAACCCAGGGGCAGGCATTGTACCTCCAAGATACACCCCCAGCTCTATGTTTTAGTCTTCTTCTTCTTCTTCTTCTTCTTCTTATTATTATTATTATTATTATTATTATTATTTGCAGTACTAGGGATGGAATCCAGAGGCATTCTACCTCTGAGCTACACCCCAGCGCTATTTTTTTTTAGTCTTTTTATTTTATTTATTTACTTATTTTTTTGAGGGTCTGGGGATGGAACCCAGAGGCATTTGACCTCTGAGCTACACCCCTTACCCAAATTTTTATTCTTTATTTTGAAACAGGGTCTCAGTGAGTAGCTGAGGCTGTCTGCAAACCGCCATCCTCCGGTCTCCACCTCTCAAATGCTAGAATTACAAGCGTGGGCCACCACGCTAAGCTTGATGAAAGTATTTCTTGACACTAATGAAATATGTATGAACTAAGCCTGACGCAGTGGCACACACCTATCATCCCAGAATTTGGGAGACTGAGACAGGAGAGTTGCATACTCAGGGAGGTCCTCAGCAATTTAGTGAGACCGTGTTTCAAAATAATGAATAGAAAATAGCTGGTCGTGTAGGTTAGAAATAGAATGTCTCTGGGTAGCCAGGCATGGTGGCACAACCTCGCAATCTCAGTACTTGGGAGGCTGAGACAGGAGTATTATAGGTTTGCGGCCGGCCTCAGCAACTTTGCGAGGACTTTCACAATTTAGTGAGACCCTGTTTCAAAAGAAAATAATAATATAGGGCTGGGGGGTGTAGCTCCGAGGTAGAATGCTAATGGGGGTTCCACTCCCAGTACCAAAAAAAAAAAAAAAAAGAATGTCTCTGAGTTCAATCCCCAAGACCTCCACCCCCAAAAGTGTGAAGTACCACTGGGCATGGTGGCTCACACGTGTAATCCCAGTATTTGGGAGGCTGAGACAGGAGGATCACAGGTTCACTGCCAGCCTCGGCTACTTAGGCCCTCTGCAACTTAGCGAGAACTTGTTTCAAAATAAAGAATCAGTATAGGGGTGTAGCTTGGAGGTAGAATGCCCCTATGTTCAACCCCCAGCACCACACACACACACACACACACTGTGATGTATAAGGCATATATTAAGTGCTGATTCACACTGTAAAACGCCTCCAATTATTGCTAGCTATTGCTGAGTTCCATTATTGCTAAGAGAATTTTTTTCTTCTTTTTTTCTTTTTTGTGGTACTGGGGATGGACCCCAGGGGCATTCTACCTCCGAGCTACATCCCCAGCCTTATTTTTTATCCTTTATTTTGAAACAGGGTCTCACTGTGTTGCAAAGGGCCTCACTAAAAAGTAGCTGAGGCGGTCTGCGAACCGCGATCCTTCTCCATCCTCCTGTCTCAGCCTCCCAAATGCTGGGATTACAAGCATGCACCACCACCCCTGGCTTATTGTTAAAAGAATGTGTGTGTGTGTGTGTGTGTGTGTGTTTTCTGGGGGTGGAACCCAGGGGCTTTTCTACCTCCTGGCTATACTCCTAGATCATTTTACACTTTATTTGGAAGCGGGGTCTCACTCAGGTTCTGAGAGCCTCACTCAGCAGCTGAGGCTGGCTTTGAACCTGTGCGATCTCCTGTCTCGGCCTCCCAAGTGCTGTGGTGGGTGCGCCACCACACGGGCTGCTAAGAGAATTTGAAAAGCACTATTGGGGAGGAATGCAGGAGCGCGGAAGGGAAACCAGTGCTTCCTGCGTGGAGCTGCAAACTGACCTGTTCTTGTTGGGATGCAATCAATAGAAGGGACAACGGACTGAGATCTGGACATCTGGACAGGCACAGCTGCAGGAGAGCGCCTTGATTTCGAAGGGAGTGGCAGGAAAGTTACTCCTGAATAAGAGGGAGGGACGCACCAAGACAGGCGCAAGCAGAGTGCAGCTGCTGGAAACGCCTAGTCAGCTGGGCCTGGGGCGCAGAGACAGGCCAGGACCGCACCGGAAAGCTTGGGCTGCCACGCCGGGCCTTCTGGGTCTCATGCTGAATGCAGTAGGAGAGGAATTTAGTTGACAGGGCTATATTTGGAACCATACTCCCACATCATTGTGAACAAGAGATTAGATGGGCAAGATACTACAGATCCCAGGAAGGTAGGAGAATCCATTATTTTCCCAGCCCTACATCCAGCTTATATTATTATTATTATTATTATTATTATTATTTATTTTTGCCATACTGGGGATGATACCCAGGGCCATTCTACCTCCAAGCTACAGCCCTAGCCCTAATTTTTAGTCTCTCTTTTTCTTTTCTTTCTTTTTTATGCGGTACTGCAGATGGAACCACCCAGGGGCATTCTACCTCTGAGCTACAGCCCCAGCCCTATATTTTAGTCTTTTTATTTTTATTTTATTTTCAAAACTGGGTCTCACTAAGTAGCTGAGGCTGTCTGCGAACCACGATCCTCCCTCAGCCTCCCAAATGCTGGGATTACAAGGGTGTGCCACCACGCCTGGCTCTATTCTCCTTATCCTGGTAACAGTACTCTGGTGTCTTTTAAAGCACCACCCTTGTTAGGCCGGTGCTGGAGCCAGCGAGGCCGGCATCGGAGCCTGCCGTGAGGCAAGGCCGGTACTGGGGCTTCCGAGGCCAGGATAACAACCTGCCAAAGGGCTAGACGGTGCTGGGGCCAGCAAGGCCGGCATCGGAGCCTGCCGTGAGGCGAGGCCAGCATCGGAGCCTGCCGTGAGACATGGCCAGTGCTGGGGCCTCCTAACCCGGGAACGGAAACTGCCGAGGGGTTAGGCCGGTGCTGGGGCCAACGAGACCGGCATTGGATCCTGCCGTGAGGCTAGGCCGGTGCTGGGGCCTCCGAGGCCGGGATTGGAATCCTGCCAAGGGATTAGACCGGTGCAGGGGCCAATGGCCAGCATCGGAGCCTGGCGTGAGGCAAGTTCACTCCTGCGGCCTCCAAGGCCGGGACCAAAGCCAGCTTAGGGGTTAGAGCGGTGCAGGGGCCAGCGAGACCAGAACTGGGGCCTCCCATGAGGCAAGGCCGCTGCTTGAGCCAGCGAGGTCTGGATCAGTCCACTGAGTAGCCAGGCCACTACTGGGACCATCAAGAGTGGGATCGGACCCCAATAAGTTGTATGAATATAATGCACCAATAAAAAAAATAAATTAAAAAAAAAGAGTGGGATCGGTACTTGCAACGCAGCATGCACAGAGAAATATCGCAGAAAATATAAATCAGACGCTTCTCTTAATCAGCAATAACTAGGAGGAAAAGGGCAACAGGAAGAGGTTGAGCTATAGAAAGGGCCCTATAGTGAAGCAACTAATGTGACCAATCAGAGGGTATGTAATACTGGAGGACGGAGCCTCTTTAAAATGCAGGAGGTACATAAACAAATGTATCAAAGTAAATCACCAAAGAAGCGTGGGATGGAGGGAGGGGGAGGGAATGGGATGGGGGCTGGAGGAGGGCTAATTGGATGATGTGTGCTTGTATATCCTCTCAAGTCTTGTACTCCAATGTGATTGATATATGACTACAATGCACCAATTTAAAAAATAAAAAAATAAAATAAAAAGTAAAAAAATAAATAAAAAAGGTCTGGGGGTGTAACTCAGAGGTAGGATGCCCCTGGGTTCGATCCCCGTTACCAAAAATAGAAAAAAAAAAAACAAAACATCAGGAGAGTTAAATAGACCCACTTGAGGTTATTTTAATTGTTATACTTATTAAACATGCTAAAATCACAAAAAAATAAATAAATAAATCCATAACTATGGTAAAAAATAAATAAATAAATAAAATAAAGCACCACCCTTTCCTGTGCAAGTTAGAATTATTTCTATGGCACGTGACAGAAAAGCCAACCCCAACTCTGGTGTAAGCATGAAAAAGAAAAAAAAAAGTGGGAAGAATATATATATATATTTTTTTTTGGTGGTACTGGGGGTGGAACCCAGGGGCTTTTCTACCCCCGGGCTATACTCCCAGACCTATTTTATATTTTATTTGGAAACAGGGTCTCACTAAGTTGCTGAGAGCCTCACTAAGTAGCTGAGGCTGGCTTCGAACCTGTGCGATCCTCCTGTCTCAGCCTCCCAAGCGCAGGGATTACAAGCGTGCGCCACCACGCCCGGCTTGGGAAGAATATATATAGAGAGAAAATATTTAGATGGTCATTGCATCTCTAATGGGAGAGGAAGGATAATTAAGTTCTTGGAGTGGAATAAAATGGACTTGGTGAATGCTCAGATGAGTACAGGGTCTGTTGGTACATGAGTCATCCAGTTGCTGCCATTGCTTTTTTTTCTTTTTTCTTTTTTTTTTTAATGGGTCTTGGGATGGAACCCAGGGGCATTCGACCTCCAAGCTACACCCCTTGCCCTATCTTTTATTTATTTTGAAATAGGGTCTCACTGAATTGCAGAGGGTCTCACTAAGCAGTGTAGGCTGTTCTCAAACCGTGATCCTCCTGTCTCAGCCTCCCAAGTGCGGGGATTACAAGTGTGCGCCACCACGCCCGGCTAACGACTTTCTTTCTGATAGTACTACACATTACTAAACCAGGATGCTGGTCATTTCAGGAAAGCAAGACACCTTTGTAGATAAAATGGGGAGATGTGGGTTTAGATTATTGCAGAAAAAAACTGAAAAACGATGGCTTGGTGCTGACCTTGAGAACTTTCTAAAGCCACACACTGTTTTTTCTCTTTGTCTGGCCTTGAGTAATATTTTTACCAATATTTTGAATTAGCCGGGCGTGGTGGCGCACACTTGTAATCCCCACGCTTGGGAGGCAGAGACAGGAGGATGGCGCAGGTTTTAAGCCAGCCGCGCGCGCTGGCTTAGGAGACCCTGTTTCCAAATAAAAATGTAAAAATAGGTCTGGGAGTGTAGCCTGGAGGTAGAAGGACTTCCAGGAACCCCAGTACCACCACCAAAAAAAAAAAAAAAAAAAAAAATATATATATATATATATATATATATATAATTAGGATACTTATTAAATTTAAGGAAGATATAAAACTGAGAAAAACTGAGTATGATAGATGACGAATAAAATTCTTTTAAAAGAAGACATTTGACGGCAATGAATATAAAGCACAGTATCTTTGTTCAGAAAAAAATCAGCCAGGCGTGGTGGCGCGCGATTGTAATCCCAGCATTCGGGAGGCTGAGACAGGAGGATTGTGGTTCGCAGACAGCCTCAGCTACTTAGTGAGGCCCTCTGCAACTCAGTGAGACCCTGTTTCAAAATAAAGAATAAAAAGTCGGGCTGGGGGTGTAGCTGGAAGGTAGAATGCCCCTGGGTTCCACCCCCAGTACTGAAAAAAAAGAAAACAGAAAAAAACATCTTTTGCAAATGGCCATTGTTTGGGAGACCTGGCTTGATAATGTGGCCCTAAATGTAGTTATTCATGCAGTATGAGCAGCCACTTAAAATACCAAGAATCTGCCAAAAATGCGTTAATAGAAAACAGTGTCCCTGTCAAAGAGGGTAGTGCCAGACCTATGCTACTCAGCGCAGGATTTCTTTTCTTTGTTCTTTTTTGTGTATGTGTAGTCCTGGGGATTGAACCCAGAATCATTCTATCTCTGAGATACACCTCCATTCCTATTTTTTTTTTTTTCTTTTTGTGGGTCTGGGGATGGAACCCAGGGGTGTTTGACCTCTGAGCTACACCCCCAGCCCTATTTTTTATTCTTAATTTTGAAACAGAGTCTTACTAAGTTGCAGAGGGCCTCACTAAGTAGCCGAGGCTGTCCGTGAACTGCGATCCTCCTGTCTCAGCCTCCCGAATGCTGGGATTACAAGCGTGCGCCACCACGCCCGGCTCATTTTTTTTTTTTTTTTTTAATTTTGAAACAGAGTTTTGCTAGGTTGATGAGAGTCTCACTACCTGCTGAGGCTGACCTTGAACTGCGATCCTCCTGTCTCAGCCTGTCAAGTACTGGGATTAAAGAGACACACCACCATGCCTAGTTAGAGCTGAGGATTTCTGAATGTGTGTGTTCAAATAAAGATACCACATAAAACAAGCTACCAAACATAACAAGCTAGAGTTCGTTAAAAGGGGACACCTAGGAGGCGTGTGGAAACCATATTCTCTGGGGGGGAAATGGGAGATTCGAGTGCTTAACCTGCGATGGGAGATTCTCTAGCTGTTTTGCAAAAGGAGAGAGTATTCCATGTTGCTCTGGAGTTCAGATCTAAGACCATCAGGAGGTCACTGGATAAGAAGATTTGGACTCAGCTTAGAACTTTTTTTTTCTTTCTTTTGTGGTACTGGGAATGGGATCCAGAAACAGAGTCTCACTGAGTTGCAGAGGGCCTCACTAAGTAGCTAAGGCGGGCTGCGAACCACCATCCTCCTGTCTCAGCCTCCCAAATGCTGGGATTACAAGTGTGCGCCCAGCTAGAAAGAACTGTTGTTGATACTGGAACTGAGCCACGGCTGACAGGACTTCCTAGAGAAATAAGCTCTACATTGCTGGAAGCATCAATCAGAAAATAATGTCCACCTGTCATAAAATGCTAAAAAAGCATTGCTGAGAGGAGGAACCAACAGGGAGGTCCCAAGGCCTCCAGCTTGAACCTTCTACGCGTCTATGTTTATGCTCTGAATTTAAAATGACTACTCTTTTAGATATGGTTTCTAGAAAAACATATTGTAATTAGATTTGTAAATAAATAAAACAGCTTTCCACTGAAGAAATTCCTTGCCAAGTACAGCTGATTCCCACAGTACATTCTCTTTATTTGTTGTGGTTATGTTCTGTGAATTCACTGTGAACACTAAATTGGTAAATATGAAACCATCACTCCTAGGGAAAACACAGGTTTAAGTCCCTAAAAACCTCTGGCCACATTTCTGTCAATTGGTCATTATTGCCTTCCTGTGTATTTCTGTTTAAAGATTTCGCATTCAGTGTTGCTGTTGTTTCATTGACATGGGTTGAGCTCACAGCCAAGAGCACTCAGGCTCAGATGAGGCTATCGAAACATGTATTTTCTTCCTAAGGCGCATCACAGCCTATAGCATCTGGGAACACTGCAAAATCGGCTACACAAAGCAAAATGAGAGGCACCCAGGAGGCCCCGGGAAGGGCGTGTGCATATAGTATGGGACTTGGGAGGAGGAGGCCAGAGAACTACCCTGTTTTTTCTTTTGGTGGTACTGGAGGTAGAACCCAGAGGCTTTCTACCTCCGGGCCATACTCCCAGACCTATTTTATACTTTGTTTGGAAACAGGGTCTCACTGAGTTGCTGAGAGCCTCACTAAGTAGCTGAGGCTGGCTTCGAACCTGTGTGGTCCTCCTGTCTCCGCCTCCCAAGCTCGGGGATTACAAGCGTGCGCCACCACGCCCGGCAGAACTACCCTGTTTAACCCAAGTTAGGAATTTTCTTGGAGATTGACTCAAATACTTTACCACTCTTGGCATGTCTGAAAATAACCGCAACAGTGCTATGCATTTTGATTTGGGGCCTGCAGATAAATTGTAGCAATAGACAAATGTGCAAACAATCTGTGCAAAACGAGGCTTCGCTGTAGTTAAGGCTTATGAAGATTAAGCCGGGCGTGGTGGCGCACGCTTGTAATCCCCGCACTTGGGAGGCTGAGACAGGAGGATCGCACAGGTTCAAAGCCAGTCTCGGCTACTTAGTGAGGCTCTCAGCAACTTAGTGAGACCCTGTTTCCAAATAAAGTATTAAAAAAATAGATTTGAGGGTGTAGCCCAGAGGTAGAAAGCCTCTGGGTTCCACACCCAGTACCACACACACACACACACACAAAAAGATTGTGTAGATTAGAGAGAGTACAGCTGGGGTGGTGGGGTAGGAGAGTGGATGCTTAGTACACACAAGGCCCTGAGTCCAGTCCCCAGGATCAAATAAGTAAATAAATAAATAAATAAATAAATAAATAAATAAATAAATAAGGGCTATGTAGAGAATATTTCCAATCAAAATCCACCAAAGCTATATATGAGGTCTGATGAGAGGCAAATTACTCTAATACCTGCAAATGAACATCAGGGCCTACATTTAACCTGATGGGGTAACAGGATCTTACTTCTCAGCTGAATGACGAGACGTACCACTTACCAAGTTCCTACCAAACAGCCAGTTCAGGTTAGCACCCTACAAACAGCATATCATTTCCTCAGGTTATCATAAGTAGAATTTTATAGAAAAGCTCCAAAAGTTATTTAAGTATTTTAGGGAAAAACTGGCTTTCTTTGCAAGAAAATCAATTTCTGAAACCAAAAAAAAGCTACATCCTTATTGAATGAGAAGCAGCAATTCAAACGCAGAAGGCAACAGCATCCTGAACCCTGCAGACACCAACACACCTTCAGAGCCTTTCTTGCTCGCGTTCCTCTCCTGTGTTGGCCAACCACCTTTGCTGAAGACATTTCCTCTCAAGGCTTCCTTCCTCTGCAGGAAGTTAAAGGTGGAGAGGACTGGACTAGTAGGTGCATCAAGAGGTAACATAATAAAATAATAGTACTTAACCAGCAGGGGAGACACCGTGATCACAGAGGTGGTTTTCCCAGGGTGCGGCTTATCCATTGCGCTCCAGATGTGCTGACCCCTGCAATTACCCTAAACTGCATAATTTGTGGTAGTGGGGGACTGCGTTCATGCTTTCCCCCCTGGGGGGGGGGAAGAGGTGAAATAATAACGGTTGTGTGTTCTGATAAGAACAATATATATATATATATATATATACATTTATATATGAATCATGAGCTATGAGACAGAAAATGTGTCATTTTGGTGAGTCCATGAAGGAGTTCAGTGCTTTTACATTTGTATTTAAAACTTGCTTTGCACAATATAAGAATTATAAAATTCATGTGAATATTTAAACTTTAATTTTCTTTAGCCGGGCGTGGTGGCACACGCTTGTAATCCCAGTACTTGGGAGGCCGAGACAGGAGGATAGGGGTTCCTGGCCAGCTTCAGCTATTTAGTGAGCCCTTTGCAACTTGGTGAGACCCTATTTTAAAATAAAGAATAAAAAATTGGGTTGGGAGTATAGCTTGGAGGTAGAATGTCCCTGGGTTCAATTCCCAGTATCACAAAAAAAAAAAAAAAAACTAAATTTTCTCTAGAATGGCATTAAATAACAAACTTAAAGCACTTTAACAAGCCGGGCGTGGTGGCGCATGCTTGTAATCCCGGAGCTTGGGAGGCTGAGACAGGAGGATCATGCAGGTTCGAAGCCAGCCTCAGCTGGCTTAAGAGAGAGAGAGAGAGACCCTGTTTCCAAATAAAATATAAAATAGGTCGGAGAGTGCAGCCCGGAGGTAGAAGGCCCCTGGGTTCCATCCCCAGTACTACCAAAAAAAAAAAAAAAAAAAAAGCACTCTAACAAGACAGAGAAAAATAATAAATTTTTCAAAAACAACTCAGGGCCAAACGTGGTGCACGCTTGTAATCCCAGTACTTGGGAGGCTGAGACAGGAGGATCCAGGTTCTCAGCCAGCCTCAGCTACTTAGTGAGGCCTTCTGCAACTTAGTGAGACCCTGTTTCAAAATAAAGAATAAAAAATGGGGCTGGAAATCTGGGTGTGGTGGCACACGCTTGTAATCCTAGCATTTGGGAGGCTGAGACCAGAGGATCACGGTTCCTGGACAGCCTCAGCTACTTAGTGAGGCCCTCCTCAATTTAGTGAGACCTTATTTCAAAATAATGAATAAAAAATAGGGCAGGGGGTGTAGCTTATAGGTCAAATGCCCCTGGGTTCCATCCCCAGACCCACAAAACAAACAAAACAGAGAGAGAGAGAGAGAGAGAGAGAGAGAAAGAGAGAGAAAGAGACTTGTTTAAGGAGAATGCTTTTATATTATACTACCTTTAGTAGGATTTTCTTTTTCTGCTTTTTGAACCAGGAATCCAGAATTATGTGGCCAGTCTCGCTGGAACAGCTCCCCCAAAGGAGTTTTGCTAGCCCTGAAGAAGGTGTTTCAGGAAGACTTTCACACTCTTCCACTGGCCGAGCCTCGGCAGAGGGAGCAGAAAATAACTCTGCCAGTGCATAGGGGCCAAGGCTGCCCAAGGCCGGCGCCCACACTGGGAGCCACACTTCCTGCAGGAAGCTCAAGGCCTCATTACTCAGGGCAGCGGAGAAAGGGGCAGGAAAGAAGGCGGTGTTCTGCGGGGCGCGTTTCCCATAGACATGATGTAGGCCGTGGTCCCGTGGTCTCCCAGTAGAGCTGTGTATGGGCTAAACTGTCTCCAAGAGCTGGCCTGAGAATCCAATCAATATTTATGACATTTCTAAACAACCAACTTTGGGAACTTTACTCACTATATATTCCTGCTAAGATATGCCAACAAGGCAGAGAAAGATGGTGTCTACAAGACCCAAGTAAATACCTGAATGTTAGTTAAGGTTATTTTATTTTATTTTATTCTTTTGTGGTACCGGGGATGGAACCCAAGGGCATTCTACCTCCGAGCTATACCCCCAGCCCTATTTTTTAGTCTTTACTTTTGAAACAGGGCCTCACCGAGTTGCAAAGGGCCTCACTAAGTAGCTGAGGCTGTCCATGATCCAGGATCCTCCTGTCTTAAGTATCCTGAATGCTGGGATTACAAGCGTGCACCACCACCCTGGCCTGTGAAAGGTTATTAATAGTAATGACTTCACTGTCCTCTGGGAAAAGACCAACCTTTCAGATTTGGAGCTTGACGAACCTGATTGCCAGTTTTCCCAGGGTTGATTGGTTTCTAATAACCAGCATAGAGCAACTGAACCCAGAAAACTGTGCACCAGAAATCAGATGCCAACGCGCTAAAGATATGAGAATAGCTGCACTGAGTTGGACTCATGATTCAGCCAGCCTGTATGCTCTGGTAGCGATTGGGCATGTCTGTTTTAGTTACCGTAACTCTAGTATTGAGCATAATGCCTGAATGTAGTGGTCTGTGAATAAACATGTTTCATATTAAGTGCTTATGAGTATTGTAATTGTCTGCTACATCATAAACTTCAGAGAGGTGAATAAAGAGTTCCTCCAAATTTCTACTTGTTTAATCTTATTTATTTATTTGGTACTAGAGATTGAACTCAGAGGCATTCTACCTCTGAGCTATACCCACACCCTTTTTATTTTTTAATTTAATTTAATTTAATTTAATTTTTGCAGTACTGGGGATGGAACCCAGGGGCATTCTACCTCTGAGCTACAACCCCAGCCCTATTTTTTATTCTTTATTTTTTGAAACAGGGTTTCACTGAGTCACAAAGGGCCTCACTAAATCGGAGCTGAAGCTGTATTTGAATCGCAATCCTCCTGTCTCAGCCTCCTAAATGCTGAGATTATAAGCGTGTGCCACCATGCCCGGCTTCCTAGAAGTTTAATTTTTTTTTTTTTTTTTTTTTTTTTGGTGGTACTGGGGTTCCTGGGAGCCCTTCTACCTCTGGGCTACACTCCCAGACCTATTTTATACTTTTTTTTATTTTTGGAAACAGGGTCTCTTAGGCCAGTGCGGCTGACTTCAAACCTGCGCGATCCTCCTGTCTCTGCCTCCCAAGCGCGGGGTTTCGCCACCACACCCGGCCTGGAAGTTTTAAATAAGACAAGTCACCAGGTGTGGTGCTGCAAGTTTGTAATCCTAATTCTTAGGCAGCTGAGACAGGAGGATCACAGTTTGCGGCCAGCCTCAGCTACTTAGTGAGGTCCTCCGCAAACTAGTGAGACCCTGCTTCAAAAATAATAAAAAACGACTGGGGAGTGTAGCTCAGAGGTCAAATGCCCCTGGGTTCCATTCCCGGTACTGAAAAATAAATAAGTAAGTAAGTAAGTAAGTAAATAAATAAATAAATAAATAAATAAATAAAACAAGTCATCCAGCAGTAATCTTTGAGGGCTCTGCTCTGAAACTGTCACAAAAGAAGCGATATCTCTAAAAGAGGGTCCCAAGAGGGGCCCAGAGAGAAAGGGAACCTGAACTTCAGACATGACAAGAGCTTCAGCCTGTGTCAGTAGAGGTGCAGGTTTATTTAGGAAAGCAAAGAATACTCATTCAAGGAAGAATGAGGCCAGCTCAGGAGCGAGAGTGCATCTGGGGGTCCCTCGTTCTTCTCATGAAGGGCACCTGGTAGAGGCCAAGTATGGAAGAGTATGTCGGGGTGACTTCAGTCTGGTGACCTCAAGACGGGTTGTGGGGCCTGCGCATTCCCAGGATCCTTAGGGTGACGTGGTCTCCATCATCTGATCCATAGAGGATGTGGGCATGTCCCCTAAATCATAGGTTTCTCAAAATATTGTAAGCCTCTTCACTTAAACCATTTATCAGTAGGCTAATAGAACACGAGACAGATTCACAGATTTCCTAGGAATTTGGGAGTAATTGTCCTGGAAGAGAGAAAAAGCTTGGAGAATGACTGCCCGGGAAAAGCATGTGGAACCTTTGAATCCAATTTTATTTCCTTGCCGCCCCTTTATGTCTTCGTTCTACCTGTTTCTTTCTCTTCTTCCTCTTCCTCCTCTTCCTCTTCCTCCTCCTCCTTCTTCTCTTCTTCCTTCTCCTCTTCTCCTCCTCTTCCTCCTCTTCCTCCTCCTTTTACTTCTTTTTTTTTTTTTTTGTACTGGGGATGGAGCCCAGGGGCATTCAACCTCCGAGCTACACCCCCAGC
Organism: Muscardinus avellanarius; assembly: GCF_963383645.1. Taxonomy (NCBI): domain Eukaryota; kingdom Metazoa; phylum Chordata; class Mammalia; order Rodentia; family Gliridae; genus Muscardinus; species Muscardinus avellanarius. The sequence continues at coordinate 6,351,772 of NC_137798.1, forward strand.
CCTACTTTTTAGTCTTTATTTTGAACTAAGATCTCACTGAGTTGCAGAGGGCCTATGTAGCTGAGGCTGTGATTTTCCTGTCTCAGCCTCCTAAGCACTGGGATTCCCAGCATGCACCGCCACTCTCAGATCTAGTTTTCACTGCCTGCATTCCATCCCAGTAAAAAAAAAAAAAAAAAAAAAAAAAAAAAAAAAAAAAAAAAATTGGCCAGGAGACCCTGTTTCCAAAAATAAAAAAGTATAAAATAGGTCTGGGAGTGTAGCCCAGAGATAGAAGGACTTCCAGGAACCCCAGTACCACAAAAAAAAAAAAAAAAAAAAAAATTGTATTTCAAGTCTGGAGTGGTGGGGCATGCCTGTAATCCCGTATTTGGGAGACTGAGACAGGAGGATCACAGGTTCAAGGACAGCCTCAGCAAGTAGTTAGACTCATCAACCTAGTGAGACCTTGTTTCCAAATAAGAAATGAAATCAGACTAGGGGTATAAGACCAAGGTAAAAAGCCTCTACATTTCATACCCAGTGCCATAAATGGATGGATGGATGGATGGATGGATGGGTGGATGGGTGGGTGGGTGGGTGGGTGGATTTCAAACATTCAAAGGCGGTGTACTTTTTATCTGAGCAGTTCTGGGGTTTGAGCCCAGGGTCTTGTGAGTGCTTGATTCCTGAGCTACGCCCCCAACACAGCACAATGAATTTTTACCTGAATAATTTGAGAGTAAGTTTCTGACTTGATGTCTGTGGTGGACGCTGGGCTGCACTGGCCAGCTGCCCCCTCAGGGGAAGACTAGTTGCCCGGCGGTGGAGACTGCGGCCAGCACCCAGCTCTCGGCTAGCATCTCCACACAGGTTTGCCTCAGCTGCAGAGAGCAGCCTTGCCCCAGGAGATGCACTGTGCCTGAGTGGATGACCAGGAGAAGGGTCCGGCCACTTGGGCCCTGTTCAGGACATCTTGCCAGGCCATTTCTGCTCAGGAGCTCCCTGTGCCGGGTTAGCTGAGGCCATCAGCCTGCACTTCACACCCACTGCTCTGCCCAGGCCCAGTTCCTTCCCCTCCCCTCCGCAGACGCTGCTCCTGAGACCTCTCCCTAATAAATATCTGCAGCGCTAAACCCTTTTTCAGTCTGCTTCCTGGAAAATACAAACTGCCCCTTCTGGAGCCAGGAGAGGTCTGAGAAATCAGAGATAAGGTGTGAGTGTAGAGCTGGATGGCTCACCACTCAGCTGGCAGGAAGGGCCGCCAGCCCAGGGATAAATGGATCCCAGCCGGCCCTTGGCACCAGACCGCAGCCCAGGTATTAAAACTTTCACCAGCGCTGAGCTGAGCTGACTTAACAATGGAAGCACTGTATTCACTGATGCAATAAATGGCGGAAATGCTAACTACGAGAACAATGGGATTGCGTGGTTATTGTGTAACCCTACCGAAGCCCTAGGAAAAGAAAGCAAGGGGTGAGAGTCACTGGCAACTCACAGCTGAGAGCCCAGTGTGAACTCCAGAGAGTCTCTTAACAGCCCACAGCGGGAGGGCCAGAAGGAAGAGGACAGAACCTGGCTGGGAAAGAATGAGAACGTCACACAAGGGACAGAGACATCTTGGTTTATGGCACTCCAACTCCAAATCTTTTTTTTTTTTTTTTTTGGTACTAGGGATGGAAGCCAGGGGCATTCTACCTATGAACTACACCCCCAGCCCTACTTTTTATTCTTTATTTTGAAGCAGGGTCTCACTGAGTCCAAAGGGCCTCGCTAATTAGCTGAGGCTGTCCTCAAACCACGATCTTCCTGTTCCAGCCTCCCGAATGCTGGGATTACAGGCGTGCGCCACCACACCTGGCTCTCCCAAATCTTGAATTTCCAGATCTTCCTTGATCCTGTAAACCTGCAGGCATGCATGAGCCGCCCTTCCCAACCAGAAGTGAGCCTCTCCTCCAAGACAACATGGATGTCTCAGCGTCCATGTGTCCAATTTTATCCATCCGCTAAATCTATAAGTGCGGTCACAGGTCAGCAGAGCCCAGCTGGGGGCTTGTTGGCTTGATAAGAGAAGAAGGGCACCACACCCCAAACCCTCAAAAAGACCTAGCCAACATGGACGGCAGGCCATAGGGGCGCGGATGTGTGACTGAATTCTGAGGGTTCTTTTGTGTGTATATGTGTGTGTGGTATTGGGGACAGCCTAACTCTGAGCTATATTCCCAGTCCTATTTCTTAAAAATTTTAAACAGGTTCTTGTTAAGTTGCTGAGCGTCTCACGAGGTTGTTAAGGATGGCCTTTAGCTCACAATCTTCCTGTCTCAGCCTCCCAAGTACTGGGATCACAGGCCGGCTCTTCCTGAGGATGCTTGATGGGGTAAAATTTGGGAGTACTCTTCCAACATACAAGATTTACACTTTAACGAAGACCCCTAGATGTGTGTGAACTAGCTAGTGGCTCCTAGGAAGCACAGAAAGTTCAGTGGCCCGTGCAAGGGAAATCAGATGTTAGGGAAAAGGTTAAGTGACTCAGGGATATAAAAAAGAATGAAATAATGCCGGGCGTGGTGGCGCACGCTTGTAATCCCAACATTTGGGAGGCTGAGACTGGAGGATCACGCATATTCAAGCCGGCCTCAGTTACATAGTGAGGCCCGCTGCAACTCAGTGAAACCCTGTTTCAAAATAAGGGATAAAAAATAGGGCTGGGAGCCGGGGATGGTGGCGCACGCTTGTAATCCCAGCGTTTGGGAGGCTGAGACAGGAGGATCACACAGGTTCGAAGCCAGCCCCAGCTGCTTAGTGAGGCTCTCGGCAACTTAGTGAGACCCTGTTTCCCAATAAAATATAAAATAGGTCTGGGAGTATAGCCCAGAGGTAGAAAGCCCCTGTGTTCCACCCCTAGTACCACACAAAAAAGAAAAGATTTATGCCGGGCATGGTGGCGCACTATTGTAATTCCAGCATTTGGGAGGTTGAGACCAGAGGATTGCAGTTTGCAAACAGCCTCAGTTACTTAATGAGGCCCTTTGCAACTCCGTGAGACCCTGATTCAAAATAAAGAATAAAAAATAGGGCAGGGGTGTAGCTCGAAGGTCAAATGCTTCTGAGTTCCATCCCTAGACCTGCAAAAAATAAATAAATAAATAAATAAAAATAAATAAATAAAAATAAAAAAATAAAAAATAGGGCTGGGAGCTCAAAAGAAGAATGCCCCTAGGTTCCATTCCCCAGTACTGCAAAAAAAAAAAAAAAAAAAAGACAGAAAATAGGGCTGGGAGTGTATCTCAGGGGTAGAACACCCCTTGGTTCAACACTTAGTACTACAAAACAAAACAAATTCACTGAAAGAAATTTTTTAAAATTTTTATTTATTTATTATTTTTTGGTGGTACTGGGGTTACCTGGAAGCCCTTCTTCCTCTAGGCTACACTCCCAGACCTATTTTATATATTTTTTTATTTGGAAACAGGGTCTCCTAAACCAGCACGCGCGGCTGGCTTCGAACCTGCGCGATCCTCCTGTCTCCGCCTCCCAAGCGCGGGGATTACAAGCGTGCGCCACCACGCCCGGCCACTGAAAGAAATTTAAGAAGACCTAAATAGCTGAGTGTGGTGGCATACAGTTGTAATCCCAGCTAAGTGGGAGACTAAATGTGAAGAGCACAAGTTTGAGGCCAGCTGGGGAAAATTGGTAAAAGCCTGTCTCAGCCGGGCGTGGTGGCTCACGCTTGTAATCCCAGTCCTTGGGAGGCTGAGACAGGAGGATCGCAGGTTCACCGCCAGCCTCAGCTACTTAGTGAGGCTCTCAGCAACTTAGACCTTGTTTCAAAAGAAAGAATTAAAAATTGGGTTGTGGCTGGGCATGGTGGCGCACGCTTGTAATCCCAGCATTCGGGAGGCTGAGACCTGGAGGATCGCGGTTCGCGGACAGCCTCAGCTACTCAGTGAGGCCCTCTGCAACTCAGTGAGACCTGGTTTCAAAATAAAGAATAAAAAATAGGGCAGGGGGTATAGCTCAGAGGTCAAATGCCCCTGGGTTCCATCCCCAGACCCGAAAAAAAAAAAAAAAATTGGGTTGTAGATTGGAGGTAGAATGCCCCTGGGTTCAGTCTCTGGTGCCACAGACACCAACACAAAAAAGATCCTGTGTCAAAATTAAAAAAAAAAAAAAAGATTAAAGAGCTGGGGATATAGCTTCAATCCCCATAACTGCAAAAAATAAAATAAAAACTTATAAAGGCCTTAAATATGGAAGGATACTTTTTTTGTTGTTTTTTGGTGGTACTGGGGATGGAACCCTTCTACCTCTGGGCTACACTTCCAGACCTATTTTACATTTTATTTGGAAACAGGTCTCTTAAGCCAGGGAGGCTGGCTTCGAACCTACGTGATTCTCCTGTCTTAGCTTCCCAAGCGCGGGGATTACAAGTATGCGCCACCACGCCCAGCTTGGGTACAACTTTTAATTTCAGTGTATAATAAAAAAAAGTGCCGGGTGTGGTGGCACATGCTTGTAACCCCCACGCTTGGGAGGCTGAGACAGGAGGATCGCACAGGTTCGAAGCCAGCCTCAGCTACTTAGAGAGGCTCTCAGCAACTTAGTGAGACCCTGTTTCCAAATAAAATATAAAATAGGTCTGGGAGTATATAGCTCAGAGGTAGAAAGCCTCCAGGTTCCACCCCCATTACTACAAAAAATAAAAAATAAAAATAGTTGTACCCAGGCACAGTGGAATGGACCTATGATACTGAGGATGGAACCTAGGGGTTTTTTCTACCTCCGGGTCTGAGAGTATAGCCCGGAGGTAGAAAAGCCCCTGGGTTCCACCCCCAGTAACACACACACACACACACACACACACACACACACACAAACCAAGTGTGCGCCACCATGCCCGGCTTATTCTTTATTTTAAAACAGGGTGTCGCGCTGGGCGTGGTGGCGCACGCTTGTGATCCCTGCGCTTGGGAGGCAGAGACAGGAGGATCGCGCAGGTTTGAAGCCAGCCACGCGCACTGGCTTAGGAGACCCTGTTTCCAAATAAAAATGTAAAAATAGGTCTGGGAGTGTAGCCCGGAGATAGAAGGGCTTCCAGGAACCCCAGTACCACAAAAAAAATAAAAATAAAAAAATAAAACAGGGTGTCACTAAGTTTCAGATGGCCTCACTAAGTAGCTGAGCCTGGCTGAGAACCCATATCCTCCCATCTCAGCCTACCAAGTACTGGGATTACAAACGTGCACCATCATATCTGGTTTGGCACATGTCTTTAATCTCAATAATTTGGGCAGACTAATCACAAGTTCAATGCCAACCTTAGCAATTTATCAACACCTTTCCACAGAATTAAAAAAAAAAAAAGACTGGGGGTGTAGTTCAATGGTAGTGTCCGGAGTTAGATTTTTAGTATACACACAAAATTAAGCTGTATTTATTCTGAACTAGATTATTATGAATTAAGGTATTAGTGTCAACCCACAGAACAACCACTAAGAAAATAAAGTAAGTCAAATATATATATTGAAAATGAATATAAGCCAGACATGGTGGTACACACTTGTAATCCCAGTATGTGGGAGGCTGAGACAGGAGGATTGCGGTTGGCGGCCAGCCTCAGCTATTTAGTGAGGCCCTTTGCAACTCAGTGAGACCCTGTTTCAAAATAAAGGATAAAAAATAGAGCTGGAGGTGCAGCTCAGAAATAAAATGCCCCTGGGTTCCATCCCAGACCTGCAAAAACAAAAACAAAACAAATATATATATATTATATATATATAATGTTTGTAAACAAAACAAGGAGGTAATCCTACTTGTCCTCAGTTCCCTTGACCCCCAGGGATCTCACACTTCCTGTTCCTGCTATTCCAAACTTTGCAAAGACCCGGTTCCTACACTGGGAATACTTTACACATATAGACATAGAATTATGATATAATTAACTGGTAGTTTGGTTTTTTTTTCTGATACTGGGGGTCTTGGTTAGTACTTAGATGGAAAAAAATTTATAACTCAAAAGAAGGCAGTAATGGAGAAATATAGGGGAAAAAATAGCATGATTTCTGGACAAGAACTGGCAAAACAGTCCTCACATAAAATGACTCGGCTAGCCGACTCGGTCTCTGACATCGACCACACCATTGCTGACACACAGGGACAGGATCCAAGTGGCCAGGGGTTGAGGCCTCGCTCCTCCTCATAGCTGAAGCTCCCATGTGTGCAGGCTGCACTGGTGATGGCCACTGCCAACAGTAAAAAGATCAGAGAGGATCCCCTGAGATGGCACCATCCCGCCAAGAGACCAGCCAGTTGTGGCAGGTTGACCACTCTGGGACTTCTCTACCCTGAAAGGGCAGGTGATTCACTCCCCCAGGAATGGACACACCTTCTAAGTGAGCGTTTGCGCGTCTTGCCCTCCAGCGTCACCCGCAGCTTACAGAGTGTTTGATCAGAGAGGGTGGAATCTTACGTAGCATCGTATTAGATGAGGGGTTCAATCTGCAGCAAAGAAAATGCGAGAGGGGACCTGTGACCATGGCATCCGCTGGTTGTATCACTGGTAAGCGTCGGAGGGCCTTGCTGAAGGCATCGCTTAAGTGCTAGGATGCAGGGCTACCTATCAACTTGGAATGCAAGCTGGGCGTGCTGGCGCACGTTTGTCATCCCAGCATTGGGGAGGCTGAGTCAGGAGGATCACGGTTCGTGGACAGCCTCGGCTACTTAGTGAGGCCCTCTGAGACTCGGTGAGACCCTGTTTCAGAATAAAGAATTAAAAAAAGGGCTGGGGGTGTAGCTCGGAGGTAGAATGTCACTAGGTTCCATCCCCAGTACCTTAAAAAAAAAAAAAGCACCCTACACATGGAATGCGGTCCCCTAGGGCACATTAAACATACTGAACCAAGGGTTTTTATATGGTGCTGTGTCTGCAGCAGGAAGGATACATGGACCTGGGAAAGAAAACAGGGAAGTAGTTCTGCTTGCCATCCCTTCCCATGACCCCTTAGAGAATTCATGTTTCCTGTTCTGCTAGTCCAGACTTTACCGAGGTAGAAGGCCGGGTTCCTACAATGGGAATATTTCCACCAGAGACACAACAGCTGTCCCTTTGAATTAATAGCAAAAGCTGCCGCCTGGGCACTTTTGACTCCTAGTATCCAGAGACAAGTGAGCTGGACACAGAGGAGCAATCTTGGCAGGAATATTGACTCCGATCATCAGGAGGAGGTAGGACTAGCTAGGTGCTGTGGCCGGGAATCCCAGTAACTTTGGAGGCTGAGACAGGAGGATGGCAGGTTTTTGTTGTTGTTGTTGTTTTTTGCGGGTCTGGGGATGGAACCCCGGGGTTCCTCTGAGCTACACCCCCTGCCCTGTTTTTTATTCTTTATTTTTGAAACAGGGTCTCACTGAGTTGCAGAGGGCCTCACTAAGTAGCTGAGGTCGTCTGCGAACCGTGATCCTCTGGTCTCAGCCTCCCAAATGCTGGGATTACAAGTGTGCGCCACCACGCCTGGCTAGGATGGCAGTTTCAAGGGCAGCCTCAGCAATTTAGCGAGACTCTGTTTCAAAATAAAAAGTGCTGGGGATAGCCAGGCATGGCGGCGCATACTTGTAATCCCAGCATTTGGGAGGCTGAGACAGGAGTATCACAGTTCAGGGCCAGCCTCAGCTACTTAGTGAGGCCCTCTGCAACTCAGTGAGACCCTGTTTCAAAATAAAAAATAAAAAATAGGGCTGGGGGTGTCGCTCAGAGGTAGAATGCCCCTGGGTTCCAGCCTCAGTACCAAAAAAGAAAAAAAGGGGCTAGGGGTATAGTTCAGAGGTAGCACAGCCCTAGGTACAGTCTCCAGTACCAAAAGGAGGAGGAGGAGGAGGAGGAGGAGGAGGAGGAGGAGGAGGAGGAGGAGGAGGAGGAGTTGGCCTACTGTCAGACAAGAGCAGAGAGGAAATTCTTGGTACCCAAATGATTTACCTGGAACCCTCTGTCCCCTTGGCCAGTAGATAACGCAGCACAGGTATGGGGCAGGGACTCAGACCTCTGTGGGGCAAGAACCTAGGTCACATCTCCAATGAAGTCACCCAGCCTGAGCGAGGTGGCAGCTGAGGAGGAGGGGGAGATTCTGAAAGGCTTTTCACTCCTGCTGCAGCCCAGGAAACGGAAGGAGCGGGCAGAGGGAGGCCGCTGCAGCTGGTCCCTCCTATAAGTCTCCCCAGCCTTGGAACCCTGGAGACATGAGCTTCAGAGCAGCACAGGGAAGGAGCAGGAGACAATGCCGCTGAGCTGCCAGGAAGACTCCTGACTGTCAGCTGCGTGGAGTGGGTGCTGGCAGCAGACAGCCTTCAGTATCAGCTGCCACCGCACAGTCAGGGGCGGTGCGCCTCACGCCCTTTGAGCTGCTCCACGACCAGGCCAACGGGCTGCTGGTGCTCCCGAGCACCTCACGGGGTCAGTGGGGTCAGCGGAGGCGGGAGCACCCCAGGAGGTCAACGAGGGAGGGAGCACCTCAGGAGGTCAGCGGAGGCGGGCTCTTCCTTCTAGAAGCTTCCTTCCTCCTCTTTCCTTTCCCAGGTGTCAATTTCCAAGACACTCCCAAGAAAACATCCTGGACACTAAACTCTGACTCAGAGCGCCTTCCTGCAGAGTCCAAACCGTGAAAATGCCGTCGCCCCACGTTCTGTAGCTTGCATTTCTTTTCTTTTTCCTTTTCTTCTTTTTTTCCTCTTTTTGCACTACTGGGGATTGAACCCAATCCCCAATCCCCAGTGCTTCATGCATGCTAGGCAAGTACCTACCCTACCACTAAGTAACATCATTTAAAAATTTTTATTTATTTTATATATATTTCATGTCATATGAAATATATATAATACATTATATATTATATTATATATGTGATATAATATTATATATGTAATATATATTAATATTATATAATATATGTTATATGTGATATATATGTGATATAATATATATGTGACATAATATATATGAGATAACATATATCTGTGATATATATGATATATATGATATATATATAATATATATATTATATATATATTATATATATATTATATATATACTGGGGATTGAACTCAGGGGCATTGTACCTCCGAGCTACACCCCCTGCCCTATTTTTATTCTTTTTTTTTTCTTCTTTTGGTGGTGGTATTGGGAATGGAACCCAGGGGCCTTCTACCTCTGGGCTACACTCCCAGACCTATTTTATATTTTATCTGGAAACAGGGTCTCTTAAACCAGCTGAGGCTGGCTTCGAACCCACGGGATCCTCCTGTCTCAGCCTCCCAGGCGCTGGGATTACAAGCGTGCGCCACCACGCCCGGCTCTTTATTCTTTATTTTGAAACAAGGTCTCACTGAGTTGCCAAGGACCTCACTAAGTAGCCGAGGCTGTCCAAACACTGAAACCCTCCTGTCTCAGCCATCCAAGTGCTAGGCCTGCAGGTGTGCACCACCGCGCTGGGCTTAAATCAGAGATTTAACATTGATATTATACTGTCTGATCCTCAGACTTCACTCTAATTTTCAATGGTCCCAATAATATCTTTTATGGTGGTGGTGGTGGTACTGGGGATTAAGCCTAGGGGCATTTTACCTCTGAACTAGACCCCCAACCCTATTTTATTTATTTATTTATTTATTTATTTATTTATTTATTTATTTATTTATTTTTGTGGCACTGGGGGTGGAACCCAGAGGCTTTCTACCTCCGGGCTACACTCCCAGACCTATTTTATATTTTTATTTGGAAACAGGGTCTCAGTAAGTTGCTGAGAGCCTCACTAAGTATCTGAGGCTGGCTTCGAACCTGTGTGATCCTCTTGTCTTAACTGCCCAAGCACTGGGATTACAAGGGTGCGCCACCACACCCGGCTCAATTTTTTATTTTGAGATGGGGTCTCAATAAGTTTCTTAGGGCCTCATTAAGTTACTAAGGTTGGCCTCAAACCTGCAATCCTCCTGTCTCAGCCCCTCTAGTACTGAGTGTACCACCACAGCTGGCTCCAAATAATGTCCTTTTATTTATTTATTTATTTTTTGCAGTACTGGGGATGGAACCCAGGGACATTCTATCTCCGAGCTACACCCCCAGCCTTATTTTTTATTCTTTGTTTTGAAACAGGGTCTCGCTAAGTTACAAAGAACCTTACTAAGTAGTTGAGGCTGGCTGCAAACCGCGATCCTCCTTTCTTAGCCTCCCAAATGCTGGGATTACAAGTGTGTGCCTCCACACCTGGCCGGTAACGTCCTTTTAATAGTTAAAGGTGCCAGGCAGAGTGGTGCATACCTGTAACCCCAGTACTTGGGAGGCTTGAGACAGGATGATCACAGATTCGAGGACAGCCTCAGCAAGTAGTGAGACTCTCATCAACCTCGTGAGACCTTGTTTCTAAACAAAGATAAAATAGGCCGGGCGTGGTGGCGCACGCTTGTAATCCCCGCGCTTGGGAGGCGGAGACAGGAGGATCGCGCAGGTTCGAAGCCAGCCGCGCGCTGGCTTAGGAGACCCTGTTTCCAAAATGAAAATGTAAAAATAGGTCTGGGAGTGTAGCCCCGAGGTAGAAGGGTTTCCAGGAACCCCAGTACCACCAAAACAAAACAAAACAAAACAAAACAAAACAAAAAAAACAACAAAAAAAAAAACAAAGATAAAATAGGGTTGGGGCCAGGCGTGGTGGCACACGCTTGTAATCCCAGCATTTGGGAGGCTGAGCCAGGAGGATCAAGTTTGTGGACAGTCTCAGCTACTTAATGAGTCCCCTTGCAACTCAGTGAGACCCTGTTTCAAAATAAAGAATAAAAAAATAGGGCTGGGGGTTTAGGTTGGAGGTAGAATGCCCCTGGGCTCCATCTCCAGTACCGGAAAAAAAAAAAAAAAAATCTATCCAGAAACCAGGTTTGTATTAAGTTTCCTGGTCCTTTAGTCTTTGCACCTGAATAGTTCCTTAGTCTTACTTTCATGAACTGGCCCTTTCCAGTTGTTTTCATAGAACATCCTGGGGTTTACGTTGTCCAAGTTATTGTGATTAGATTCAGGTCATGCATCTTTGGCAGAACTACTAGAGAGGTAACGTTGTGTCCTGCCAGTTGGCACATGACGTCAATGTGTCCCGTGGCTGCTGATGGGAACGTGGATGGATTCACTTACTGTGCGCCAGGCTCTTCTACTGAAGCGACTCTTTTCTTTTTTTGTAATTAAACATTTGGGAGCAAAATACTTTGAGACTATGTAAATTATCTCATTTCTCACCAAACTTTCAATTTAATTATCTCTCTGTATTGCCTAGGTAATTCCTATTTTATTCAGTGGGTTAAGTCTATTACTATTATTACTATTATTATTATTATTATTATTATTATTATTATTATTATTTTGTGTGTGAGGGGATACTGGGGATGGAACCCAAGGGCCTTCTTTCTCTGAGCTACACCCCCGACCTATTTTTTTTAATATTTTATTTTATTTTATTGTGTGTTACTGGGAATGGAACCCAGGGACATTCTACCTCCGAGCTACACCCCCAGCCCTATTTTTTATTCTTTATTTTGAAACAGGGTCTCACTGAGTTGCAAAGGGCCTCACTAAGTAGTAGCTGAGGCTGTCCTCAAACCACCAATCATCCCCCCCCCCCCCGTCTATATATATGTATGTCTGTATGGGGCAGTGGACCTTGGGGGTACTGATGCATCCAGAAGCATTCTACCTCTGGCTGATTTTACTGTTTGTTTGAAACAGGGTTGTGCACGCTTGTAATCCCCGCGCTTGGGAGGCTGAGACAGGAGGATCGCACGGGTTCGAAGCCAGCCTCAGCTACTTAGTGAGGCTCTCAGCAACTTACTGAGACCCTGTTTCCAAATAAAAATATAAAATAGGTCTGGGAGTATAGCCCGGAGGTAGAAAGCCTCTGGGTTCCACCCCCAGTACCACAAAAAAAAAAAAAAAGAAAGAAAGAAAGAAAAGAAACAGGGTTTCACTAAGTTGCTGAAGGCCTCACAGAGTTACTGACTGAGGCTGGCTTTGAACCTGTCATCTCCTGTCTGTCTCAGCCTCCCAGATCCTGGCATTACAGGCATGTGCCACCACGTCTGGATCAAAATCTCACATATATAACTACCATCTTCACCAGTGGAAACCTGACTCCCGTTATCCTTCATGTGATGACTTATTTAATGAATCGTTCTATATAAACAATCTCTCATAAATGCCTGCAGTTTGGCGGGGAGGGGGTGACTGGGGATGAAACCCGGGGCATTCTATCTTCAGGCTACACCCAGCCCGTTTTAACCTTTAGTTTTGAAATGGGTCTCGCTAAGTTGCTGAGGCTGGTCTTGAACCTGCAGTCATTCTGTCTCAGCCTCCCAAATACTGGGATTTCGGGAATGTGATGCCGCACCCAGCTCTGTGATGTTATAGAATATAGATTTGGCTTTGCCATGGTCCCTGTCATGGAGCTCCAAAGCCTGTGTAATTTCCCGAGCAGTAGGGGTGCTAGCAGAAGCTTTTGTTCTGATATATGGTCATTGGCCCTGCCCTGGTTCCTGACTGAAAGCTCCACAGATCTCTGTAATTTCCTGAGTTGTAAAAGCATCTGACCCAGAACTCCTAAATCCTTAGGAATTTCCTGTGTCGGGAGTATATTTTGCTCTAATGAGGCAACCCTTGATCGGCTCTGGATGACCGAAGGATAGGGGCTGGTTGCCAAGGGAACCAGCCATGTGATTGGAGAGAAGGGGAGAGGAGCTGAAGAGGCTGGACCACCAGTGGCCAAAGATGTAATCAATCACGACTGCATAATGAAGGCTTCACGAAAACCCCAAAGGACCAGGTGCGGAGAGCTTCCTCATAGCTTGACACGGAGGTGCCTGGAGGGAGGTTCTCCTGCAGAGGGCTCGGAAGTCCTGCGCCCCTTTTCCCATCTCCTCCATCTGGCTGTTCATCTGTTTCCTTAGTAATAGCCTTTATAATAATAAATAGGTGTCAGCCGGGCACGGTGGCGCACGCTTGCTATCTCAGCCTTTGGGAGGCTGAGACAGGAAGATAACGGTTCACAGCCAGCCTCAGCTACTTAGTGAGGCCCTGTTTCAAAATAAAGAATAAAAAATAGAGCTGGGGTGTCGCTTGGAGGTAAATGCCCCTGGGTTCCCTGCCCAGTACTGCAAGAAAAAAAAACCTCCGTTGCCTCTAACATTTTGCCTGACTTTTTCCCATAGGAAGATAATTCAACCCCCTAAAGCGTTACGGTCCCGGCACAACTCTGTCTCATACGGCCCCAAGCTGTGTGCGCCTTTACTCAGGCCGGTCCCGCTCTGGCCCGCCTGCCACGGCATCTCCAAAAGTCAAAGACCCAATATCCTTCAAGGCACATTTCACATCTGTTTGCCCTCTAAAGATTTTGTCAATATCCCCAACTCTGGAAACTCATAGCACTTTGTGTGTGTGTGCGTGTGCGTGTGCATGTGCGTGTGTGTGTGTGTGTGTGTGTGTGTGTGTGTTACTAAGGATGGAACCCAGGGGCATTCTACCTCCAAACTACACACCACTAGCCCCATTTTTTATTGTTTATTTACTTATTTTGGTGATACTGGGGGTGGAATTCAGAAGCTTCCTACCTCCGGGCTATCCTCCCAGACCTATTTTATATTTTATTTGGAAACAGGATCTCACTAAGTTGCTGAGAGCCTCACTAAGTGGCTGAGGCTGGCTTCAAACATGTGCGATCCTCCTGTCTCAGCCTCCCAAGCTCTGGGATTACAAGCGTGCGCCACCACGCCCGGCTTGATTCTTTATTTTGAAACAGAGTCCCACTGAGTTATAGAGGGGCTCACAAAGTAGCTGAGACTGGCCTTGAACCTGCGATCTACCTGTCTCAGCCTCCCAAGTGCTGGGATGACAAGCGCGCGCCACCACGCCTGACTCCTCATAGAACTTTGCATGCATCTATGACATATTCCTTTTTCTGTCTTACATTCTAAGGACCATTCCTAGGAAACAAAACAAAACAAAACAAAACAAACAAACAAAAAACCACACAATTCCCTGAAGGCAGTTACCATATCTCTTTCATCTCTTTACTTTCTGAAAGACTTGCACGTAGCAGAGATTCTATATGTGTCTGTTGAACTATCAGAAAAACCTATACATATTGAACTCAGGGCCTTGTGCATGATAGGTAAGTGCTCTACCACAAGCTACACCCCAGCCCTTTAAAATATTTTTATTTTGAGACAGGGTCTTCCTAAGTTGCCCCAGCTAGCCTGAAACTTGTGATACTCCTGCTCAGATCCCCAAGTAGCTGGGATCACAGCTGTGCACAGATGCTTCCAAAAAATCAATGTATTTATTATTTATTTGTGTGTGTTGTACTAGAGATTAAACCTCCAAGCTCCACCCCCATCCCTATTTTTTATTCTTTATTTTGAAACAGGGTCTCACTGAGTTGCTGACAGCCTCACTCAGTAGCTGAGGCTGGCTTCGAACCTGTGCGATCCTCCTGTCTCAGCCTCCCAAGCGCGGGGATTACAAGTGTGTGCCACCACGCCCGGCTCGAAATATTAAAAATTTTAAAGCACCAACTTTAATAAGTTGGTTAGCGATGTCTATCATCGGGCCAGTAGAAACAGCTAGGAGCGTGAGGCAGCGTCTTCAGGCACAGGGAGAAAACACAGCAAGGCCCCGAGGGTCTCTGGTTGCCCAGCAGAGCAGGATTGGTAGTCGGAGGAAGAATCACTGTGGATGCAGTTGAAGTCAAACGTCGCGCACCACGGGGAGCTTCATCCCGAGAACCGAGAACCGAGAACCGGAGAGGGAGACAGAGGAATTAGAGGATCCCTCTGGGCCTCATGGCTCCCCTTGGACTAAAGGGTTTAGTGGAGAAAAACACCGTGACAAAGTAGCCTAGATTTTCCATAATGCCCTCCTTTGGAACAGATTATGTGATCCGGGCTAAGACCAACACAAAGGAAGGAGGTAGTTACGTAATTCCTATTGGGAACAAGGAATTGGGGCCACGTCTTTGCAGATGAAAATATGATTTTAGGCAATGTGCAAAGCAATGCATAGAACTGAGGGGAAATGGGGATTTGTTAATATTTCATAACTTTAAAAGTTAGAATGGTGTACCAGTTGGGCAAGATGAGATCACAGACTCACATAGGCAAATCTGGATTTGCATTGAGAATAGGTTTTTTTTTTTTTTTTTTTTTTTTTTTTGTGTGGTACTGGGGTTCCTGGAAACCTTTCTACCTCCGGGCTACACTCCCAGACACCTATTTTTATATTTTTATTTGGAAACAGGGTCTCATAAGCATGCGCCACCACGCCCTGGCTGAGAATAGGTTTATCTCTCTCTCTCTTTCTTTTTTTTTTGCGGGTCTGGGGATGGAGCCCAGGGGCATTCAACCTCTGAGCTACACCCGCTACCCTATTTTTTATTCTTTATTTTGAGACAGGGTCTCAATAAGTTGCGGAGGGCCTAAGTAGCTGAGTCTGTCTGCAAACCGTGATCCTCCAGTCTCAGCCTCCCAACTACTGGGATTACAGGCATGTGTCACTACATGCAGCTTCTGATATTTTTATTACTATAATAAATACTCTTGGAATCATGTGATTATTCTATTTTCCTGAGAAAAATTATTTGATTCATAATTACAGGGTTAAAGGTAAGAATGCTTTTATGGTGTGTGTGTGTGTGTGTGTGTGTGTGTGTGTGTGTGTGTGTGAGAGAGAGAGGGGGGGGGGCTGAAAGATTCCCTTTAGCTGGACGTGGCGGCACACGCTTGTAATCTCAGTACTTGGGAGGCTGAGACAGGAGCATCACAGGTTCGAGGAGAGTCTCATCAAGTAGTAAGACTCTCATCAACCTTGTGAGACTCAGTTTCAAGATAAAATTTTAAAAATAGGGCTGGGGATGTAGCTCAGTGGTAGACACCCTTGAGTTCAATCCCCCCTAAGACAAACAAACAAACAAAGCAGAAATCTAGTCCCTAGAATCTAGAATGGCCCTAGAATCCTTGATAAGCTGTTTTTCCTTTGTTTTTTCTTTGTATTTAGGCCCAAGATTCTACACTACTCCCATCCAAGTTTTGATTCTGTGTTAAGTAGTACATAAAAAGTGCGTACATGTGCTTTTGCATGCCTGAAAGTTGAACTTATGCATGCATCATGAGTCATTATTAATCTAAAATATCCCGCCCACATACAGTATAGGATTAATCCTGCCTGTCATGTCCGTGATGAGTAAGGAAATCAATTCAGTAAAGGAAATGAAACCTTCAGTGGGCTCTTTAGGGAAATTTTCACTTTTATGGGGCTCAAGAAAAAAGTATTTTCCTAAAATGTATTAGGTACTTTAAAATGTATCCTTCAGGTCCTGTGCACCTGTACTCCCAGCTACCTGGGAGCCTGAGACAAAAGAATCCCTTTGAGACCAGAACTCAGGGCTAGCCTGGCAACCTCGCGAGACCCTATTTCAAGATAAAAAATTGAGCCAGGCCTGGTGGCGCACGCTTGTAATCCCCGCATTTGGGAGGCTGACACAGGAGGATCGCGGTTCAAGGCCAGCCTCGGCTACTTAGTGAGGCCCTTTGCAACTCAGTGAGACCCTGTTTCAAAATAAAGAATAAAAAATAGGACTGGAGGTATAGCTCAGAGGTAAAACGCCCCTGGATTACATTCCCAGTACACACACACACACACACACAAAAAAAAACAGAGGACAATGCCCCTGGGTTCCATCTCCAGTACCATAGGGGGAATTTTTTTTTAAGGGCTGGAGATGTAGGTCAGTCTAACCTGAGTTAAATACCCAGTACATATAAAAATCAGAGTGTCCACAGCTAAAAACATATTTCCTCACTATTTGCTAAATACTGCTTTGTTATTTTTAATTGGGAAAAAGAAAAAACAAAGGGATACGCAAAGCACTGCTACATTTTGCTATAAAGCAAATTTTTAAAATCTCTCCTTCATAGTTCTCTCTCTCTCTCTCTCTCTCCCCCCCTCTCTCTCTCTCTCTCTCTCTCTCTCTCTCTCTCTCTCTCTCTCTCTCTCTCACACACACACACACACACACACACACACACACACACTAATTTCTTACTCAAAATGTTAAAAAAAAAAAAAAAAAAAGGTAACAGCCAGGCATGGTGTCACACGTTTGTAATCCCAGCATTCGGGAGGCTGAGCCAGGAGGATCACCATTCCGGCCAGCCTCAGCTACTTAGTGAGGCCCTCTGCAACTCAGTGAGACCCTGTTTCAGAATAAAGAATGGCAAATAGCGCTGGGGGTGTCGCTCGGGGGTGGAGCGCCCCTGGGTTCCATCCCCAGTACCACACAGGCACACAAAAAGATAAGGGCGGGGTGGGGCCTTCGGCATGACCTGGTTTTGCAGGTGACTGAGATCTCTGCAGAGTAGACCATCACCATCTTGTGCCCTTTCACGGTATTACCGTTCAGGATTTGAATACTGCAAGGTTTCTTTAGCATTTGCAAAAAGAAATTCAGAGAATTTTCACTGGGCCCTCGTTCTGTGAGTAAGATGAGATCCACCGAGGGCCGGCCAGGTTTCCCACCCTCCGCCTTTATTTATTTATTTATTTAATTTTGTTTTTGCGGGTCTGGGGAAGGAACCCAGGGCTATCTACCATTCTACCTCCTAGCTATACTCCCTGCCCTATTTTTTATTCTTTTTTTTTCTTTAAACAGGGTCTCACTGAGTTTCAGAGGGCCTCACTAAGTAGCTGAGGCGCGATCCTCCTGTCTCAGCCTCCCGAATGTTGGGATGACAAGCTGGGATTACAAGCGTGCCCACCACGCCCGGCTCATCCTCCGCCTTTATGCCAGATTCTCCCATGATTCTAAAACAACCAGTTGTATGAGGAAATCCAGCAGAGAGATTTAATCAGAGTAGTTTGATTATAAAATGGAATATTCAGTTATGTTTTGTGTTTGAGCCACATCTATTTTTGTAGTTCCTTTTTATTTGTAAAAATATTGTTTGCAGGGGAGCATGTAAATTTTCTTCTGTTCTCTCTGGTTATACTGTTCCGGTGGTCTGCCATTTTTGTTTCAATATTTTTGTACCTTGATACTATTTTATTATGTGCTTTAAAGATTTTTCATCTTATCTATCTCTCATCTATCTATCTATCTATCTATCTATCTGTCTTATTCTCCTGTGGCACTGGGGATTATGCCGAGGGACACTCTTATCTCTGAGCTGTATCTCCAGGACATTTTACTTTGTGTGTGTGTGTGTGTGTGTGTGTGTGTATATATGTGTGTGTGTGTGTGTGTGTGTGTGTGTGTGTGTGTGTGTGTGTTACTGGGAATGGAACCCAGGGGCTTTCTGCCTCCAGGCTCTACTTCCCAGGCCTATTTTATATTTTATTTGGAAACACAGTCTCACTAAGTTGCTGAGAGCCTCACTAAGTAGCGGAGGCTGGCTTCGAATGTTGGCGAACGCTCGTAATCCCAGTACTTGGGAGGCTGAGGCAGGAGGCTTGCGCAGGTACTTTTTTTAATTTTAATTTTTTGTGGGTCTGGGGATGGAACCCAGGGGCATTTGACCTCCAAGCTACACGCCCTGCCCTATTTTTTGTTCTTTATTTTGAAACGGCGCCTCACTGAGTTGTGGTGGGTCTCACTAAGCAGCTGAGGCTGGCCGCGAACTGCGATCCTCCGGTTGAAACAAGGACTCACTAGGTTCCTGAAGCTGGTCTTAAACCCGCCATACATGTTTCAGCCTCCAAGTACTGGGATTACAGGCATGCGCCACCGTGCTTGGCTCCTTCTCTTTCTCTCTTTCTCTCTCTCTCTCTCTCTCTCTCCCTCCCTCCCTCCCTCCCTCCCTCTTTTTTACTGGGGATTACCTAGAGGCCTACCTCCAAGCTATACCCCTCACCCTCTCTTATTTTTTTTTATTTTGAAACAGGGTATCACCAAATTGCTAAGGGTTTCATTAAGCAGCTCAGTGGCAGAATGCCTCTGGGTTCAAACCCCAGCATCCACCCCCCCAAAAAAAAAAAAAGAATAAAAAGTAGGACTGGGAGTGTAGCTCAGAGGTAGAATGCCCCTAGTACCTAAATCATCATCATCAATACACTTTCTTTGAGGAGGGCACTGGGGATGGAACCCAGGGGCACTGTACCTCCGAGGTACACCCCAGGACTATTTTTTAGTCTTTTTTTTTTTTGCGGGTCTGGGGATGGATCCTAGGGGAATTCAACCTCTGAGCTACACCCCTACCCTACTTTTTTTTTTTTTTTTTTTTTTTTGGTGGTACTGGGGTTCCTGGAAACCCTTCTACCTCTGGGCTACACTCCCAGACCTATTTTGTACTTTTTATTTGGAAACAGGGTCTCTTAAGCCAGCACAACTGGCTTCGAACCTGCACGATCCTCCTGTCTCCGCCTCCCAAGTGTAGGGATTACAAGCGTGCGCCACCACACCCCAGCTCCCCTGCCCTACTTTTTATTCTTTATTTTGAAACAGAGTCTCCCTGAGTTGCAGAGGGCTAAGTAGCTGAGGATGAAAATTATAAGTCCCTTCTTCCTGCCAGTCCTGGCTTTCTTTAGTACAAACAATATATTTTCAAAATTGGAAATCTTTCCCAATACTGGTACATTAATACATTTTAAAACCTCTCCCCAATACTAGTACACTGGGGATTGGACCCAGGGGTCTCAACCTGAGCTACACCCCAGCCATTTTTATTTATTTATTCATTTGGTACTAAGGATTGAACACAAGGGCGTCCTGCCCCTGAGCCACACACCCCACCCCGGACTTTTTTACTTTTTAGTTTAAAACAAGGTATCCTTAAGTTGCCGAGGGTCTCACTAAGTTGCGAAGGCAACCTCAAACCTGTAATCCTCCCAAGTACTGGAATTTCAGGTGTGGCTTATATTTTTAAACTCTAAAATTGAATTAAACTTTTCTCAAGAGACCTGGCTCCTTAGTCTATGCAGATAATTTATTTACATCCCTACAGAGTAGGGGTTTATTTAGCACTGACTAGCGTGAAAATTCTATTGTCAAACTTTTAAAAAAATTTGCATTTTTTGGTGGTACTAGGGATTTGTAACCTAGGGGCCTTCTACCTCCAGGCTACGCTCCCAGACCTATTTTATGTCTTATTTGGAAACAGGGTCTCACTGAGATGCTGAGAGCCTCACTAAGTAGCAGAGGCTGGCTTTGGACCTGCGGGATCCTCCTATCTCAGCCTCCCAGGCCCAGGGATTATAAGCCTGCACCACCATGTCCAGTATCTACCGATCGATCGATCGATCGATCTATCTATCTTGCAACAGGGTCTTTCACTTAAGTTGCTAAGGGTTTCATTAATTTACTGAGGCTGGTCTCAAGCCTGCAATCCCGTTGCTCTGGCCTCCCACTCAGTAGCTGAGGCTGGCTTTGAACATGCTTATCCTCCAGTCTCAGTCTCCCAAGCGCTGGGATTACAGGCTTGTGCCACCACGCCCAGCTTCACTAACTTTTAGGAAGGTAAAGGTGAGCAGGGCATGGAGGTGCACGCTTGTAATCCCAGCATTTGGGAGGCTGAGACAGAAGGATCTCAGCTAGCCGACAGCCTCTGCTACTTAGTGAGGCCCTTCGCAACTCAGTGAGACCCTGTTTCAAAATAAAGAATAAAAAGCCGAGTGCCATGGCGCACGATTGTAATCCCACATTCGGGAGGCTGAGACTAGAGGATCGGTTCGCGGTCAGCCCCAGCTACTTAGTGAGGTCCTCTGCAACTTAGTGAGACCCTGTTTCAAAGTAAAACTACAAAATAGGGCAGGAGGTCAAATGTCCCCGGGTTCCATTCCCAGACCCGCAAAATAAATAAATAAATAAATAAATAAATAAATAAATAAATAAATGAATAAGGCTGGGGGTGTAGCTCAGAGGTAGAATGCCCCTGGGTTTCCATCCCCAGTACCGCAAAAATTATTATTATTATTATTATTAATAAATAAAGCCGGGCGTGGTGGAGCATGCTTCTAATCCCAGCATTCTGGAGGCTGAGACTGAAGGATGGCGGTTCGCGGACAGCCTCAGCTACTTAGTGAGGCCCTTTGCAACTCAGTGAGACCCTGTTTCTAAATAAAGAATAATAATAATAATAAATAGAGCTGGGGTTGTAGCTCAGAAGTAGAATGACCCCGGGTTCCACCCTCAATACTGACAAAAAAAAAAAAAAAAAAAACTGGGCTAGGGGGTATAGTTCAGAGGTAGAATGTCCCTGGGCTCCATCTCCAGTACCAAAAAAAAAAAAAAAAGGCTGGTGTGTAGCTCGGATGTAGAATGCCCCTGGGTTTCATCCCCAATACATAATAATAATAATAATAATAATATGATAATAAAATAAAAAATAGGGCTGGGGGTGTAGATCGGATGTAGAATGCCCCTGGGTTTCATCCCCAATACAGAATAATAATAATAATAATAATAATAATATAATAATAATAAATAAAAAATAGGGCTGGGGGTATAGATCGGATGTAGAATGCCCCTGTATTTCATCCCCCAAAAGAAATAATAATAATAATAATAATAATAATAATAATAATAATAATATAATAAAATAAAAAGTCGGGCTGGGGGTGTAGATCGGAGGTAGAATGTCCCTGGGTTTCATCCCCAATACCGCATGATAATAATAATAATAATAATAATAATATTAAATAAAAAAATAGGGCTGAGAGTGTAGCTCGGACGTGACTGCCCCTGAGTTCCTTCCCCAATACAGAAAAAAAAAAAAAAAAAAGGAGGAGAAGGGGCCGGCGCCGTGGGGGGCGCGGGCGCCCAGCGTCCAGGCGGCCCGGGCGGCCGTAAAGCAGGCCGCGCGGCCGCGCGGGCGGGCGGCGCCTTTGCGACAGTGTCGCGCCGGCGGGTCCTGCCGTAAAGGCGGCCGCCGCCCCGCTGGAGCCCGCGCCATGGCGGAGATGGAGGACCTCTTCGGCAGCGACGCGGACAGCGACGCCGAGCGGAAAGGTGGGGTCTGCGGGGTGCGCGGGCCCAGTTCCGGCCGGGGCGCCGGCCTCAGCGCCCCCTGCACGCCCGGCGGGCGCGGGAGCCGGGGCTGGGCTGGGCTGGGCAGGGCTGGGCTGGGCAGGGCTGGCGGGCGCACGCCCCGCGGGCCCCTGCATCGGCAGCACTGGGGGTGGGATGGAGCCCAGGGGCGCTCTCCCCCCGAGCTGCGCCCCCTGTGTTTACCCCTTATTTGGGGCAGGGTCTCTCCGGGGTGCAGAGGGCCTCACTACGTAGCTGAGGCTGCCCGGGAACCGCGATCCCCCGGCCCCAGCCCCTCCCGAGGCTGGCGGGGATGACGGGTGCCGCCCCGCCGGCCCCTCGAGTGCCGCCCGAGCTGGCGCCCGCCCGGGCTCGGGAGGTCTGCGTGGAGGTGGCCGGGGAGGGGCCCGGTGGGCGACACGTGGAGAGTCAGCGCGAGCATCTCGGTTTAGGTCTGGGGTGTTAGGTTAGGGTGCAGAGGAGGCCGTGTGTGCGTGTGTGTGCGTGTGTGTGTGTGCGTGTGTGTGTGTGTAGGTGTGTAGGTGTGTAGGTTAGGGTGCAGAGAAGGCTGTGTGTGCGTGTGTGTGTGTGTTAGGTTAGGGTGCAGAGAAGGCCGTGTGTGCGTGTGTGTGCGTGTGTGTGTGTGCGTGTGTGTAGGTGTGTAGGTGTGTAGGTTAGGGTGCAGAGAAGGCCGTGTGTGCGTGTGTGTGCGTGTGTGCGTGTGTGTGTGTGTGTGTAGGTGTGTAGGTGAGGGTGCAGAGAAGGCCGTGTGTGCGTGTGTGTGTGCGTGCGTGTGTGTGTGTGTGTTAGGTTAGGGTGCAGAGGAGGCCGTGTGTGTGCGTGTGTGTGTGTGTGTGTAGGTTAGGGTGCAGAGGAGGCCGTGTGTGCGTGTGTGTGCGTGTGTGTGCGTGTGTGTGTGTAGGTGTGTAGGTGTGTAGGTTAGGGTGCAGAGAAGGCTGTGTGTGCGTGTGTGTGTGTGTAGGTTAGGGTGCAGAGAAGGCCGTGTGTGCGTGTGTGTGTGAGTGCGTGTGTGTGTGTGTGTGTGTTAGGTTAGGGTGCAGAGAAGGCCGTGTGTGTGTGTGTGTGTGTGCGTGTGTGTAAGGTGCAGAAGTAGGTGTGTGTGTAGAGGATTGGTAGTCTGCTGGTGGCTAGAAGTATTTCTGCAACAGTGATTGTCGATGCCAGGGTTTGAAAGAATTATTTGAAGTAAAGATCCCAGACCAAGTTCAGGACCCTTGCAACCCTCCAAGTTCAAAGTAGTGGGTCTGGGCGGGGGTCCTGGCGCAGGCTTGTAATCCCAGTACTTGGGAGGCCGAGACAGAAGGATTGCAGGTTGGAGGCCAGCCCTAGCTACCTAGTGAAGCCCTGTACAGCTTAGTGAGAGACCCTGTTTCAAAGTTAAAAAAAGAGAGAGAGAGAGAAAAGAAAAAGGCTGGGGGTGTAGTTTGGAGGTAGAATGACCCTGGGTTCCATCCCCAGTAATAAAAACAAAACAAAATCCCATAACAAGTAGTTGATGTGGATATTTTTTTTCCAGTGTGAAGTGCATTGCTGTGGTTTTGCTCCGCCTGCCTCCATTCCCTCCAACTTCACTTATTCGTAATTTATAGAGTGCGGTGAAGGGAGCAGTAGGTGGAGGTTCAGAGAACCGGATTGGAATCCGAGGGCTGCACCCAGGTGACATCCAGGAGGTTCTAGTCAGGATAAGAGGCCGATATAAGAACACTCGCTCACTACTTTTACTAATACTTTAGATTTTCCCTCGTTTTTTGTCTGTTCATGCAGACAGTTCTAGTCTGGGCGAGGTGGTGCACACCTGTAATCCCAGTACTTGGAAGGCTGAGATAGAATTATCGCAGGTTCCAGGCCAGCCTGAACAACCTAGACAGCCCCTCAGCAACTTAGTGAAAACCTATTTTAAAAAAATGGCGGGGCATGGTGGTGCAAATTTGTAACCCCAGCATTTGGGAGGCTGAGACAAGGAGGTTCCAGGTTTGCAGACAGCCTCAGCTACTTACTGAGGCCCTTTGCACCTCAGTGAGACCCTGTTTCAAAATGAAGGATAAGCTGGGCATGGTGGCGCATGCTTGTAATCCCAGCTGAGACTGGAGGATTGCGGGATGGCGGATTGCGGACAGCCTCAGCTACTTAGTGAGGCTCTCTGCCACTTTCTGAGCCTGTTTCAAAATAAAAGAATAAAAATAGGGCAGGGAATGTAGCTCAGAAGTCAGATGCCTCTGGGTTCTATCCCCAGACCCGCAATAATAATAATAATAATAATAAAGGATAAAAAAAATTGGGCTGGAAGCTGGGCGTGGTGGCGTACGCTTATAATCCCAGCATTTGGGAGGCAGAGACCAGAGGATCGTTGTTCGTGAGGCACTCCGTATTTTAGTGAGACCCTGTTTTAAAATAAAGAATAAAAAACAGGGCAGGGGTGTAGCTTGGAGGTCAAAAGCCCCTAGGTTTCATCCCCAGAACCACCAAAAAATAAATAAAAAAATAGGGCTGGGGGTGTAGCTCGGAGGTAGAATGCCCCAGGTTCCATCCCAGTATCAAAAAAAAAAAAAAAAAAGATGGGTATGGTGGCACACACTTGTAATACTAGTACTTGGGAGGCTGAGACAGGAGGATCACAGGTACAAGGACAGCCTCAGCAAGTAGTGAGACTCTAATCAACCCAGTGAGACCCTGTTTCAAAATAAAAATTAAAGTCAGACTGAGGTGTGGCTCAGAGGTCGCATGCCCCTGGGTTCAATTCTCAGTACCACAAAATAAATAAGTAAAACATGTAAAACAGGGAGCCGGGCGTGGTGACACATGCTTGTAATGCCAGTACTTGGGAGGCTGAGACAGGAGGATTGCAGGTTGAAGGCCGGTCTCAGCTACTTAGGCCTTCCACGACTTAGTGAGACCCTCTTCCAAAATAAAGAATAAAAAATTGGGCAGGGAGAGTGTAGCTTGGAGGTAGAATGCCCCTGGGTTCAACTGCAAAAAAAAAAAAAAAAAAAAAGGGGGGGGGGCTGGGGTGGTAGCCGAGAGGTAGAGCTCCCCTGGGTTCGTGACTCCATGAAGTTTACTTCTCCACCAAATGTTCCTCGACCCCGTCACCAGCCTCCTTGCCGGGTGTTGGGCGTATGGCGGTGAGAAGATGCCCTCCCCGGCTCCCACGAATGCTAAGTGCATTCGGTGAGCACCTGGTCGGAGGCGCCGTCTCTCAGGCTTACCCTGCAGCGTCTGTCCAGTGCATGCTTTGCGCAGGGACGCGTTGGGGAGACATGGCCGGTTCTCTGGGCTTCCTGTTTTTGGCGGTTTCCTCCGTCTTAACCATTAGACAAGAGGCGTCTCTAGGATCTCCTTGCCGATCTGGTGGGCTGGCCTCGAAGGCGGCTCCTGGTTCTGAAGGCGGTATGGATGTGACAGGAATTCTCGTGCCCCGCCCGTTTCGTTTCCTTGGACCACGACGGTAGAATTTTCTACCCAGACCCAGTGTGTACCAGGTCTTCGGTGTCTTTCAACAATTATTTATTTATTTATTTATTACTATCCTGGAGATGGAGCCCAAGGGCATTCTACTTCTGAGCTACACCCCCAACCCTGTTTTTTATTCTTTGTTTTGGAACGGGGTCTCACTGAGTGGCGGAGGGTCTCTAAGTAGCTGAGGCTGGCCACGAACCCGCGATCCTCCCGTCTCAGCCTCCCGAGTGCTGGGATCACAAGCGTGCGCCACCACGCCTGGTGGTTTTTGTGTTTTTTTTTTAATGCAGATGTTTACAGCAGTAATTTTCCCTTTTCGTACTGTTTCCACTATAGCACGGAAGTATTGATATGGCACTGTTTTCATTTTTTTCATCGCCAAACAAATTTCCTTGTGACCCTGAGGGTTGAACCCAGGGGATTCTATCTCCAAGCCACCCCGAGTCCTATTTTTATTTGGAAATGGTCTCGCTAGATTGATGAGAGCTTCGTTACCTGCTGAGGCTGGCCTCAAATCTGCTATCCTCCCGACTCAGCCTCCCAGGTCCTGGATTACAAGTGAGCGCCACTGTGCCTGGCGCTCCGCCTATTTTCAGTTTTACTTACTCCTTTTAAGTCAGTTGTAAGCTTTCCAGATTTGCTTCTGTTAACAGTTTCTAATTGCATTCTCTTGTTGTCAGTAAACATACTTTGTATCATTTCAGTATTTTTGAAACTTGCTGAAAAACAAACAAACAGCAAGCCTACTGATTTAACCCCGGGGGCACTCTACCCCTGCCCTTAAAATTTTTTTCTTAGCCAGGCGTGGTGCCGCACTCTTGTAATCCCAGTACTTGGGAGGCTGAGACAGGAAGATCCTACTTAGTGAGGCTCTCAGCAATTTAGTGAGACCCTGTTTCCAAATAAAATACACAAAATAGGTTGGCGGTATAGCCTGGAGGTAAAAGGCCCCTGGGCTCCATCCCCAGCACCACAGGGAGAAAAAATTCTTATAATGTTTTGAGATAGAATCTTGCTAAGTTGCCCAGGCTGGCCTCAAACTTGTCATCCCTCCTTCAGCCTCTAGTTACTGGGATTACAGGCCTGTGCCATGGTGCCCAGCTGTCTTTTTATTTTCCCCCTTCGGTATTGGGGATGGAGCTCAGGGGCATTCTACCTCCGAGCTGTATCCTCAGCCCTATGTGTTTATTCTTTGTTTAGAAACAGGGTCTCGCTAAGTTGGCAGAGTCTCACCAAGTAGCTGAGGCTGGCCGCGAACCTGCGATCCTCCTGTTTCAGCCTCCCAAGTACTGGGATTATAAACGTGCTCCACGACGCCCGGCTCCGGCTGTTTGTTTGGCTTCCAGTTTTCTGTTTGTCAAACTTTTTTTCCCTTAAGTTTCCCGTTACCGCTGGAGCTTTTTCCTGGTGTACGGGTTTCACTGGGCGCATTCCTGCTTCGCTGAGGTCAAGGCGGTCCTCTGAGCCAGTCCTTCAGGGAGCCACCTGATGGGTCCTAGCTAGCAAGCACAGTCCTGTGTGAGCGCGGTCCTTTCCGTTCCTCCTGCTGTGGTGCCTATACCAGAAATGTGGGCGGTTATCTTCAAGGTAGTTTTGAACTAGGAGGTGGGACCAGGTACGCTGCAATATTACCAAGCCTACCTTCTTACTTAGCATGCCCTGGGTTTTTACAGCTGTTGGTCTCCAGAGTACTGAGAAACTTGATTCTAATAGTTTTTTGTTTTGTTTTTTTTTGCCGTACTGGGGATGGAACCCATGACATTCTAACTCCGAGCTATACCCCCAGCCCTATTTTTAAATTATTTTGCAACAGGGTCTCACTGAGCTGCAGAGGGCCTCACTAAGCCGCTGAGGCTGTCCTCAAACTGCAATCCTCCTTCTCAGCCTCCCCAGTGCTGGGATTACAAGCTTGAGCCACCATGCTCAGGCCCTAATTTTTATTCTTTATTTTGCAACAGGGTCTCACTGAGCTGCAGAGGGCCTCACTAAGTAGCTGAGGCTGTCCTCTACCCGCGATCCTCCTTCTCAGCCTCCCCAATGCTGGGATTACAAGCGTGGGCCACCATGCTCAGGCCCTATTTTTTATTCTTTATTTTGCAACAGGGTCTCACTGAGCTGCAGCGGGCCTCACTAAGCCGCTGAGGCTGTCCTCCACCTGTGATCCTCCTGTCTCAGCCTCCCCAGTGCTGGGATTACAAGCGCGGGCCACCGGGCCGGCTGATTCTAGCAGTGTTGCCAGTCCCCCGGCCTTGTGCCGGACGCACCCGGAGCCCGGTGCTGCCCTGCTTTGCTGATGTGCCCTGTGTTTATGCCGTCCGCAGACTCTGAATCCGGATCGGACTCGGACTCCGATCAGGAGAACCCGGCTTCTGGCAGCCATGCCTCGGGGAGCGAGAGCGACCAGGACGCCGGGGCCGACGCGCAGCCCCGCGGCCAGGAGCTGTTCGGGGAGGACAGCGAGGACGCCGGCTCCGAGGCCTCGGAGCGCTCCGGCCACGACGGCGGGGACCGCGAGGACCGCGAGCCGTCGGACGGGGACCAGCGCAGCGGGTCGGAGGCCCCCGCGGAGGAGGAGGACGAGGAGGAGGACGAGGAGGACGAGGAGCAGGGCCGCGGCTCCGACGGGGGCAGCCAGCGCTCGGAGGCCGACGGCTCGGACGATGACAAGTGGGGCCGGGACAGGAGCGACCCGTCGGACGACGAGGAGCGGCCGCCGCTGTCCGACGACGACGGCCAGCAGCTGTCCGAGGAGGAGAAGGCCCCCTCCGACGACGAGCGGCCGGCCGCCTCGGACGACGACGACAAGCCCAACTCCGACGACGACGAGGGGCCGCCCGGCTCGGACGCCGAGAGGATGCGGGGCTCGGACGACGAGAGGCCGCCGGCCTCGGACGAGGAGGACGGGGAGCTCGGGGAGCTCGGGGAGCACGGCGAGCAGGACCGCAAGTCAGGTGGCTGCAGCCCCGGCCGTGGCCGTCCAGCCCCTCCGCGCCCCTCGGTTCTCGGGCCTTCCCGCTTGGGCTTTTCTGGTCTACGCATTTTGCTTCTTTTTCAATATTTTTATTTTTTTTGTGTGGTGCTGCCCAGGGGCATCCGACCTCTGAGCTGCACCCCCAGCCCTGGTTTTTATTCTTGATTTGGAAACAGGGTCTCGCTGAGTTGCAAAGGGCCTCACTAAGCAGGAGCTGAGGCTGTCCTCAGACGGCGAGCCTCCTGTCTCAGCCTCCGAATGCTGGGAAAACAAGCGTGCGCCACCGCGCCCGGCTACCCGTTTTCTTCCATAATGAGTCTTAACATAAATCTGATCATATGTTTCCAGTACTTCTTTTTTTTTTTATTTTTTGGTGGTACTGGGGTTCCTGGAAGCCCTTCTACCTCCGGACTACACTCCCAGACCTATTTTTTTTTTATATGTATATTTTTATTTGGAAACAGGGTCTCTTAAGCCAGTGCAGCTGGCTTCAAACCTGCACAATCCTCCTGTCTCCGCCTCCCAAGAGCGGGGATTACAAGCGTGCGCCACCAGGCCCCGCTCTTCTTTTCTTATTTCTACCAAGTGTTTCTGCTTACAGAAACTAGTGTCCCTTTTTCAAATTTTCTTTTTTTTTTTTTTTTTTTTTGCAGTACTAGGGATGGAACCCAGGCACATTCTACCTCCAAGCTACACCCCCAGCCCTTTATTTTTGTCTTTATTTTGAAACAGGGTCTCACTGAGTTGCAGAGGGCCTCACTGAGTAGCTGAGGCTGTCCGCGAACCACGCTCTTCTGGTCTCCGCCTCCCGAATGCTGGGATCGCAAGCGCGTGCGGCCATGTATATATTTTGTGAAGCCACCGCCACAGTCAGGATACAGAACAGTTCTGTTCCCCTAAAACTCCCGTGCCATCCTCATTGTAGCCATTTACTTCCCCACTGCTGAGCCCTGGCACCTCCTGGTCTGTTCTATCACTATATTTTCTTGCAGAATGCTCTATAAACTGAATCATGCAGTAAAGCTTAGTGTTTTCAGATTGACTTCTGTAATTTAGCACAATGCATTTTTAGATTTATCCAAATTGCTTCTTGTATCAGCGGTTACTCCCTGTTTATTGCTGAGTGGTATTACATTGCGTGGCTGTATCTCCATTTGTTTACTGCCAACAGTACGTTTAAAACATGAAATTCATACTTACAATGAGCCTGTGTTTATGCGGCTCTTCTGATTCTACTCTAGAATCCGCAAGAGGCAGCGATAGCGAAGATGAAGTCTTAAGGATGAAACGCAAGAACGCGATCGCATCGGACTCAGAAGCGGACAGCGACACGGAGGTGCCAAAAGGTAACCCCATTATTCTTTTCCATGTTTGTAATTTCCGTACATCTTTCTTCTCTATTTAACCGAAGTGTGCTCCCAACCCTGGGCGTTTACCCTGGACTACAGTCCCCACAGAAGAGAGTATATCCGTGCTCGGTGTACCCAGAGAAGAATATTCCTCGTTTGTAGTGAAGATGAGCCCTGTGTTGGGGCTGAGCCTTTCATTGGGACGGAGGTGACAATGTCCATTCTTCAGTTTAAGTAACGATAGTCCCGAGCACCTTGTTCTTAACAGGTTAGTAATCAGATGAGGAAATGGCTTTTTCAAGCTTTGTTAAAGGAAGAGTTCGTAAAAAAGCAAGTGTAAGTTTATTTGGTGTAAAGATCCCCTGTTCATCTCTGTGTTTGCAGATAGCAAGTGACTGCGCAGTGAAGGTGTTAATATAAGAATTCAGCACACATGATTTTGGTAGATAGTTTGGTTATATACAGCCATCATGCTGGATGGCACTTAGGCATCAGTGTTCAGTAATTATGTACAAGTGGCTTTTTTGTGGCATTGAGAATTGAACTCAGGGCCATTTTCTCTGGGCTCCACTTCCAGCCATACATACATACAGACATACATAGATACATAGATACATACATACATACATACATACATGTGTATTACACACACAATTCTGAAACAGAGTCTTGCTCATGCTATCCTGGAACCCGCGATCCTACCGTCTCAGCCTCCCAAGTTCTGAAATTACAAGCTTGCGCCACCTGCCGGGTTCCATAACTCACATTATAACTAAAGCAAGCGTCTAGAGGGTCAGCTGGAGAGAAAGAGCTGGGCAGGACACGCGCTGGGGCTCGCTTGGAGGTCGACCCTAAGTAGGTATGCTCAGAGACTTTGGAGTCAGATGATCTAAGTTAGGATCTTTACTTTTCAACTCTGTGGTTTGGCTCAAATTTCCTACTAAACTTCAATTTTCTGATCTGTACGAGGGAGATTATGCTAGCCGCCTTATAGGAGTCTTGTGAGGATTAAGTAGGCTATGTTCATTCTCTGATTCTCTTCGTAGATGTGTATTGAGAATTTGCTCCTTGTTACTGGTGTTGTTTAGGGTGCTGAGAAGGTAGCCATGATCAAAATAAATAAAATCCCCTAGCTCTCACATTCTGGTGGGTGTGGGTATGGCGAGAACACTGATGATAACGTTTTACTCAGCTTGCTTATTGCTATGACCAAAATATCTGTAAAACTCACATAGAGGAAGAAAGGGTTTTTGGGGGCTCAGTGTCCGAGGTTAGTCCATGATCAGCCAGCTCCAAGATCCCCAGCGGCAGCTCCTCAGGGGCGGCAGGGCGGGCGAGGGGTCTCACCCCAGGGTGGCCAGCGGCAGAGAGCAGAGGTGGCCAGGGGGAGGCCCAGCAGGGGGACCACGCGCCAGGGTTGGCCTCTTCCAGCCGTGGTCCCGCTCGGAACCTGGCTGTTTGTCTAACATATATGAGCTTTTTTGTGGGACGTTTTAAATCCGGATCGTACCATAACACAAAGAAACAGTATAGAGTGTGTTTGGTGGCACTAAGCATTAAGAAAGAGCTGAGCACCGCAGCACGTACCTGTAATCCCAGCTCCTGGAGGGTCGCGGGTAGGGGCCAGGCCAGCCTGGGCAACTCAGTGAGACACTGTCTAAAATAAAAAACCCTGGGGATGTATCGCATTGGCAGGGGTTTGATTTGGCTGGTTTTATGATGCGTATGCGCTTCCAGGACACTGGCCTTCTTTGCCTCCTCTGTTTCCATGATCTCGTATTACCTTTAATTGCAACTTCTCTAATCCCAATTTCAAACAGCCGGCTCTCTTTTTGTGTGTATGTGTGGTGCTGGGGATGGAACCCAGGGGCATTCTGCCTTTTTGTGTGTATGTGTGGTGCTGGGGATGGAACCCAGGGGCATTCTGCCTCCGAGCGACAGCCCCAGCCCTTTTTTTATATTTTATTTTGAAACAGAGTCTCGCTAGGTTGCCGAGAGTCTCACTACTTGCCGAGCCTGTCCTCGAACCTGCGAGCCTCCTGTCTCAGCTTCCCAAGTACTGGGATTCCAGGCGTGCGCCCCCACGCTGGGTGAGCGGTCCGCTTGCTGCCCGCTCTGTCTTCTGTTCGCCGGCTCTAGCGCCCTGCCTTGGCTTGCTGGTTGTGCAGACTCATTGTTGTTCTTGCCCGCGCCTAGGTGAGTTCTCCTGTAAAGTTGGGTGCCTGCACAGGCATGGCTCTGCCATTTTGAAACTTGAGGGACTTATGAAGCTAGGCCCGTGGCGTTGCTAAGCCTCTACTCTGAGTGTCTGGACGGGAAGAAACATTTAGGGTCCCGGAGCGTTGAGGAAAGCGGAGAACAGGGTGGCCAGAACGGAGGGAGGAGGCGCCGCTCGCGGACTCAGACTCCCGCCGGACCGAGAGCCAGCCTCGGCGCCGTGTTTGGCTGGTTTCCCGGCCCAGCCGCTTTGGGAGCAGTATGTTGGAAGGGTCTGAGTTCCAGATGTTAATACCGTGCGTTTTGCCTCCTTCCCTGAAGATAACAGTACAGCCATGGATCTGTTTGGAGGAGCCGATGACATATCTTCAGGAAGTGACGGGGAGGATAAGCCGCCTACTCCAGGGCAGCCCGTGGTACGTACCGCGATTGCCGCGATCTGGGCTCCTGAACTGAGACCCTTTCAGAAGCGGGCTGGGGAGGCAGCTCAGTAGCGCTGTGTCTGCCTAGCGTGCCTGAGGCCTGGGTTTGATACCCAGCACCGCGAAGCGAGACAGGACCCCCGTTCAGAGATGAAGGATCTTTTTTACTCCGAGGGGAAGTTGACTGATGAAGCATGAAAATACAACAAACACATGAATTCTTGGTTATGTTTGTTGCTTCTGTGGAGGAGTAGATCTAACCGTCCAGCGGGAGGCGTGCCGCGCCTCGGCAGACGAGCCTGCGGCCTCCGATTCGAGGACCACTGACTTGTTTCTCTCGCTCGTGCAAAGAAGCGTGTGTGGTGTGTTGACTTTTTAATTGCAGGGAGACTTCCTGCGATGGTGGCGTTGATTGCTTTCACACTGCGTTTTAAGTTTTTGGAGGTACTGGGAGTTGAACCCAGGGCCACGCTCATGCTAGCCTAGACACGTGCTCTGCCACTGAGCTTGCCCCCAGTCACACGCTGTTGAGTATTTGGAAGACGGATGTATCACACGAGGGCGATTTTGTCGTGCTAACGTGTCCAAGCTGGTCCTCCTTCCCTGAGGTGTTACAGGGAGGTTTAATAGGGCCAGGGGTTGAGGACAGCTTTGGCCCTGAGGCTAAAGTATGCTTCCTGCTTAACTGGGTCAAGTATGGAGGTTGAACCAGGCCATTCGTAGGTCCCCAGAGCTCTCAAATGCGGTGACTCTTTTCACTAGGATGAAAATGGATTGCCTCAGGATCAGCAGGAGGAGGAGCCAATCCCAGAGACCAGAATAGAAGTAGAAATACCCAAAGTGAACACTGATTTAGGAAACGACTTGTATTTTGTTAAACTGCCCAACTTTCTCAGTGTAGAACCCAGGTAAGAATCAATTAAAATTTTCTTCTGGATGTTGAATAGAAATATATGAAGTAAGCCGGGCGTGGTGGCGCACGCTTGTAATCCCAGCATTCGGGAGGCTGAGACCTGGAGGATCGCGGTTCGCGGACAGCCTCAGCTACTTAGGCCCTCTGCGACTCAGTGAGACCCGGTTTCAAAATAAAGAATAAAAAATAGGGCAGGGGGTGTAGCTCGGAGATCAAATGCCCCTGGGTTCCACCCCCAGACCCGCAAAAAAAAAAAAAAAAAAAAAAAAAAAAAGAAATATATGAAGTAGATTTTTTTTTTTTTTTTGCTTTTTATTAAGTTAACTAATGACAAAATGGAAAATTGGTTGTGTATCTCTGAGATAATAAATGAAACGCATCCCAAGATAGGAAAGTATGATTACTAACAAGGGAGACTCTCGGTGCTTCCTACTGGTGGGTGTCATCTGACACTTTCTTATGAATTAATGTACATCATAATTCTTGAAGACATTTTAAAATTAATGCAGCCCTACAACAGCTGGAATTGAGAGTAATGAAAATTTGTAGAGAAACTACAAATGACCCCTGTATGGGTTGATATAGGGAAGCTCATGGTTTTGGACAGTTAAACAGTGCTGGGTATTGTTTACTAGGTTAACTCTTAAGCTCTTGTATAATTTTTTCTTTTTTCTTTGTGGTACTGGGGTGGAACCCAGAGGCTTTCTGCCTCCGGGCTATACTCCCAGACCTATTTTATGTTTTATTTGGAAACAGGGTCTCACTAAGTTGCTGAGAGCCTCACTAAGTAGCTGAGGCTGGCTTCGAACCTGTGTGATCCTCCTGTCTCGGCCTCCCAAGCGTGGGGGTTATAAGCGTGCGCCACCACGCCCGGCTTAAGCTCTTGTATAATTTAAATGCATT